>NC_064303.1:66311716-66661346 GCF_023373825.1 Bactrocera dorsalis
AGTATCTTCGTTCACTCGCGCTTATTTGTATATTTGTATCTGCAAAGAACGCGAAAGAAAAAATACAATACGCAAAATTGTTTGTATGTCTCACTTATTATCATATGTTTGCATATGCATATGCTTTATATGTTTGCTTTTGTTTAGTTTTGCTCGTATCCCTTGTAGTTATCAATTCGCTAAATATGTAACATATAACACTTCGCTAATCGCACATAAATGTATAAACGCGCAGAAAAAATAGAAATATATAATATGTATATGTTTATACATATATTTATGTAATGATCAATGTATATGTGTTGAATGGTAGTTCAAATGTGAACTATTATTAGAAAATAGAAAAAGAAAATTGAAATAAATAATATATGTATGTTTATATATTTATAATTATGTATATGAGTTGATGTATGTCGCACGGGAGTTGCATATGTTTACCGGCACATAGGTACATATGTACATAAATGTAATGCCTTTTTTTTCTCTATTATTTCTTTACCCTTTTTTTTTTATTACCTACCTTTGCTTGAATGCTCTAAGCGATTTTTACATCCAAGCAGGTAGTTTGGTATTATTTGGTATTATTATGTGTTCTAGCTTTATGCTAAATTATGTTATGTATGTATGTACCATATGATTGTGTATACATATATGTATGTAAATATGTACATCTGTATATTAAACGGAAGACTTGCAATTTTAGGGGAATATGCTTATATACATATATGTATGTTTTCTTTTTTTATATATGTACTAGCTGACCCGGCGAACTTCGCCCCGCCCAATTTTTATTTTTTTTTTGGAAGTCATAGATTCGTATAACTTTACCACAAATAATATAAACTTCAAACAACGCATTTTCATTTAATGTTTGTAGCGCCATCTACTGTAACATACCGCACTTACTCAATACCGCTGTTAGCGCCACCAACTGGTGGATAGCTCTTTACTAATAATAAACAAATAATTTGCAATAAAGAAATAATGCGACTATAAGGAGAGTTATGAACTATCCTATCTTTCAAGTTGGACCAAACTGCACACAGTGTTAAAAATTTCATTAAAATCGGTTCAGTAGTTTAGGAGTCCATCGCAAACAAACAACGTGACACGTGATTTTTATATATTAAGTTGTATATATGTATTTCGTTTTCTTTTAGTATCTTCCTTTGCTTAGGGTTTGAGCGATCCTGCTTGTTGTTTTTATTTATAGCCCGCATCTCAAGAATTATTGCAAGATATACTTGACTTAAGAAATTTTTTTTTTTTTTTTTAAATTATAATCGGGTGCCTAACGACACAAGCTAAGCAAAAAGCGGGTACTGTACTTTTTTGCAGTTATTATTTTTTGTAGATATACATATATCGAACTGTTAAGCACAGTTAACGGTGTCCCGAAATACCGTCAAAACTGTACCTTAACATACATACATATATATGTGCATAAAAATTGAATTTATATATTTTTATATATAACAAAGTAAATATGGAACGGACTCACTTTTATTTCGGGGTCATTGAACCTTTACTTTGTTTCTTTCTGTTCTCTATTCAGTTATTTTTTTCTTCTCCTCTTATGTACGTCCAGCGCTGTCCCTGATGATTTGCTCTCTTTGACTTTGTTGTTTGTTGGTGTAGTTTCCGTGACAATTGCTATTTATGCTAATTGTGATTTGTATATATGCTATCGCCTGTGTGCTGCTTTTGTTTTAATGTTTGTATGTTTGTTGAACTATGTAATTTTACCGCGCCCGTTTTTGATGTTAGTAGGGTTTGGTTTTGTTGCTTGGGTTTTTAGTTTATTTCGCGCCCGTTTCCGATTTTAGGTTTTATGTTTGACAAACTTTGTTGTATTATTGCCGCGCCCGTTTTGATGTTAGTAGGTTTTTTTTTTTCACTTTATGTTTCAATTTCTTTTATGTATCTTTGCACGTCACTTTCTATTTTTCTTATGTTTAAATTTCTTTTATGTACTTCTTTTTTCACGTTACTTTCTGGTTTCCGTGATTCTGAGATGTTTCCTTTTTTTTTTCACTGTAACATATGTGTTTGTTCACTTTAACTTTGTTATATTATGTTCACTTAAATGTTTCGTTCTATTTTATTTTATGAATTTTGTGCTTCCCACACTGCACTTGCGCACTTTCACCAGGAAGTTATAAAAATTTTGTTTTATTTTTTGCTTAGGTGCTTTTCTGAAAGGCTCGAAGGACCATTTGTTGACGTATGCCACTAGTATACTTACTTGTTGTAGTATACTTATGAGGTGGGAAACAAAACGCACTGATTTCCACACACTTTATAAAGGGTTTATTAGTTGAAGTTGCACAATATAAATATATATAATTATATGTGGTATATTTTGTTTGGGTTTTCTGCGAAACCCACGGTGGTACTCTGTTGGCGAACTCGGTGCGTCACGTCACTTGGCGGTTTATTAAAAACCCAATTGCGGTGATTGTTGCGGTAGGTAGCGCAAGTACAAAAATAACAAAATGATGAAAAAACTGAATTTCGCGGACGATTGTCTTTCTTTACGGATGAAACGGTAAGAAGCCAATCCCGGTCGGGTCAATCCCTGTTGATGGTTTGGGTGGTGAATATTGGCTGACATTACGAGTCGTCTCGTTGATGATCGTATGGTTGTTGTGTTGCAGTGTTGTAGTAATGATCGGTGTTTGATGCGTGTGTGTGTATTGGGGTATGCTGTGAGCTGTTGTGTGATGAGGTGTGGTGACGTGACGTGATGTGATGTGATGTGGGATGCTGCAGAACGCTCATAGCTCATGTGAACACCGGGTTAGCTGTTTTTGTTCTTTTATCTCGACCCACACTACCTGTGTAGTCTTAAGCAATTTCCACTCACGTAACTGGTTTGCAAATCTTTCAAACTCCATCGTAATATCGGCGGTTCTGTCGTTTCATCCCGATGGTTATTGTTGTTGTTGCTATAACGGGTACTTAGTCGCCGTTAGGATGGTAAGGGTTAGTTAAGTTGTTGTCAACGTCATCTAACGAAAGGCCCAAGAAATGTTTCATTTCGACGTTTTATTTTCGGATCAAAAGGAGAGGGGTGTTAGATGAGTGGCGTTGGTGGAGTATGCAAAGAGGTGACCAGTTTAATGAGGGGACTCATTGCACGCATATATTGGATATGTCGAGATCTATACTAGATAAGTAGGTGTTTAACTTGCTACAGTATCCAGAACGAAGCTACGCTCTCGTTTTTTGCTGCAACTCGAGCTCTCCGTATGCGATGGGTGGTGGTTTGACCCCCCGAGTACGCCATTCACTGAAAGGGAGTCGGTGTTGATGACTCAACTGTGAATGGCGGTCAGTGCTTTTCGGAAATTTTGTGCGTCCGAAGGCTGGTCGGCGTACTGTCTAATGACGTCGATGTAATTGAGGAATGACCCCTTGATGCTGTTAAAAGTTGGCTCCGCTTCAAGCAGGTGACTGCAGGAGGGATTTCTGCGAAAACATCCCAGCAGGAACTGTCTGGAGAGGAGTTCATTATGCTCCTCAACTAGGAACATAAGTGCCTCACTATGTAGATGTTCAATGGGAGACATCAGGAAGCATGCTGTCGTGTCTGAAGTGCAGTGTTTTGACATATCTGAAGCTTCTTTATCTGCGTTCCACTGCATCCAATTACCTTGTAAATTGTCAACAACGTTTCTTTGTCCTTTCCCCAAGTGCTGCCTACCAGCGAATTGAGAATTTCTTGTGCCTCTATCTTCTTCTTTACTGGCGTAGACACCGCTTACGCGATTATAGCCGAGTCAATAACAGCGCGCCAGTCTTTTCTTCTCTTCGCTACGTGGCGCCAAATGGATATTCCAAGCGAAGCCAGGTCCTTCTCCACTTGGTCCTTCCAACGGAGTAGAGGTCTTCCTCTTCCTCTGCTTCCTCCGGCGGGTACAGCGTCAAATACTGTCAGAGCTGGACTGTTTTCATCCATTCGGACAACATGACCTAGCCAGCGTAGCCACTGTCTTTTAATTCGCTGAACTATGTCAATGTCGTCGTATATCTCGTACAGCTCATCGTTCCATCGAATGCGATATTCGCCGGGGCCAACGCGCAAAGGACCATATATCTTTCGCAGAACTTATCTCTCGAAAACTCTCAACGTCGACTCATCGGTTGTTGTCATCGTCCAAGCCTCTGCACCATATAGCGGGACGGAATTATGAGCGACTTATAGAGTTTGGCATTTGTTCGTCGAGAGAGGACTTTACTTTTCAAATGCCTACTCAGTCCGAAGTAGCACCTGTTGGCATTTGCCTTTGATTTCCAGGCTGACATTGTTGGAGGTGTTAATGCAGGTTAATAAATAGACGAAACTAACTACAACTTCAAAGTTATGACTGTCAACTGTGACGTGAGAGCCAAGTCGAGAGTGCCACGACTGTTTGTTTGATGACAGGAGATATTTCATCTTGCCCTCGTTCACTGCCAGACCCATTTGTTTTGCTTCCTTATTCAGTCTGGAGAAAGCAGAACTAACGGCGCGGGTGTTGAGACCGATGATATCAATATCATCGGCATATGCCAGCAGCTGTACAAATAATGAAGTCTCTTCACTTATAATTTTTTTAAACTTTTATTTCTCCTGCTATGCAGGAGCAGCCAAATCTTTTCGATTACAGAGTTGGTCTTAGACTAATTATTTCCCTAAACAAAAGCCAATTCCTAACTTAACGCTACCCTAAGCGTCGCTGCCGTTGCCACTGCGGTTCGCCGTTGTTGTCGTTATTGCTGTCACACGCTACTCTGCAGACAAAGCTTCAGCACTTTCCGTACCTATGGGAATGTTATTGTCGCTGATTTCGCATACTGTTGTTATTGCTGTTGTTGTCATGCGCGGAAGGTAAGTTGCATCGTAAGCACTTCGATGCACTACACGTGGAATGAATAAGCAGATGGAGGTTTGGCTATGTGTGTTAACTACTCCCCCTTTTGAAAGCGACCGTCCTCGGGTGCCTCTTACACGTCGGGTGGAGTTGCAGTGTCGGCGTTTCTAATCACTTCAATGATGGCTAGCTTTCGCTACATCCTGGACCAAAAGTAGGCTATTATCATAAAAATGATGATCGTAGCCACTAGCCCCAGTGAACCAATCGAGATCAAATGTTTGGTTGCCATTTCTTGTTGTAGTGATGCAATATGCTTTAAGTTCTTTACATGTACCTCTTCCATATACGCCAATGATAGAGTTTTTATATATTCCGTAAACTTTACTATCGTTGAAGGAGGAGCTTCGGGGTGGGATTTAACAACTTTTTTCCAGTTGACATGATTAGTTCCGTTTATGGTGACATTACCTTCAAACATAACGAGAAAGGTGCCCTTTATAGTAACGCTTGACCGTGTTCCCTCTGAGATCTCAACGCACTGGTCATTTACCACTATTAGGCCGTCGGCAATTTCTTCAATAGGGGCGATGTGTTCTGCTGAAGTTGTTTTGCATTGCGCTGAATTATGATTCAATAGCTGTTCCACGCATGAGGCTGAAGCAAGTGGCTGGCAAAATGTAAGGGTTGCAGCATTTTTGCAGTTTGTGAGAGGTTGGTAGTCGGGAGCGCAGTGTGCTGCTATATCTGTTTCTAAGTTAATTATCTTCTTACTATGAATTACAGGTAAAAGCCTAACGCATAAAATTTGCAAAATCTCATCGGTTCTTTATTTGAAACGTTAGATTGGTTCATGACATTTACTTTTTGAAGATAATTTCATTTAAATGTTGACCGCGGCTGCGTCTTAGGTGGTCCATTCGGAAAGTCCAATTTTGGGCAACTTTTTCGAGCATTTCGGCCGGAATAGCCCGAATTTCTTCGGAAATGTTGTCTTCCAAAGCTGGAATAGTTGCTGGCTTATTTCTGTAGACTTTAGACTTGACGTAGCCCCACAAAAATAGTCTAAAGGCGTTAAATCGCATGATCTTGGTGGCCAACTTACGGGTCCATTTCTTGAGATGAATTGTTGTCCGAAGTTTTCCCTCAAAATGGCCATAGAATCGCGAGCTGTGTGGCATGTAGCGCCATCTTGTTGAAAACCACATGTCAACCAAGTTCAGTTCTTCCATTTTTGGCAACAAAAAGTTTGTTAGCATCGAACGATAGCGATCGCCATTCACCGTAACGTTGCGTCCAACAGCATCTTTGAAAAAATACGGTCCAATGATTCCACCAGCGTACAAACCACACCAAACAGTGCATTTTTCGGGATGCATGGGCAGTTCTTGAACGGCTTCTGGTTGCTCTTCACCCCAAATGCGGCAATTTTGCTTATTTACGTAGCCATTCAACCAGAAATGAGCCTCATCGCTGAACAAAATTTGTCGATAAACACATTTCGAACCGAACACTGATTTTGGTAATAAAATTCAATGATTTGCAAGCGTTGCTCGTTAGTAAGTCTATTCATGATGAAATGTCAAAGCATACTGAGCATCTTTCTCTTTGACACCATGTCTGTAATCCCACGTGATCTGTCAAATACTAATGCATGAAAATCCTAACCTCAAAAAAATCACCCGTTATTATCACTATCCTGCAATATTCTTAGCTTAGAGGCTGTTAAAATATCGCTTATAGTAATATTGGCAAAGTGTTCGGCAAATAGCAAAATTTTAGTATCATCACTATCTAAAATGACGGGATCAATTATGTTATGCTTTCCTAGTGTTACTGAATGAACTAAGTTTGTGAGGTCTGCTAGTACTGCCCTGTTTCTTGCTGTAGCCAACCCAAATAAATGCCCTGTGTACACAATTTTTTCTTTTGTAATTTTAAGTAGGTCATTCATTGCTCGTGTCAGATTATTTATTCTTGTCTGAAGCTGAGTGTTAATTGTAATCTGTCGTTCATTAGCCTCAATCAGTTCACGTTCTTTGGTTGCGACCTCGTTAAAATCGTCGAAGTCGGGTGTCCCTGCGATGTATTTCAGTGCAGTACCTATAATGTTGATACCACGTGAATGTCGGTGATGGGTCTTCAGAGTCTCCAATAAAACGAGGATCTGACCAGCATCCGCTTGGAGCAATTTCCTTGCAGGAGAATGTGGAAACTGTTCAAGCAGCCCTTCCGTATCTGTCGCTATAGTTTCATAATTCGTCAAGTTAGTTTTATGTAGCAAAATACCATATTGGTCGTGAATAGCAACTTTCCCAGTTGAAATCATCATGTAGTGTGAGTTGGTGTAATTAAATAATTTCGCCTGCGTCCAGGAAATAACCGTCAAAAACGAGTATATGTGAAAAATTATCATATTTTATTATTTTATATTTAATGGGGATGTCCACAGCTTAGTCCGATTCTCTCCTCAGTCCCTCGCTGGCTACGTCTAGGCGCGAAGTGCAAATCCTTAAGCTTGTTGATTTAAGCGTTGTTTTTATTTTTAATTAAAATTTTGGTTGTTACTCGCGGGTATCGAGCTCGCGGCCACCTTGCGAATTGTTAGACTGTTATCCTTTTATAAGGATTTTACCGTATCTTTTTCCGCGCGTGGCCCCACGTTGGGCGCCAATAATGAAGTCTCTTCACTTATAATCTTTTCGATTACAGAGTCGGTCTTAGACTAATTATTTCCCTAAACAAAAGCCAATTCCTAACTTAACGCTACCCTAAGCGTCGCTGCCGCTGCCACTGCGGTTCGCCGTTGTTGTCGTTATTTCTGCCACACGCTACTCTGCAGACAAAGCGTCAGCACTTTCCGTACCTATGGGAATGTTATTGTCGCTAATTTCGCATACTGTTGTTATTGCTGTTGTTGTCATGCGCGGAAGGTAAGTTGCATCGTAAGCACTTCGATGCACTACAGGTGGAATGAATAAGCAGATGGTGGTTTGGCTATGTGTGTTAACTTACACTCTTATAAAAGATTGTACCTGCTCGATTAAGTTCTGCAGCTCGAACAATTTTCTCCAGCAGCAGATTAAAGAAGTCGCACGATAGGGAGTCGCCTTGTCTGAAACCTCGTTTGGTATCGAACGGCTTGGAGAAGTCCTTCCCGATCCTGACAGAGCTTTTCGTGTTGCTCAAGGTCAGTTTACACAGCCGTATTAGTTTTGCGGTTATACTAATTTCAGACATCGGGGCATAAAGGCAGCTCCTTGTCGTACTGTCGAAAGCAGCTTTGAAATCGACGAAGAGGTGGTGTGTGTCGATTCTTCTTTCACGGGTCTTTTCCAAGATTTGGCGCATGGTGAATATCTGGTCGGTTGTTGATTTGCCAGGTCTAAAGCCACACTGATAAGGTCCAATCAGTTCGTTGCTGGAGGGCTTTAATTTTTCACACAATACGCTCCACAGAACCTTATATGCGATGTTGAGGAGGCTAATCCCACGGTAGTTGGCGCAGATTGTGGGGTCTCCTTTTTTATGGATTGGGCATAGCACACTTAAATTCCAATCGTTGGGCATACTTTCGTCCGGCCATATTTCACAAAGAAGCTGATGCATGCTCCTTATGAGCTCTTCGCCGCCGTGTTTGAATAGCTCGGCCGGCAATACATCGGCCCCTGCCGCTTTGTTGTTTTTCAGGCGGGAAATTACTATTTGAACTTCTTCATGGTCGGGCAGTGGAACGTCTGCTCCATCGTCATCGATTGGGGTATCGGGTTCGCCTTCTCCTGCTGTTGTGCGTTCACTGCCATTCAGCAGGCTGGAGAAGTGTTCCCTCCATAATTTAAGTATGCTCTGGGCATCAGTGGCTAGATCACCATGAGGTGTTCTACAAGAGTATGCTCCGGTCTTGAAACCTTCTGTAAGCCGCCGCATCTTTTCGTAGAATTTTCGAGCATTACCCCTGTCGGTCAGCTTATCAAGCTCTTCGACTCACGCATTTCGGCCTCTTTCTTTTTCTGTCTACAAATGCGTCTCGCTTCCCTCTTCAACTCTCGGTATCTATCCCATCCCGCACGTGTTGTGGTCGATCGTAACGTTGCGAGGTAGGCAGCCTGTTTTCTCTCCGCTGCGACACGGCACTCCTCGTCGTACCAGCAAATCGCCAGCCAGAAAATCGTTCGGCTGTCTGTTGTGATTGCAGCTTCTCGACGTCGAACCTTCCTTTTGTTTGTTGGAGTGCGTTTTTTGCTGCACAGCGGCAGGTGCGAATTTTGGCTGCAACAATATAGTGGTCCGAGTCAATGTTAGGACCTCGGAGCGCAGAGAGTACTACAGATAACCATATTTCGGGCCCCGGCGAAATCGATCAGCCTCAACCCATTTGGGGATGTTTCCTCGTGGAGGCTGAATTTACCGACCGTTGTGCCAAAGATACCTTCTTTGCCCACCCTGGCGTTGAAGTCGCCAAGCACGATTTTAACATCGTGGCGGGTGCATCTCCCATAAGTGCGCTCCAAGCACTCATAAAAGTCATCTTTGGTCACATCGTCCTTCTCTTCCGTCGGGGCGTGGGCGCAAATCAGCGATATGTTGAAGAACCTCGCTTTGATGCGGATTGTGGCTAGACGTTCATTCTCCGGAGTGAATGATAGTACTCGGCGACGGAGTCTCTCTCCCACCACAAATCCAACACCAAACTTGCGCTCTTTTATATGGCCACTGTAGTAAATGTCACAAGGACCTACTCGTCTCTGTCCTTGTGCCGTCCATCGCATTTCTTGGACGGCGGTGATGTCAGCCTTTATTTTCACGAGGACATCAACCAGCTGGGCAGTGACACCTTCCCAATTAAGGGACCGGACATTCCAGGTGCATGCCCTCAAATCATAGTCCTTAATTCGTTTGCCATGGTCGTCATCAAAAGGGGGGTCTCTCATCTGAGGCTATTGGTGGTTTTTCAATGGGGGTTTTTTGTTACCTGGCGGGTCCCAAACCCAGCGCACAACCCCATGCAGGAGATGTTTCGCCTTCTCACGTTAGCTCGCCTTCAAACGGATGTTCTTAGGCTACCCAGAGGATACTTGGTCAAAGACCGGAAGTCGTGAGCTGCTTGAGTCATATGTAAAAGAATCGTTTCTGGCCACTCCCAAGTGAATGGCGATCAGAGAACTTTCCTCACTTGCGTGAACTTCTACAAATGACTCCATCCTCCTTGTGCCTCTATACCTTGGCGATAATCGCGGTTGTATGAGGTATGAAAGAGCATGGAATCAAAAGTTGCACCTAAAATCTTATTATTATTGACAATCGGGATCTTGACGTCATCGACTGCTATATTAAGGTCAAGTCTGTACACCTTCGTTCAGTTTGTAAAGACATCACCATATGGAACCCCTTGCTTAATATTTCTCAGTTTTAAGTTTTCTCCTCGAAACAGTACGGAGATTTGAGGACCGCTCAGGTAGTTCATGGTCCAGCTCTTCAGTCCTGGGGGGAGCGTAGTTTGTTCTATGTCCTGCAATAGCGTTGTGTGACCGATTGTGTCAAATATTTTTGACAAGTCCAACATTACGCTTTCAAATGGTGGTTTCTGGGGGTTTACGACGCTGAGTAATGTGGTGAAACTGTGCACTTTTCGGAATTTATGCTGGTGGTTTACTAGGCTCAGGTGGCAAGTGAAGGTCGGGAGTAGCAAGGTCTCAAGTGTCTTCACTACGGGGGAAAGTAGAGTTATTGGGCGATAGAACTCCCCTTTGTTGACGGGTTTAACAGGTTTCAGTAGTGGGACCACTCTTCCGACTTTCCACACATCGGGTGTTTGAAGAGAGGATTCTTGAGACGGTTTTCGTAAAATTCGATATCAGTTACGTCTTTAGTATTTATATTTATTTTTGCCTCTGTAATTGTAGATCGAATTCTTTCCGATCTTTTTTCAATTACCTGCTCTATGATTTTATCAGTTGCTAATTCCTTTTTGAACTCCTGGACTCGCTTCGTATAATCTTCGGCTTTCCTTTGTGACATGTCCGCAGTGTTCGACATTTCAACTATATTTTTAATGAACTGTTTTTATTCTTTAAAAAAATCGTTGGAGGTAATTGTTTTGGTCGCCTGGTTGACCTTGCTGTGACTCGATTCACAGCCGCTGAATATTTTTTTAATTAACAATATTTACACAGCGTTTAGTTTCGTACTAAATCGGCTTATGTATGCTTATTCTTTATTAATTTGCCTGTGTAAATAACTGGGCTTTTATATTGCCTATATACATACATATATAATAGGACTTTTACATATATTTCCTGTATTTTATACAATTTTGGCTCGAGCTACAAATCTGGCTCGAAGGACCAAATGTTATAATCAAACTATTTGATTTGTAAGATCAAACGTTAAAACTCAACAAAGATTTATCATTCCTTACCACTGGTGTGGGGAAATGAAACGTCTTATGTCGAGTGAGAAATCTTATATACTATTTCTGAGTTCTTAGTTATTTAATTAAACCATACATGGGCGTTTTGACTCACATGAGCAGTTACTCTCAGCACACGTATTCTTCCGCTCTTATTTCAGTCGCTATTGAGAGCGAAAAAAACAGTTTTGCACTGTGGGATAATGAATTGATTTTCCTGCCAGTTGCGCTGCAGACAGCAACGAGGTAACATTGGTAGTCGGTATGTTGATGTTTTTTTATGCCCTAGTATATTTTTGCCCTATTTGAAATGTATAACATAAATAAAATGTTATAATTTCAGATACCTTTGATGGGGTAAATTGGGAGTTGACTACTTTTACTAGCAAACTAGTTGGCGTAAATTTTAAGATAAAGTTGAAATTGTGAAGTTCTCAAGAAATCATGCTTAAAAATAAGGCTTATCTCGGCGTCCAAAAATACCTTCGCTTTGAAATACATATATTCACTTACATAAAGCTTTTCGTCAAAGCGGGGTTGTTTCTGGGCGCCCGAAAAAATTAATTTTTTTTATTTTAATTATTTTGAATGCCTACATTAATTCTATACTTTTGTGACAGTTTCTTATTAAAATTGCATTCGATAAATTTCTAGTAGTTAACCTGCTTCTTTGCTTGGAACAGATGAATTTCATATCAGAAAAAATGTGTTCACAAAAGAATGTTGAGGGGAAAAATGATAAAACCTTGAGGGAAATTTCTTTAAGCTGCGGATAAAATGAGCTTTCTAAGTTCCTCCAGAAATCGGTAATACCCTTTTTATCATTGAATGACATTTTACTTCTAAGTGGTATTGGTTTACATCACATTTAAACGGGTTTACAAATATATCGATTAAAGGTTGAATTTTTCGGAAGTCCTCAAAGTTAAAAAACAGAGTCTCTAATAACTGAGTGTGCGCACGTTTTACACTTAAGGCATCAGTACTGTTCATGAGGGAGTAGGCTTGTGGAAAACTTGAATAATCTCCGTCTTTGATCTCAGAAAGCAATAAAAATAAAATAGTTTAAAAATGAGTGACTTCTTTGAATAAAAGGGGCAAGGTTTTTTCTTTTCCTTGTAATTTCAAATAAAGTTCATTCAAACGGTTACACAAATCAGAAAGAAAAACCAAATTAAAAATAAATTGGCTATCTTCTAATGCCTGTATTAATTCATTTGCCCCAGCTAAACTCTCCAATTTTAAAAACTTTAGCACTTCATTCCTTAAGGCAAATAATCTCTTCAGGCAATCACCCCGGCTTACATCAGTGAACATCTTTAGGTCACTGTATTCACTATTTGAAGTTTTTAAGAACTCCTTAAATTTCCGGTGCGTAAGTGAATGATGACCTCCTCTTATTTTGTTAATTATTTTCTCTGCAGTTTTCATATATGGAAGCGCGCTCAGGAATTTAGAGGCAAGAGACAGCTGGTGGATTATGCAATGAAAAGAATAAACCTTAATATTATGTTTTTCCAACTGCCTTCCAGTTTACCAATCATTACGTTGGCCCATCCGTACAAACACCAGCAAATTTCCTTAAGTCCACTTCAGAAAGTAATTTTTGGTGAATAGTTTCGAAAATTAACTTACCTTTTACATTTCCGTGGAAGCTTTCTAACGAGAGCATTGATTCAAAAACTTCAAAGTTTGAATCTACGCATCGAACACAAATGACCATTTCACATACATATATGTATATGTCATTTATATCAGTGCTTTCATCCAAGCATATGGAGAAAAATTGGCAGTTATCAATTCTTTTTTTAATAGCTTTTTCAACAAACGTACCTTTTCCGTCCACATTTCGTGTTATAGTTCTCAGCTTTTCAAAAAAAGCTGCATATGGGCTGCTGAGTATTTGTAAAACTTTTACAACCACTTCTTTCATAAAAGTACCGTCTGAAAAAGGTCTTCCATGCATAGCAATGCTTGAACTAATTATGCTCGAGATATCGTTTTTTAGTGTGGTTTCCGTACCTGTATAATTTTTTTGACCACCGTTTTCAACTTGGAAAACCCAATCCTTATACTTCTGCAAAGGGTATTTTTTTTTTTTTTTCAAAAAACATATTATCTCTCTCAATACCCTCATATTTCTCAAAGTATTTATGGAAGGTATTATAGTGCCTCCTAAAATTATATGCCCGGGTCCCCTTTAAACACATATTACACAATAGACATTGCATATTACTGTTACAAAAGTAGTATTAAGTTGTATTTGTATTGCTATATGCATCCCTTATTATGAACAATAGCTGTAGGTATATGGAATAGCATTTGTCTTGTTGTAGACATCTGGCGCCGCGGCTGTCTGCTTGTCGAAACAATAGACATCGCCGCACTGTCTGCTTGTCTACTTAAACAATTGCTGAGTCTGGCGCCGTATAGCATTAGCAGAGATACGAACCCAGTAAAGTAAAACTAGCAAGGAGTAAATTCGTAACAATTGGTGTCAGAAGTGGGATTGTCAAATAATCCAAATTCAAGATGGTTAAATTCGGAGAATTGAGAATTCAGCAATTAAAAAAGGAACTGGAGGAGCGTAATTTGCCGATAAGCGGGCAAAAGGCGGATCTGCAGGCACGATTACGTGAAGCAATAGAAGCGGATGGAATTAATGTGGACGAGTTCGAATTTGATGGGCCAGAAACTTCTACAAAGGTAGAAGAAAAAGTAGAAGAACAACGAACATCATCAAGTGTAGACATGAACATGCTGTTAGTGGCTATACAGCAAATAGCAGAAAATACAGAAAATGCAGAAAATCGTCTGGCACAGCAAATAGCCGAAAATGCAAAGAATGCAGTGCAAACAGAAAATCGTCTGGCACAGCAAATAGCTGAAAATACATCGCAGTTAAAGTCTTGCCTTACACAACAAATGACTGAAAATTATACGCAGTTAGAAAAGCGTTTGGTACAACAGATTACAGAAAATAATACACAAGTGCAAGAGAAATTTTCAAAATTTGAAGACGAATTAAGCACGTTAAAAAATGACGAAGAAAATTTAAGATCAGAAGTTCTTCAATTAAGTAATCGTGTGCGAGAACTGCAACTACATGGCCCTGCACCATCAACAAATAATCAAAGATTGAAGGCACCCACATTCGATGGAAGTATTCCATTTCAAATTTTCAAACTTCAGTTTGAAAAGACAGCAATGGTCAATAACTGAAATGCAGCGGACAAAGTGACGTCCTTGTTTGTATCATTGAAAGGACCTGCGGCAGAAATCCTTCAGACTATTCCAGACTGTGAACGGGACAACTATGAGGCATTGATGAGTGCGATAGAAAGACGATATGGTAGTGAGCACCGGAAACAAATATACCAGATCGAACTGCAAAATAGGGGTCAGAAGATGAACGAGTCATTGCAAGAGTTCGCAACTGAAAAAGAACGACTGGCTCATTTGGCAAATGCAGATGCACCTGTGGATTACATTGAGAGGGTAAAAATTCAATGTTTCATAAATGGAATTCGTGATGTGGACACCAAACGCGCCACATATGCATTGCCAAAAAGAACGTTTGCTGAAACGGTTTCGCACGCCCTCACACAGGAAACAGCTTCCCTACTAAGTAAACCAGCACACAAAGTACAAAGGGTTGAAATGGAACAACCGGCGCTGATGGAAGAAATATTGAAGACTCTGAAGACAATTGCTGCACCGCGAGTAAATACAACAGGAAGATGTTTCAATTGTGGAAAAGCCCGAAATTGCAATATAAAACTAAAGCCATCAAAACGGAAACAACCAACAGATAACGAGGACGGAGCATCCACATCTCACAAGTCGTTAAACTAAAACGGAACAGTTCAAAGGGGCGTGAGCTGGTTCCCACAACTATTTGCCCCACCATCTCGATATCACAAATAGGTCGCCATGACAACAATCTTACTATCAACGGCATCGTAAATGGACGACTGTCAACGCTTACTTTGGATACTGGTGCCACACATTCAATTATCCGACCGGATGTGGTGAGAGGAACGGTTGAACCATTAGTCGGTTGCAAGCTTCGAACGGCCACCGGAGAGGAAGCAGCTGTTGCGGGAAAAGTGTTTTGCGAAGTCATGATTGGTACCCTGGAAGTTAATCACACCTTCATCGTAGCAGAAATCACGGATGAAATTATAATGGGAGTAGATTTCATGATTGATCACGGGGTTACTTTGGATTTAAACAAGCAAATGCTGTTTTGCCAGAACATGGAGATTAGGCATATAACTTTTTACAATTTTTGCAAATACGAAAAACGGCATACCATAGTCGAATAGAGAATACTAATCTTCCTATTATTCCAAACGCCTTTTAATGATAATAATAACACAAAAAAAAATTGTTGACTTTTTTTAGAAATCCATTTTTGCGCGGAACGTTTTTGAACCGAAATCACTTAAAAAAGATGATAATCAGAGTATCCCACCAAAATCTGAGGCGATTGTATGGGCTAAAGTGAATGGAGGAGGTGGGGCTGAAGAATTGTGGATTGTGAAACCAACAAAAATAGATACACCCATATTGGTAGGAAGAACGCTTGTGAAAACTAGAGAAGACGCCACCATTCCGCTCAGAGTAGTGAATGAAACGCCTATAAGTCTGAAGAAAGGAGCAGTAATTGGACAGTGCCAGAATATAAGTGCAATAGCACGATGCGAACGGTCACAACAGAAACCTACTATTGAGCCACAGCAGATAAGTCCTACACTCCTAAATAATTTGCTGAACGAACTGCATGGAAATGAAAAATTAAAAGCAGAAAAACTATTAGAAAAATACGCATCCATATTTGCAAACGAAGGAAACACAGGAAGAACCGGCATTGTCAAACATCGCATAAATACCGGAGACGCTAAACCAATCCGACAAGCTCCGCGTAGGGTTCCACTAGCAAAACGTGAGGATGCTAACAAAATTATTGAAGACATGCACAAAAACGGTGTAATCGAACCTTCAATAAGTCCATGGAGCTCACCTATCGTCTTAGTTAAAAAGAAAGATGGTAGCACCCGTTTCTGCGTAGATTATAGGAAGTTGAATGATGTCACAAAGAGAGACAGTTATCCTCTACCGAGAATCGACGATACATTAGACACCTTGTCTGGGGCGAAATGGTTTTCTACATTAGATCTACAAAGTAGATATTGGCAAGTCGAGATTGATGAACGTGACCGTGAAAAGACCGCTTTCAGTATGGGCGACGGGTTATGGGAATTCTCTGTGATGCCATTTGGGTTATGTAATGCGCCTGCAACGTTCGAGCGACTGATGGAACATGTGTTAAAAGGACTCAACTGGAAGACATGTTTGGTGTACCTTGATGACATCATCATCATGGGAAAAAGTTTCGATGATCATCTGAAAAATCTAGAGGAAGTCTTTCAGCGAATAGCATCAGCCGGATTACGCTTGAATCCCAAAAAGTGTTCATTATGGAAGAAGCAGGTCACATATCTCGGACATAAAGTGTCAACTGAGGGGATTCACACCGAGGAAGGAAAAATAAAAGCAGTCAAAGATTGGCCTCGACCCACCAACATACATGAACTCCGCAGTTGGCTTAAAGAACTATTTTGTACGGCGCCGATGTTGGCTTATCCAATACCTGGAAAGAAATTCATCCTGGATACAGATGCGAGCGCTTATGGAATTGGAGGTGTCCTGTCTCAGCTCATCGACGGGCAAGAAAGAGTAATTGGCTATTACACCAGAGTGCTCGGGAAACCTGAGAAAAACTACTGTGTGACGCGAAAAGAACTACTAGCTGTGGTGGAATGTGTAAAACATTTCCACAAGTATTTGTATGGACGACGATTCTTGCTGAGGACTGATCATGCAGCATTAAAATGGTTATTACAGTTTAAGAATCCGCAGGACCAAACTGCACGATGGATTGAAAGATTACAGAATTACGACTTCGAAACAGAACACCGAAAAGGGATTCACCACAAAAATGCGGATGCATTATCACGTCGCCCTTGTCCACTGGAATGTAAACATTGCTCCAAATCAGAAGGAAAAGAAGGTATAATCGACGTGCGATTACTGAATATAGAACCTGAAGATGATTGGACTCCTCACCGCATCAGAATCAATCAGCTGGAGGACCCTGATCTTGCAAAGCTGATAATAGCCAAAGAAAATGGGGTACGACCACCAAAGGAACAAATAAGTAACGAGAGTCCAACGGCAAAAGCATATTGGGCCCAATGGAACAGCATAAACCTCGTTAATGGATACCTTCATCGTACCTGGGAAAGCGAAGATGGCAAACAGTCTCGTCTGCTGATCATAGTACCGAAGTCCATGATCCCGAAAGTATTGAAAGAATATCACAATGGACCTAGTGGAGGGCACCTTGGAATTACAAAAACTATAGAGAAGATTAAACAACGGTTCTACTGGATCGGTTGTCGAGATTCCATAGCAGAATGGATAAGTAATTGCGTAGAGTGCATGGCAGCTAAAGGTCCTAAAGCCAAAAGTCGCGGTAGGCTACAACAGTACAACGTGGGATCACGATTTGAACGAGTCGCAGTGGATGTTGCAGGTCCGTTCCCAACCAGTACGGCCGGAAACAAATATCTACTGGTTGTCATGGACTATTTCAGTAAATGGCCAGAAGTATATGCCTTACCAAACCAAGAAGCGAAGACAGTAGCCGAAGCGTTTGTAGAAAATTGGATAACAAGGTTCGGAATGCCCATCGAATTACACTCAGATCAAGGCAAAAATTTCGAATCTTCCATTTTCCAAGAAGTCTGTTCCTTTATGGGCATCCACAAGACACGGACAACAGCGTTACACCCACAATCAGATGGGATGGTAGAGATATTCAACCGAACGCTCGAAGAACATCTGCGGAAAATCGTTGATAAAGATCAACGGAATTGGGACAAGTGCATCCAGATGTTCCTGCTGGCGTATCGTTCAGCCAAGCTGGCGGTTACACGCCAGCAAAGATTACTTTCGGATCTGATCTGCGACTCCCTGCTGATCTTATGTTTGGAACGAATCCTACAGCTGTAAGAAATGATGGAGATTATTGTTCTGCCTTAAAGGAAGAAATGAATGAATTGCATCTAATGGTTAGACAGCATACGCATCTGATGAGCAATAAGATGAAGGACCGGTTCGATCAAGCGGCAAATTCAAAAGGTTTTGAAGAAGGTGATCTGGTCCTGTTGTACAATCCACTTCGAAAGAAAGGCTTGTGCCCGAAACTGCAGACAGCCTGGGAAGGACCCTATATGGTGATGAAACGACTTAATGACGTGGTATATCGCATACAAAGAAATGGAAAAGCACGATGTAAAATGAAAGTAGTACATTTGGAGAGGCTCGCCCCATTTGGTTCAAGAGGATTTGTGCCTAATCGGGACGATTAGGCTTTAGTGGAGGGCAGTGTTACAAAAGTAGTATTAAGTTGTATTTGTATTGCTATATGCATCCCTTATTATGAACAATAGCTGTAGGTATATGGAATAGCATTTGTCGTGTTGTAGACATCTGGCGCCGCACTGTCTGCTTGTCTACTTAAACAATTGCTGAGTCTGGCGCCGTATAGCATTATGTTCTGGTAATTTCCAGACGCAATATTCTAGAAGGACACGTCGGCGTGCGAGAAGTGTATATAAGCCGTGGCAGCGCCAACGTAATCAACCAGTGCTAAGAGTAAACTGCTATAGTGTAGACGATTTGTAAAATAAAGAGTTGTTGAATTAAATTAAACAGTTATTGGTTTTATTTGTCAATCCAGAGATACGAACCCAGTAAAGTAAAACTAGCAAGGAGTAAATTCGTAACATTACCAAAGGCATCGGAAATCATAAAGCAATATTTGTCATTCATTTTGAACAAACACATATAGGTACGCGCATAAATAGTATTGTTACAAAAGCAGTATTAAGTTGTATTTGTATTGCTATATGCATCCCTTATTATGAACAATAATTGTAGGTATATGGAATAGCATTTGTCTTGTTGTAGACATCTGGCGCCGCGGCTGTCTGCTTGTCGAAACAATAAACATCTGGCGCCGCACTGTCTGCTTGTCTACTTAAACAATTGCTGAGTCTGGCGCCGCGGCTGTCTGCTTGCGTCTGGCGCCGTATAGCATTATGTTCTGGTAATTTCCAGACGCAATATTCTAGAAGGACACGTCGGCATCAGCGAGAAGTGAGTGGCTATATAAGCCGTGGCAGCGCCAACGTAATCAATCAGTGCTAAGAGTAAACTGCTATAGTGTAGACGAGTTGTGAAATAAAGAGTTGCTGAATTAAATTAAACAGTTTTGGTTTTATTTGTCAATCCAGAGATACGAACCTAACAAAGTAAACTAGCAAGCAGTAAATTCGTAACAATTGATGTCGGAAGTGGGATTGTCAAATAATCCAAATTCAAGATGATTAAATTCGGAGTATTGAGAATTCAGCAATTAAAAAAGGAACTGGAGAAGCGTAATTTGCCGATAAGCGGGCAAAAGGCGGATCTGCAGACACGATTACGTAAAGCAATGGAAGCGGATGGAATTAATGTGGACGAGTTCGAATTTGATGGGCCAGAAACTTCTATAAAGGTAGAAGAAAAAGTAGAAGAACAACGAACATCATCAAGTGCAGACATGAACATGCTGTTAGTGGCTTTGAAGCAAATAATAGCTGAAAATATATCACAAACAACAGAAAATGCAGTGCAAACAGAAAATCGTCTGGCACAGCAAATAGCTGAAAATACATCACAAATAGCAGAAAATGCAGTGCAAACAGAAAATCGTCTGGCACAGCAAATAGCTGAAAATACATCACTGTTAAAGTACTGCCTTACACAACAAATGACTGAAAATAATACGCAGTTAGAAAAGCGTTTGGTTCAACAGATTACGGAAAATACTACACAACTACAAAAACAAATGCAAGAGAAATTTTCAAAATTTGAAGACGAATTAAGCACTTTAAAAAATGACGAAAAAAATTTAAAATCAGAAGTTCTTCAATTAAGTAATCGTGTGCGAGAACTGCAACTACATGGCCCTGCACCATCAATAAATAATCAAAGATTGAAGGCACCCACATTCGATGGAAGTACTCCATTTCAAATTTTCAAACTTCAGTTTGAAAAGACAGCAATGGCCAATAACTGGAATGCAGCGGACAAAGTGGCGTCCTTGTTTGTATCATTGAAAGGACCTGCGGCAGAAATCCTTCAGACTATTCCAGACTGTGAACGGGACAACTATGAGGCATTGATGAGTGCGATAGAAAGACGATATGGTAGTGAGCACCGGAAACAAATATACCAGATCGAACTGCAAAATAGGGGTCAGAAGATGAACGAGTCATTGCAAGAGTTCGCAACTGAAAAAGAACGACTGGCTCATTTGGCAAATGCAGATGCACCTGTGGATTACATTGAGAGGGTAAAAATTCAATGTTTCATAAATGGAATTCGTGATGTGGACACCAAACGCGCCACATATGCATTGCCAAAAAGAACGTTTGCTGAAACGGTTTCGCACGCCCTCACACAGGAAACAGCTTCCCTACTAAGTAAACCAGCACTCAAAGTACAAAGGGTTGAAATGGAACAACCGGCGCTGATTAGAGATGAGCGATATTGCGATTTTTAAATCACTGTGATTTCAGTGATTGCTATTTTTAAATCACTGTGATTTTATATTGCTATTGCGATCGCAACTAAGTCGACGTTCAAACGTCGTTGTTGTTGTTGTAGCGGCAGATTCTGCCAATTTGACACTGTTTGGCCGAATAAAAGTCCGGGTCTGTTCCACTTACCACTTACGTAGGTTTTCCGCCTCTCTTTTCACTACATTTTCGCAAATATTGGAGCGGTTTGGCTACCTGACACTTAGAGCGTATTGCATAGTTCATTTGTATGTTGGTATGATGGTTTCACATATTTCTTAGAAGGAATTACCATTAGTGTGGTTGATAATTTGTTTGTTTAGAATACCCGCTTTTAATATTTTCGAGACCAAATAATTAACGCGAGTTTCCTAATCTTTGGGAAAGTATTAAAAACCCGTAATTTTTTTATTCCATCATTTTTTCTGAAATTAATTAGTTACAATTCTTGTTTTCATCACAAAATGCTTTATATAAGAACGTTACACTCAAAACTTCAAACCGCTATGACGAAAAATAGCATATACGATATATACAATACCCTGAAGAAAGTTGTTACTTTTCTGCTATTTGCTATTGTGATCGTAATTCACAGGTTCGAACTGCGATCGCAATCACTGGTTCGAACTGCGATCACAGTTTCGAACTGCGATCGCAATCACTGGTTCGAACTGCGATCACAATTTCGAACTGCTATCACAATTCACTGGTTCGAACTGCGATCGCAATCGCAGTTCATAGAAGCGAACTGCTATTTATAAAAAGTGATCGCAGTTGCGATTTGCGATTTTTCAATCACAGTGAAAAAATCACCGGTAGTGAAATATTGCTCATCACTAGCGCTGATGGAAGAAAGATTGAAGACTCTGAAGACAATTGCTGCACCGCGAGTAAATACAACAGGAAGATGTTTCAACTGTGGAAAAACGGAAACAGCCAACAGATAACGAGGACGGAGCATCCACATCTCACAAGTCGTTAAACTAAAACGGAACAGTTCAAAGGGGCGTGAGCTGGTTCCCACAACTGTTTGCCCCACCATCTCGATATCACAAATAGGTCGCCATGACAACAATCTTACTATCAACGGCATCGTAAATGGACGACTGTCAACGCTTACTTTGGATACTGGTGCCACACATTCAATTATCCGACCGGATGTGGTAAGAGGAACGGTTGAACCATTAGTCGGTTGCAAGCTTCGAACGGCCACCGGGGAGGAAGCAGCTGTCGCAAGAAAAGTGTTTTGCGAAGTGATGATTGGTGCCCTGGAAGTTAATCACACCTTCATCGTAGCAGAAATCACGGATGAAATTATAATGGGAGTAGATTTCATGATTGATCACGGGGTTACTTTGGATTTAAACAAGCAAATGCTGTTTTGCCAGAACATGGAGATGCCTATAAACACCGGATATGTGACCAACGTTGAAAGTAAGAGGGTGATTGTTGATGATAATCAGAGTATCCCACCAAAATCTGAGGCGATTGTATGGGCTAAAGTGAATGGAGGAGGTGGGGCTGAAGAATTGTGGATTGTGAAACCAACAAAAATAGATACACCCATATTGGTAGGAAGAACGCTTGTGAAAACTAGAGAAGACGCCACCATTCCGCTCAGAGTAGTGAATGAAACGCCTATAAGTCTGAAGAAAGGAGCAGTAATTGGACAGTGCCAGAATATAAGTGCAATAGCACGATGCGAACGGTCACAACAGAAACCTACTATTGAGCCACAGCAGATAAGTCCTACACTCCTAAATAATTTGCTGAACGAACTGCATGGAAATGAAAAATTAAAAGCAGAAAAACTATTAGAAAAATACGCATCCATATTTGCAAACGAAGGAAACACAGGAAGAACCGGCATTGTCAAACACCGCATAAATACCGGAGACGCTAAACCAATCCGACAAGCTCCGCGTAGGGTTCCACTAGCAAAACGTGAGGATGCTAACAAAATTATTGAAGACATGCACAAAAACGGTGTAATCGAACCTTCAATAAATCCATGGAGCTCACCTATCGTCTTAGTTAAAAAGAAAGATGGTAGCACCCGTTTCTGCGTAGATTATAGGAAGTTGAATGATGTCACAAAGAAAGACAGTTATCCTCTACCGAGAATCGACGATACATTAGACACCTTGTCTGGGGCGAAATGGTTTTCTACATTAGATCTACAAAGTAGATATTGGCAAGTCGTGACCGTGAAAAGACCGCTTTCAGTATGGGCGACGGGTTATGGGAATTCTCTGTGATGCCATTTGGGTTATGTAATGCGCCTGCAACGTTCGAGCGACTGATGGAACATGTGTTAAAAGGACTCAACTGGAAGACATGTTTGGTGTACCTTGATGACATCATCATCATGGGAAAAAGTTTCGATGATCATCTGAAAAATCTAGAGGAAGTCTTTCAGCGAATAGCATCAGCCGGATTACGCTTGAATCCCAAAAAGTGTTCATTCACATTCACACCGAGGAAGGAAAAATAAAAGCAGTCAAAGATTGGCCTCGACCCACCAACATACATGAACTCCGCAGCTTCCTTGGCTTATGCACGTATTACCGCCGTTTTGTACCTGGATTTGCGAACGTGGCTAGAAGTTTACATGATTTAACAAAGAAGAATCGCCCGTTTGTATGGCAGTTGGAACAAGAAAAAGCGTTTGAGCAGCTTAAAGAACTACTTTGTACGGCGCCGATGTTAGCTTATCCAATACCTGGAAAGAAATTCATCCTGGATACAGATGCGAGCGCTTATGGAATTGGAGGTGTTCTGTCTCAGCTCATCGACGGACAAGAAAGAGTAATTGACAGAATTACGACTTCGAAACGGAACATCGAAAGGGGATTCACCACAAAAATGCGGATGCATTATCACGTCGCCCTTGTCCACTGGAATGTAAACATTGCTCCAAATCAGAAGGAAAAGAAGGTATAATCGACGTGCGATTACTGAATATAGAACCTGAAGATGATTGGACTCCTCACCGCATCAGAATCAACCAGCTGGAGAACCCTGATCTTTAAAAGCTGATAATAGCCAAAGAAAATGGGGTATGACCACCAAAGGAACAAATAAGTAACGAGAGTCCAACGGCAAAAGCATATTGGGCCCAATGGAACAGCATAAACCTCGTTAATGGATACCTTCATCGTACCTGGGAAAGCGAAGATGGCAAACAGTCTCTTCTGCTGATCATAGTACCGAAGTCCATGATCCCGAAAGTGTTGAAAGAATATCACAATGGACCTAGTGGAGGGCACCTTGGAATTACAAAAACTATAGAGAAGATTAAACAACGGTTCTACTGGATCGGTTGTCGAGATTCCATAGCAGAATGGATAAGTAATTGCGTAGAGTGCATGGCAGCTAAAGGTCCTAAAGCCAAAAGTCGCGGTAGGCTACAACAGTACAACGTGGGATCACGATTTGAACGAGTCGCAATGGATGTTGCAGGTCCGTTCCCAACCAGTACGGCCGGAAACAAATATCTACTGATTGTCATGGACTATTTCAGTAAATGGCCAGAAGTATATGCCTTACCAAACCAAGAAGCGAAGACAGTAGCCGAAGCGTTTGTAGAAAATTGGATAACAGGGTTCGGAGTGCCCATCGAATTACACTCAGATCAAGGCAGGAATTTCGAATCTTCCATTTTCCAAGAAGTCTGTACATTATTGGGCATCCACAAGACACGGACAACAGCGTTACATCCACAATCAGATGGGATGGTAGAGAGATTCAACCGAACGCTCGAAGAACATATGCGGAAAATCGTTGATAAAGATCAACGGAATTGGGACAAGTGCATCCAGATGTTCCTGCTGGCGTATCGTTCAGCGAAGCACGAGACAACCGGTTACACGCCAGCAAAAATTATTTTCGGATCTGATCTGCGACTCCCTGCTGATCTTAAGTTTGGAACGAATCCTACAGCTGTAAGAAATGATGGAGATTATTGTTCTGCCTTAAAGGAAGAAATGAATGAATTGCATCTAATGGTAAGACAGCATACGCATCTGATGAGCAATAAGATGAAGGACCGGTTCGATCAAGCGGCAAATTCAAAAGGTTTTGAAGAAGGTGATCTGGTCCTGTTGTACAATCCACTTCGAAAGAAAGGCTTGTCCCCGAAACTGCAGACAGCCTGGGAAGGACCCTATATGGTGATGAAACGACTTAATGACGTGGTATACCGCATACAAAGAAATGGAAAAGCACGATGTAAAATGAAAGTAGTACATTTGGAGAGGCTCGCCCCATTTGGTTCAAGAGGATTTGTGCCTAATCGGGACGATTAGGCTTTAGTGGAGGGCAGTGTTACAAAAGTAGTATTAAGTTGTATTTGTATTGCTATATGCATCCCTTATTATGAACAATAGCTGTAGGTATATGGAATAGCATTTGTCTTGTTGTAGACATCTGGCGCCGCGGCTGTCTGCTTGTCGAAACAATAGACATCTGGCGCCGCACTGTCTGCTTGTCTACTTAAACAATTGCTGAGTCTGGCGCCGCGGCTGTCTGCTTGCGTCTGGCGCCGTATAGCATTATGTTCTGGTAATTTCCAGACGCAATATTCTAGAAGGACACGTCGGCGTGCGAGAAGTGTATATAAGCCGTGGCAGCGCCAACGTAATCAATCAGTGCTAAGAGTAAACTGCTATAGTGTAGACGAGTTGTGAAATAAAGAGTTGTTGAATTAAATTAAACAGTTTTGGTTTTATTTGTCAATCCAGAGATACGAACCTAACAAAGTAAACTAGCAAGCAGTAAATTCGTAACAGTATCATAAAACAATCAAGCGGCGCACGATGTTGCTACGCTGTTGTTTGTTACATGAATAATATGATACGAAGCTCTTTGATTCGAGAGAGAGTTGTCAAAACTCGCATTTTTTATAACATTTGCCAATGATGCCACTGCTGAAAAATATTAGATCGGATATTTAATAAATTATACAAAACGCTAAATTAAACACTTTCAAAATGCATACATATATAAATGTTAAAATGCAAAATCATTAATTAATTTACATAAACATTTATTTTGCCAAAATATGTTCGCACAGTTCAATGAAATTTCATTTCACACTAATTTCGTCAAGTAATTAAAGCGGTTTACTTCTGGCGTCTCGCCTTTTCTGAAATCAACTGATCGAAATTCCCTGATCTCTTTCGCTGTCAAATAATCAGGGAACGCGTTTGAGGAAAAAATGAGAGCCAATGCGAAAGTCTCGTATCATTTTATCCATGGTTTGTCAACTGACTGCAAATGTTCTTTCTCCCATGGTAGCCACTTTACGCTCGCGGTTACCAATACATCCATACATTTCATTTGCCCATCTCTGAATTAAACATACTATACATATGTATGTATATAGACGGCACATCACAATTGGGTTGTTTTCAACTATACAATACAATACATGTGTGTGTGTGTGTTGTCATATAATTTATGTTGCTTGGTTTGGGCTGTTTTCAAGTGCACAAGTGCATTTGTAATCAATTGCCCAAACCTAAGTAAATATGTTTACATTAGGGGTAATCATAATCCGGTGCAAATGGTCTTGCAAATGCAAATTTCGGTGCAAGCGCAAAATATTTTTGCACCATGTTTTTAAACAAAAACAAATTACGTTGGCAGTTTTGTAGGTAAATAATAAGAATTAAAACTGCTTTGGGAACTTAAGTGATTAAATCTTTTACAGAAAAAATTGAGAAAATGTGCCCCCATTACAATCGCCTAAACAAAATTTTTGGAGCTAAATCACATCCGCCAATAGCCTCGCCACCAGCATTTCTACTGCAAATAATCTCCCCACCAGCAATATCACCGCAAATAGCCTCGCCATCAGCATTTCCACCGCAAATACTCTCCCCACCAGCAATATCACCGCCAATAGCCTCGCCGCCAGCAGTTCTACTGCCAACAGTTTCGCAGCAGCCACTCCCACTTGGGGCTGATTTTCCACAATCAATTAAAACCATGTCTAAAAAAATGAAAATGCAGGCTCCCAAAACATCAGCGGCTTGTTTGATGGTTTACCAGCAAAACAGAATGGAGTTGGAAAAAGAAAAGTTTCAATTTAAGAAAGAAAAGTTGGAGAAGGAGCTAGAACTATCAAAAGTTGAAATTAAATTGACAAAAGAAGAGCTAAAACTTAAGAAAATTAAATTGGAGCAAGATGAAAAAATAAAAAGGCTAGAAATGGAAAAAGACGAACGAATAGCTATGTGTGAAATAAAAATTAAATACATGAAGTAATCAAAAATTTAACTTTTTTAGGGTTTATTCCAACATTAATGAATGTATTGCCAGCCTTTTAGATTCCCCTTTTCTGTTTGGTTGTACATCTTCGCTTTCCTCACCGTTGTCATCAGTGTACGTGGTGTCCTCATCGATATTTGTAAATTCGTAGTTTGCGCTGTCATCCTCTCGTAGTATGTTGTGCAATACACAACACACATCAAACCAATCACAACATAAATTTTGGCTTTCTTTATTTATAAGGCGTACTCTGAACTCCTTAAGACTGCAAAACCGCTCCTTCAATAGGCCGAAGTAATGCTCGACTCGAACTCGAAATTTACTGTGACGCAAATTGAAATTAATTCGAGAATTTATGTCTAGCACTCGAGCATTACTTCCGAATGGAGTTATCACAGTCTCAGCCAAAGGATAGGCTGAGTCACCAGCAAACCACTGCAGTGACGAAAAAAATTTGACTTTTTGCAAGAAAAGTGAGCTGCTGCGGTATACTTTCGCATCATGCCAACTGCCAACATATCCCACCATTACGTGTCATATTTTGAGTTTATAATCGCAAACTATTTGGGCTTTGATAGAGTATATGTGCTTACGAGAAAAGAATGATATAGGATCGGTATCTGGCGATTCTGCTAGCTTTATCTCCGTACCATCAATATAGCCAATGCAAATTGCATTTCGGAATACGTAGCATGTACAATTTCTGATCGCTCTGTTTCTTGTTCTTAATTGGCGTAGACACCGCTTACGCGATTATAGCCGAGTCAACAACAGCGCGCCAGTCGTTTCTTCTCTTCGCTACGTGGCGCCAATTGGATATTCGAAGCGAAGCCAGGTCCTTCTCCACTTGGTCCTTCCAACGGAGTGGAGGTCTTCCTCTTCCTCTGCTTCCCCCGGCGGGTACAGCGTCGAATACTTTCAGAGCTGGAGTGTTTTCGTCCATTCGGACAACATGACCTAGCCAGCGTAGCCGCTGTCTTTTAATTCGCTGAACTATGTCAATGTCGACGTATATCTCGTACAGCTCATCGTTCCATCGAATGCGATATTCGATGTGGCCAACGCGCAAAGGACCATAAATCTTTCCCAGAACTTTTCTCTCGAAAACTCGCAACGTCGACTCATCAGATGTTGTCATCGTCCAAGCCTCTGCACCATATAGCAGGACGGGTATTATGAGTGACTTATAGAGTTTGGTTTTTGTTCGTCGAGAGAGGACTTGCTTCTCAATTGCCTACTCAGTCCGAAGTAGCACCTGTTGGCAAGATTTATCCTGCGTTGGATTTCTAAGCTGACATTGTTGGTGGTGTTTACGCTGGTTCCAAGATAGACGAAATTATCTACAACTTCAAAGTTATGACTGTCAACAGTGTCGTGAGTGCCAAGTCGCGAGTGCGACGACTGTTTGTTTGATGACAGGAGATATTTCGTCTTGCCCTCGTTCACTGCCAGACCCATTTCTTTTGCTTCCTTATTCAGTCTGGAGAAAGCAGAACTAACGGCGCGGGTGTTGAGACCGATGATTTCAATATCATCGGCATACGCCAGCAGCTGTACACTCTTATAAAAGATTGTACCTGCTCGATTAAGTTCTGCAGCTCGAACTATTTTCTCCAGCAGCAGATTGAAGAAATCGCACGATAGGGAGTCGCCTTGTCTGAAACCTCGTTTGGTATCGAACGGCTCGGAGAGGTCCTTCCCGATCCTGACGGAGCTTTTGGTCCCGCTCAACGTCAGTTTACACAGCCGTATTAGTTTTGCGGGGATACCAAATTCAGACATTGCGGCATAAAGGCAGCTCCTTTTCGTACTGTCGAAAGCAGCTTTGAAATCAACGAAGAGGTGATGTGTGTCGATTCTCCTTTCACGGGTCTTTTCCAAGATTTGGCGCATGGTGAATATCTGGTCAGTTGTTGATTTACCAGGTCTAAAGCCACACTGATAAGGTCCAATCAGCTTGTTGACGGTGGTCTTTAGCTTTTCACACAATATGCTCGATAGAACCTTATACGCGATATTAAGGAGGCTAATCCCACGGTAATTGGAGCAGATTGTGGGCTCTCCTTTTTTATGGATTGGGCATAGCACACTTAAATTCCAATCGTTGGGCATGCTTTCGTCCCACCATATTTTACAAAGAAGCTGATGCATGCACCGTATCAGTTCTTCGCCGCCGTGTTTGAATAGCTCGGCTGGCAATCCATCCGCCCCGCCGCTTTGTTGTTCTTCGGCCGGGTAATTGCTATTCGAACTTCTTCTTGGTCGGGCAATGGAACGTCTTCTCCATCGTCATCGATTGGGGAATCGGGTTCGTCTTCTCCTGGCGTTGTGTGTTCACTGCCATTCAGCAGGCTGGAGAAGTGTTCCCTCCATAATTTAAGTATGCTCTGGGCATCGGTAACTAGATCACCTTGGGGGGTTCTACATGAGTATGCTCCGGTCTTGAAACCTTCTGTAAGCCGCCGCATCTTTTCGTAGAGTTTTCGAGCATTACCCCTGTCGGTCAGCTTATCAAGCTCTTCGTACTCACGCATTTCGGCCTCTTTCTTTTTCTGTCTACAAATGGGTCTCGCTTCCCTCTTCAACTCTCGGTATCTATCCCATCCCGCACGTGTTGTGGTCGATCGTAACGTTGCGAGGTAGGCGGCCTGTTTTCTCTCCGCTGCGACACGGCACTCCTCGTCGTACCAGCTGTTCTTTTGCACTTTCCAAAAACCAATGGTTTCGGTTGCAGCTGTACGTAAGGAGTTTGAAATGCCGTCCCACAGTTCCCTTATACCGAGTTGTTGACGAGTGCTCTCAGAGAGCAGGAGTGCAAGCCGAGTAGAAAATCGTTCGGCTGTCTGCTGTGATTGCAGCTTCTCGACGTCGAACCTTCCTTGTGTTTGTTGGCGTGCGTTTTTTGCTGCACAGAGGCGGGTGCGAATCTTAGCTGCAACAAGATAGTGGTACGAGTCGATGTTAGGACCTCGGAGCGCACGCACATCTAAAACACTGGAGACGTGCCTTCCGTCTATCACAACATGATCGATCTGGTTGGTGGTTTTTCGATCCGGAGACAGCCAGGTAGCTTGATGAATCTTCTTATGCTGGAATCTAGTACTACAGATAATTATATTTCGGGCCCCGGCGAAGTCGATCAGCCTCAACCCATTTGGGGATGTTTCCTCGTGGAGGCTGAATTTACCGACCGTAGTGCCAAAGATACCTTCTTTGCCCACCCTGGCGTTGAAGTCGCCAAGCACGATTTTGACATCGTGGCGGGGGCAGCTCTCATAAGCGAGCTCCAAGCGCTCATAAAAGTCATCTTTGGTCACATCGTCTTTCTCTTCCGTCGGGGCGTGGGCGCAAATCAGCGATATGTTGAAGAACCTCGCTTTGATGCGGATTGTGGCTAGACGTTCATTTAACGGAGTGAATGATAGTACTCGGCGACGGAGTCTCTCTCCCACCACGAATCCCACACCAAACTTGCGCTCCTTTATATGGCCACTGTAGTAAATGCCACAAGAACCAACTCGTCTTTGTCCTTGTCCCATCCATCGCATTTCTTGGACGGCGGTTATGTCAGCCTTTATTTTCACGAGGACATCAACCAGCTGGGCAGCGGCACCTTCCCAATTAAGGGACCGGATATTCCAGATGCATGCCCTCAATTCGTAGTCCTTATTTCGTTTTCCATGGTCATCATCAAAAGGGGGGTCTCTCATCCGAGGCTGGTTGTTACTATTCGCTGGGGTTGTTTTTTTACGTGGCGGGTCCCAAACCCAGCGCACAACCCTATGTAGGAGATATTTCGCCTTCTCACTTTAGCTCGCCTTCAAACGGATGTTTTTAGGCTACCCAGAGGATACTTGGTCAAAGACCGGAAGTCGTGAGCTGCTTGAGTCATATATAAAAGAATCGTTTCTGGCCACTCCCAAGTGAATGGCGATCAGAGAACTTTCCTCACTTGCGTGAACTTCTACACATGACTCCATCGCTCTGTTTCATTTGGCCAAAAAGGGAAGGAATCTCTTAACCTTAGTATAGCACTGAAAACTCTTTTCCTAATTATGGATAGAGTTCCACCATCTCCTACACCAAATAATGTTGAAATTTTTTTCAATGCAGCACCCTCTCCGCATGAGCTCAGACGATAAAGTACAATTGCTAACTGCAAATCCACAGGAATCTGTTCCGAGGAATGTGCTTTATTGAATTCCGGATCGTTCTTAATTAGGTGATATATATTGTTGAATTGTTCATTGCTTACTCGAATCATTTGGTGGAACCGGTTTTCGTCGAATTTATTCAAGATTTCATTTCGCCATCCTGGTGACTTTGGGACTTCATGCTCAACTCCACGCCGGCATGAAAGCACTACTTCAAAATTCATATCCAATTCATATAAAATTTTATCGACCTCCTCACCATCTTCGTCCACTTCTGTATAAAAAAAGGAACCATGAATATAAAAAGATATTTAGTCACCAACTTTTACCTATTATATTAAGAATAACATTTGCCGTATTCTCTTCCAAACAGTTAAGAATTTTTTCTCTTTCGCTTTTCCTTGGCATGATTGCTACTGAGAATATTTACCAAATATTTTATTAAACATTTGACCACTAGAAATCAGCTGTCAATTTTACAATGAACAGGGTTGCATTCAGATATAAAAAAAGGTGCGTGGAGTCCCTACGCGCGGAAGATGTTATACTTCTTAGTGATATTCAGAAGCAAAATGCGAGACAATTATGCATACATATATTATGTTGTTTGCACATTTGTCTGTATGTTTGCGAAAGCAAATGTTCTACAAAAGCATATTTCTATACTTAAACAAAATTATTAGAACCATCGTATGTTTCTTACATGCATAACCAAACCATACTTAAGTCAGCGCAACCTAAACGTCAATGGTGGTGTTGGTGGTAAGCGCTTGGAAAGTCAAGATGCTAACAAAGGTTCGAATCTCGACAGAATAAATTTTTAATTTTTTGCTTTTAACATCGTATACTATACAAATAAATATTTTTCTTACTAATAGAAATTAAATTTATCACAGCAATATTATGTATATGTATATTATGTATATTGCTGTGATAAATTTAATTTCTATTAGTAAGAAAAATATTTATTTGTATAGTATACGATGTTAAAAGGCATACATACATCTTCTATCCTATCTTGTGTATCTGCCATGGAAAAATTGATCCGAAACTCCTCTCTTCGCTTTCTGAGAGAGCCCATGATCTCACGGTTTGGTATGGCAATACTGAAAGTTCATGGGCTACGAATCAGGTGACAAGCAAAACAATGAACTGCCAGACAAAATCCCATTAAAAATAACTGACAAAATCAGTTCGTTATTTTTCATTGTGGAGTACATAAGTAATTGTGTTGTGAAAATATAGTGTTTTTTATTAAAAATACAGTGTATAAGTGTTTTTACTAAAAATAAAGTTGGTAAGTGTATTATTAAAGCCATCGTAAATACATATATATAAATATATTATGTTTTCCTAACGTATTATAGGAAAATGCCGAGAACTAAAAATAAGTGTGTGGCTGGATGCGTAGGAGCGCGACGGTTTTTCAATTTCCCCAACAAAGAGAAGGATGGATCCAGGCTCGTAAATAATTTTAATTAGTAGAAAAATATGGATATTCAGTGAAATTTAGAAATATTTTTTCATAAATTGTGCCTATTTTGATATTGTTTTAGATGCAATTAATTGCATGATAAAAAATTTATCATACTTGCGAAATTTAATGTAATTTAGTAAATAGTATTGTAATATTTAATAGATCCAATTTAATATGTTGTTTGGAGTAGCGTAGTAGATGTAAATATTACTATAATTATAAATTATAAGTACAAATAAATGTAATACTAGTAATATAAATAATAAATTATAAATACTAATAAATGTTGTGATTTTATTTTGTACCTATATGGGTGATATAGGCTTATAGGGGAACCGAGCACCCAAAACTAACTTCGGTAACGCGCCTTTTGTATACCTCAGCGGTGGTGTGAAAATTACAAACTCCCAAAACATTTACTAAAAATTCCCTAACACATTTCTTCCATAGTGGCATCATTGGCAAATGTTATAAAAAATGTGGACTTTCACAGCGCTCTCTCGAATCAAAGAGTTCTTATCAATTTATCCATGGTATCTGCACATGCTCATATGAGTGTATGTATACGCATGTGCGCGTTCAGAAATTGAAATCATATTTTCATCACTAATCAATATACTTATTACATGTGCGCGCATTGACTTGCATGTTCATACATTCATATATAATAATATATGTACATTATTATTTGCATACATTGCCGAACAAATAATGCACAAGCATACATATGCGTACACATATGAATATGTCACCAACAAAAAATTGATCTTCACAAGTCAATATGGCAGCCAAATTGGCGAAGAACAAGTGTAGTAAATTTTACAACAAAAACGATTTCATTCATGAACGCAGGCGCAAATTCCGCAAGCGATCTCGCTTCATTCATAAAAACAGAGGCCGTAACATCTCCCCGAGCATGCCAACAAGTCGTCTTTTCGCGACGATGGCAAAAGCTAAAAATCATAAATTGCACAACTTTCTGGTGATTCTCGCAAAAATCTGCGTCGATATGTATTCACGATCATACGTATACATACATACATATTTACGCATGTTTGTAGGCGAAGCTGCTACAGCGGCAAGGGGTGACAATCGGCGGCCATTACTTTACTTATGCCATAGAAATTCTATTGCTACGAATATGGAAATGACAATGAAATAATGCAAATATGCATACTTCTAAAGGTCATTAATTTTTTTGAAGAAATGAAAGGAATAAATGGAAGTGTTTATGTGAGCACATTTAAGTTCATTTTATTATAGACGAAATTAATATAATTTTTGAAATAATAATTTATTTAAAATTATTTTTTATTTAATTTTATCACATAAAATTTTTACCATTTTTCGGAAAAAATGGTTCTTATAACCCAAAGTAATCACGCATATGTGACAATGGTTCATATAATACAATATGAGTATGCATATGTGACTCAGAGAATGCTTTTTAACATTCTCTGTGTGACTTTGTATATTTTGTATATTTTTCTCTTTATTTATTCTCAGTCATTTTACATATAAGTATATCTGCCATTTCGATTTGCACCTTCTCTATACTTTTAAGTTCTCTGGACTGACTACAGAAATGATCCTGAGAAGTACAGTCTTAACTTTTCAACGGCCAACGCAAAATATTTCAACCAAAAGTCACACAAAGAATTCGCAGAAATGAAACAGAAACGAAAGAAAAATAATGCGCAAGCATACATAAGCATACTGTACTTATTGACTGCATTATTTTTGTGTAAAACCTTGGAATTAATTCATTAAAATCACCAGTCAGAAGTCGTTTTATCCGTTGTAAGTGAGTGATTTACGAAGAAACATCATTTCTTATATGCCACAAGACAAAATTAGAAATGAAGTTCATAAACCTCACGATGTCAGATAAAACGATATACCTCGTCATCGCGGGTCGATTTCCAAAAAATGTAAATGAAAACTAACTACAGAAATGATCCTGTAAAGTATAGCCTTAATTTTTCAACGGCCAACGCAGAGTATTTCAACCAAAAGTTACACAAAATAGTTGAGAATTCGCAGAAATGAAAGACAAACGAAAGAAAAAGAAGTATAACTTCAATAATGCACAAGCATACAAACATACATATGCGCACACATGTGAATATGTCACCAACCAAAAATTGAAACATTGTTCTACAAAAACAACAACAGCATAAGCATGGCAACATTGTGTTGTTGGCAGAAAAGCCGAGCTGTGCCGAAAGAAACGCTCGCCGATTGTCACCGCTTCCCTTGCTACTAGAACATCTTCGCAGACAAGGTTGCGATAGATTCATATTGAGCAAGGTTGCGCAATCTGAATCTATCGCAACCTTTTCCGAACTCGTATAAGAAGTATAACTTCAAAAACAGTCGCTCACGATCTATTGGAAAATGCTACATTTACACTTTTGCATATGCAACGATGCATCGGATTCTGATTATCCTAATTATATTTCTTGAGTGTATGCGTAATGTGTGTTGCATTGTATCAATAGTAAGATTTTTCTTATCTTATTTAACATTTGTGAAATATATAAAAGGTTTAAATATAATGTTGTTGTCCGTCCTTTGGTAGCAACGAACATGTTCAATTTTGAACACATTGGTAGCGCTAAAAGTGAAAATTTAAGAAATAAATTAAATACCAAAGTTAGAAATTTCCGTGTTGTTTGTTACATTTAGGGGTTTCACATAGTCTCATAAAGTTATAAGCTATAACGATCCGAAAACATAGCTTTCAGAGTTGTATTTGCGTAAACGTATTTTAGTATGAATTCCAGAGATCTACCATTATTCCCTTTTTTAAGTTAGGGGTTAATAATTACAAAAAAGAGTTTTTGTGAATATAAATCAAAATTCAACATACACAAATATCCACAAAACACATTTACGCAAGGCACACATAGCGAGAGTATGCATAATGAGTTTCTTTTCATACGACCTGATACTGTGCTCATTCTTTCATGAGTCAATAATTCAATCACGTCGAAGTGAAATGATTCAAAGCACCAAGAAACACCAACAGTATTTTTGAATAACTTAAGTGACTTGAGTATTTTCAGTTCAGCTTTATTGTGTTTGCTGCTTTTTTAATTTCTATGTTGGTAATTTACCTCACTACTTATAATGTTTTCAAACAGTTTTATACGCAACAATGAAGATTTTTCGTATGACTTTAAAAGTTACTACTAAGAAACCAACAACTCGACTTTTTTAATTGTTTTTATTTGAAAATAACAAAATGAGATCATCCATGTTTTAAAACTAATCTAAGTTAACAAAATTCCTAAATCTTTATATTAAAACTATTACACTTGAAAAAAGGACTAAAAATACTCATTCAAATGTACATATGTATGGAAGCAAATAAGTTTTGTTAGAAAAATTTATAATTTTTTGTTGTAAACTGAATTAAGGAAAAGAATGCTGTCTACTGTCTTTGGCGCTATTCTGTTGCGCTTTTCTGTAATAATAAACGATAAATAACTCGCTCTGATGCTGCACTGCTAGCAGGAATGGCAAGAACTTTAAGTGCTAACTTGGGCAACCTCAGATATCGTTGCTTTTATTTTTCAACCACTGCATATACGTAACATCAAAATTTTCGAAAAATTCCACATTTTCTCTAAAGTTCATCTGACACATGTTTAACTTCTGTTAAAGAACTTCTTTCTATGTTCTATTCGTACATGTCAACAGATTTGGAAAGAAGAAACTTTCTTCGTAATATATAGAAAATTTTCCTGCTGATAAAGTCATGAAAGATTATGCTGTATTGCTCAATTGAAATATTCATTGATCTTTTGGTATAGATGAATCCGATAACCCATTCACATCTGCTATTTCAGGAGTGCAAAACATTTCAATTGCGTTTAACTTGCTTGGTTGGAGACGGAACGCTGGAGGATAAAAATAATAAGCCACTTTGTGCCACACATTCAAATATCTTTACTATCATTGAGTGCGGTCAACATCCAAGTGTGCTCCGTAATTGCGACAATTTGCAAATAAACTAATCTGTGGTAATTCGTGGGTGTGTGCGCCGTGCTAGGCATTGACGTTGTCAACACGTTACACATCGATTTCCTTGGATTAGTGGTAGAAATTAGTAAAAATCGTTCAAATAAAATCGCACTTTTAATCGAAGTTTTTTTTTAAACAATAATAAATCAAATAAACACTCAAATAATTAGTTTTCGTGGGGAAAAAAGTGCTCGTCAGCCTTTTACACGTTATTTCTGAGTATATGAAATCAGCTGTTCTGTTCTAACAATTTCCAATTGTAATCAGCGCTGCCATACTGGTCAAATAAAAACAAAAAACTTCCTGTTAAAGCTGCATTATCGACCAAACGACAGATTTCTAATACCTAGTAGAGAAATCATTAGAAAATAAAATTGGCTGAACCTATTCATGAGGTGACGCCGAGAAACAGTCTCAGCTCATTTAGAGTAAATAAAATAAGAGAATTAGAAGAAACTAACTCACTTATAAATGAGAGGCTGAGAACTTTGGAACCGATGTACAATCAGTTACATAAAGATTACATGGAATTAAAAAAAAAAAACGAAGAACTAAAATCTAGTAAAAGCAAGCATGTGAGTGTTGAAGCAAAACCTTCTAGTATGAATGTAGATCAAATATACGAGTACGAAACCGATGAAGATGAGCTAGCTAAAGAAACTGAGTGGATACTCGAAAAAAGCGCTCTTCAAAAAAATGCAAAGCTGATACTTTTCCAACGATTGTCAGCCCTTCGAAAAATAAAAATAAAGAGCAGACGGCCAACAATGATACTAGAACTCACCGCCCGCCTCTTATTATAATTAACGACGTAAAGGATTTTAATAAATTACGTTCTAATATTACAGATCTAATAAAGAACAACTTTTTAATAAAGCTTTTGAGCAATGGCGCCTACAAACGTAATGTCTTCGATCCAAACAATTATCGCACAATAACAAAATACTTATCTAATGAAAATATACCTTGGTTTAGGTACGAGAGTAAACATAATAGGCCAATAAAGGTAATGATACAAAATTTGCACCACTCATGCGATAATGCCGCAATCCATTTCAAATGATCTAAAATCTCAAGGTTTTAAGGTCATAAATGCAATTAACAAGCTTAAATGGAAGACTAAAGAACCGCTAGATATGTTTTTAGTAGTACTTATTTGATGCCACCGAAGACATTAAGAAAATTCACCAGATCAAAACCATTCTTAGTACCGTTGTCAAAGTTGAGCGTATTAAAGCATCTAAATTAATTCCACAGTGCAAAAACTGTCAAGGTCTTGGAGATACAAAAAACTTCTGTGGTAAGCCATCGAGGTGTGTGAAATGTGGAGGCAAACATCCCACTGTTGAATGCCGAAAAGCTGAAAAATACCCTGCTAAATGTTGCAACTGCGGCGATTCTCATCCTGCAAACTTCAGTGGTTGTGTCGTCTCAAAAGAACTGCAAAAACTTAGAGATAAAAATAATGGTAATTCAGTTGAGAAGGAATGCCAATACTCCGACGAACAAACCTGTTGTGAACACAGAAGAAGTAAAATCCCTTCCTTCCGATTCTAAAGTTTCATTTGCGCAAATAGCTAAACAAGGCCATACAAATACAATTTGAAAAAGTAGTCCGTTAAGTACTTTAATCAGCGGCTCAACGCTCTTGAGTACCATCTACAATTTATTGACGAACAGTAACTTTTTAAGAATTAATGATCTTTTCAAAAGTAAAAATGAATTAGAAGTTATTCTATATGACAGAAATATTGATAAATTATACTATATGTATGTCTATTATCTGAAACGCATTTTACGAACCAATCATTTTTTAAATTTAAAAATTATGAATTATATCACACACCACACCCGGCAAACTCAGCACGAGGAGGGAGCGCTATAATTATCAAAAGCCATATTGAACACTGCGAGGCAGATCCAATTAAGATGGATGAAATTCAATCTACAACAATTTCAGTTAAATTGCACAATCACCCATCATATCTTATGGCTCTGTATAGTCCACCTAGACATACTTAATATAAAAATAGAAACGTATATGAATTTATTGGAAAAATATGACGGAAGGTATATCATTGGTGGCGACTTTAACGCAAAACACACACATTGGGGAGCTCGTTTAACTAAAGGGTGATTTTTTAAGAGCTTGATAACTTTTTTTTTAAAAAAAAACGCATAAAATTTGCAAAATCTCATCGGTTCTTTATTTGAAACGTTAGATTGGTTCATGACATTTACTTTTTGAAGATAATTTCATTTAAATGTTGACCGCGGCTGCGTCTTAGGTGGTCCATTCGGAAAGTCCAATTTTGGGCAACTTTTTCGAGCATTTCGGCCGGAATAGCCCGAATTTCTTCGGAAATGTTGTCTTCCAAAGCTGGAATAGTTGCTGGCTTATTTCTGTAGACTTTAGACTTGACGTAGCCCCACAAAAAATAGTCTAAAGGCGTTAAATCGCATGATCTTGGTGGCCAACTTACGCGTCCATTTCTTGAGATGAATTGTTGTCCGAAGTTTTCCCTCAAAATGGCCATAGAATCGCGAGCTGTGTGGCATGTAGCGCCATCTTGTTGAAACCACATGTCAACCAAGTTCAGTTCTTCCATTTTTGGCAACAAAAAGTTTGTTAGCATCGAACGATAGCGATCGCCATTCACCGTAACGTTGCGTCCAACAGCATCTTTGAAAAAATACGGTCCAATGATTCCACCAGCGTACAAACCACACCAAACAGTGCATTTTTCGGGATGCATGGGCAGTTCTTGAACGGCTTCTGGTTGCTCTTCACCCCAAATGCGGCAATTTTGCTTATTTACGTAGCCATTCAACCAGAAATGAGCCTCATCGCTGAACAAAATTTGTCGATAAAAAAGCGGATTTTCTGCCAACTTTTCTAGGGCCCATTCACTGAAAATTCGACGTTGTGGCAGATCGTTCGGCTTCAGTTCTTGCACGAGCTGTATTTTATACGGTTTTACACCAAGATCTTTGCGTAAAATCTTCCATGTGGTCGAATAACACAAACCCAATTGCTGCGAACGGCGACGAATCGACATTTCACGGTCTTCAGCCACACTCTCAGAAACAGACGCAATATTCTCTTCTGTACGCACTGTACGCATTCGTGTGGTTGGTTTAATGTCCAATAAAGTAAACTGAGTGCGAAACTTGGTCACAATCGCATTAATTGTTTGCTCACTTGGTCGATTATGTAGACCATAAATCGGACGTAAAGCGCGAAACACATTTCGAACCGAACACTGATTTTGGTAATAAAATTCAATGATTTGCAAGCGTTGCTCGTTAGTAAGTCTATTCATGATGAAATGTCAAAGCATACTGAGCATCTTTCTCTTTGACACCATGTCTGAAATCCCACGTGATCTGTCAAATACTAATGCATGAAAATCCTAACCTCAAAAAAATCACCCGTTACAACCAAAAGTCGAGAACTTCTCAAAGCTATACAAGCAGTTGGATGCAATTTTGTTTCTACAAGAAAACCCACTTATTGGCCTACAGATAGACAGAAATTGCCAGACCTTCTGGACTTCTTTATAATCAATAAAATACCGAAACTCAATTTATGTATTAAAGATTGCTCAGACCTAAGCTCTGATCATTCTCCAGTGCTACTAACTCTGTATGAAAAGCCAATTATTTCGGCCGCCAAACCAACGTTATGTAATAAACACACTAATTAGTATAAATTTAAAAGTATATTGAATAAGGTCGACCCAAAGCTTGAGCACATATCGACTGGTATCGAGTTGGACTGTGAGGTTGAAGATTTCACAAAAATAATTCAAAAAAAAAGCTGAAAGAAATATTAATAAACAAATAAAACATGTAGCACCATTAAAACTAAACGAAACTGCATGGGCCAAAACGAATGAAAAGCCGACTCAAAAAAGCACCTGGGTACGATTTAATAACTGGAGAAATATTACGCAATTTACCAAAGAATTGTATAAAAAACTTGTAAACATTATAAATAGTGCTTTATGCCTAAGATACATCCCATCGCTTTGGAAAGTATCTGAAGTCATAATGATACCTAAGCCGGGTAAGCCAGTACAGGATGTTACATCATACGACCAATTTCGCTGCTGCCAGCCTTATTTAAAATCTTTGAGAATGTACTCATAAATAGGCTCAAACCAATAATCGCTCAGAAACACCTGATACCAACACATCAATTTGGCTTCCGTGACCACCATTCAACAATTGACCAGGTACACAGAATCGTTAATTTCGTTGAAAATACAATCGATAAAAAGAACGTTTGTACGGCGGCTTTTGACAAAGTTTGGCATACGGGTCTACTGCTCAAATTGAAATATATGCTACCCAAACAATTTTGTGAAATAATTGCTTCATACTTAAAAGACAGATACTTCCGCATTAAACAAGAGGATGCGTATTCAAACTTGCAACCGATAGAAGCCAGTGTTCCCCAGAGAAACGTGTTGGGGCCAATGCTTTATTTGCGTTTTACCAATGACCTCTCATCTGATTCTAGTTATATGACAGCGACATTTGCGGATGACACAGCTTTGTTAGCAGCTGGAGAGTCAACATCAGTATCTAGTCGACGAGTGCAGACTGTAGTCAACGCAATTACTAAGTGGGCATCTAAGTGGCGCATCAAATTAAACAACACCAAATCAATTCATGTCGATTTTACCTTGAAAAAGCCGGCATATTGTCCAATTTATATAAATAACAGTCCTATACCACACCATAACAGTGCTAAGTACCTATGTAGGTATCACCTTAGATGCTAAGCTACGCTGGAAAGAGCATGTCAAAAAAGGAGCGAGCTTGATATGAAATTTGGCAAACTTTACCACCTAGTTGGCAGGAAATTCAAGCTATCAATACAAAACAAATTGTTATTATATGATCAAGTCCTAAAGCCAGTTTGGGACTACGGAGCCCAACTATGGGGTTGCTCAAGTCAAAGCCAGCATTCAGCGATTTCAAAGTAAGGTACTAAGAACTTTGGTTAATGCTCCTTAGTACATTAAATTTGCTGACCTGCACCGTGATCTAGGCGTGAATTCAGTGGTAAATGAAATCTCCAAGTTAGCAAAGTCTCACGAACTTAGGTTTAGACAGCACGTTAATGAGGGAGACTCCAGGGTCATCGAAACTGCTGGACGAAAAATCAGGTTGAAAAGCAAGAAGCCTTCCGACATAGTAAGACAACAGTAGCAGCAAATGTATTTTTTAACATTTTGCTTTTAAGCAGTGTCGACCAAACTACCACACGCACAAAATTATACAAATGTTAGTTAAGAAGAACAAGAAGCGAAGCAAGCAGCGAAACAAAAAGTAAACAAAGCAGCTACACCGAAAATAAAGAGCAACTATAAACGACGCCTTTTTCTTTTGTTTACCCTTTTCTTCAGTATCAACTGCTTTGTAAATGTTCATTTTTTTTTAAATTCGCTATTTTGTTTTCTCTTTCGGAAATTTCAAGATTAGAAATATCTTTATGAGAATTTAAAAAATGCTTTTCTAAATTGAAAAGACGCTTACTCTTAAAGCACTCTTGCACAACATGCATTGCGCAAGATTATTTTCATTTTCATACATAAAAAATTGATCCATTTTTTTGCTCAGTGCAAGAACAAATTTTGCCGTAGCGAGTGTCTAATTTGCTGCGAAGCTTCGGGCATGTTGGTGTGAAAAAACGAAGACTAAAAATAGTAGGAGCTGGTCGAGGCTGCTTTTAAGCATCTCTCCTAATTATTTAGACCAGAATTATTGTTAGTATTTTATTTTTATATACTAGGTGCAATGTAAAATAATAAAAGAAATGTGGTGTCGTGGGACACCAGGTAGGAACGAAGTTCCTTCGGCTAATGTAGAATCCATACAATTTGCAAAAAAAAATTGTGCTTAATTTTATGTAGGTTGTCTTGATTTTTCTCTGAAATTTTGCTGATTAGTTTTTATTTAAATACAGATAAGTATTAAGAAAATTTAGTATTTTAAAAAATAATGAATTACGTAAAATAAAAAAAATTTAATTCAAATTATTAACTAAAATAACAAAATAATAGTCAAGTTTGGTAAAACCAAATGTGCATGCCTATAACTTTCCCAAGTAACTAAAAGAATTTCACATTTCCGAGTTCTCTACAATCGACTTGGAAGTTTTGGGTATAGGTGGTGTTTATACGCATTTCTTTGATTTATCCGAGGCTTACTTTCGCTGCAGTTTTTTGCCCCATTGATGGGTTTCTTTTTGCAAAGGTGTGTGTTATTAAACATATAATGTCTCCATATAGTCTAGGTCTTCGAAACCTCTACTTTGACCCCAGCTTATTCCTCCCGTTCCGCGTGTAGCCTTATCTATTACTATATCCAATAGGATGTAAAGGAATATTTTAGTCTAGAGTCAGAAATTTCAAGTAAAAAATGTAAATTAGTATTTTTAATATAATTTTTTTATTATTTTAACATTACAAAATCTGAAAATAGGTACCGGGGTCTAAATATATGTTTGTGTACTGGAAACTGAACGAATCAAGTGGAATTTAAAGTTGTGGGAAGTAGGCATGGTTGTTCTCCGATTTCGACCATTTTTACAATGTTACATAAGAATGTAAGAAGAATGCCACGTACTAAATTTTTTCGAAATCGGTCAGTCGGGTCCCGAGATACATATTTACAACAAAAAGTTGGCGGTGCCACACTCATCGTCTAATTTTCAAACCGGCTCCCATAAAGCTTTCTCATACCATCCTGGTGGTCTCTGGCGTATTTAGTTATTAATTTATCGTGCTTTTAGTAGAAATGATTTCATTCACTTTGGTCGGTAGAAGTTCTTATGAGATTTATACTCAGCAAATTGAGTTGTTGTAGCTTAAGTGGTTTAAAAGCTACATATGTACATTATTAGACGGCGGGGCCACGCCCACTTTTTCAAAAGGTTGTGCCCACAGGTGCCCTTAGCTACTGCCATTCCTTGTGCTTACAGCTTCATATCTTAATTGAGCGCTTAGTTATGGAACTTTATATATTTTCGGTAAGTGGCGGTTTGTGTTCGGACAAACAGACAGTCAACCGAAATTCAACTTTTCTCTTCATCCAGATCGTTTATATACATATGTATATATAACCCTACAGCTATCTTGCTTAGTTTTAGGTGATACGTATACGTATAACCGTTAGGTGAACAAAACTATAATACTCTGTAGTAACTGGTTGCAAGAGTATAAAAAGTACCAGCTGATAATGTGAGGTCACAAAAGATTGGGACGTGCCCATACTAACGATTTTAATACTCCCAACAATCTGAAACGACCACATTATAACTGTTCGGTGTTTTTTTTTTAATAATAAAAACTTAAATTTTGGGATATAGTTAGTTCTGGACCTAGACAAGTCCATAAAGAAGACTCTCTACTATCGTATAGGTGGTTTTATTCAATTAATGAGCTCTCTTTCTTACAAAGTACGTTAACCCACATCAGAGTAGACCGTCTTATTAAATCAATTAATTTTAAGGGGACCACTCTATTATCGAATGCATTCCAGATTATGAAGTGTATTGAACGCCTCTTGGAAGTCGATAAAAATGAGATAAAGAGGGAAGCGTCATCATTTCATTAATTTTTTCTATACCGGAAACAAAACGCTTTCTGGAGTCGTTGTGACAGGGGCCTAAGATCCTTGGTCTCAAACAAAGATACTTATACATAGCTTTTTGAGCTCGAAGAGCTTACGGTCTTTTTCTTACGGTTTTACTATCACCTTTTTTCAGTTGGGTCCCGCAGCAAAATCCCTATCTCCTCCAAGCCTGCCGTAAGGACCTTCGTTCCAATATGCATTGTTTTCAATTAATTATACTTTTTAAGAAAAACGAATTGAAAGAATATGGCCCAACTTAGTTTAGCCATGACCCGGTAATTTTCACACTGTCCTTTCGTGACCCACTTAATAATATTAAACTCAAGACGGTTACATGAGATTAAATAATACACGTTTATTAATAGTAAGAGAAATGTTTTATTAGTATTAAATTATAATATTTTGGTATCTTTGAGAAGTATGTAGCTGTTGCTTATTTTTAATTATAGAGTTCAAGTTTGCTGAAATTGCTGAAAGTTTTATTCTGAGTGGAACCCGATCTCAGAATAAAACTTCCAGTCTGTTTCGATATTTTTTTTTTAAGGTAAACTAGTGTTGAAAATCCAGCTTGACATTTGTAAGTGGTCACAAAAGGCATTAAAAAAATCATTGCTTGATGAGCTAGTATTGTGTATTCTTGACGACAAGATAACCAAAAATCAATCAATGGTCTTGTGTCAAATGTATCCTTGAGTGCTGTATCAGTTGACTGTTCAATCAACGAATCGACATCGGAATCTGGTAAATTTGTTTCGGAATCTAACATGAATGTAAATGGGTTTCTTATCCAAGCCTTGTTGCCATCGATTGAAGGAAAATATTCTTGAAGATTCCTCTCCAGCTCTAATAAATGTTCTTTAAATCAGTGGTGCGCACGCCTCAATACTACTACATTTTACGTTTGCGCTGCACAAACATTGCTATAGATTTTCGCTGCCATGTACACTGAACAAATTTTGTTAGAAATACTCAAGACATTTACATACATATGTACTGATATACAACGCAATATTCGTAACTGTAAAATCCCGTTGCCTGCGAGCAACAAGTTTCTCTTATATACATATATGTATGTGTACATTAGAATTTACCCTTCAGTCTGAAATAAACTGTACAACCAATAAATTTCAACTGTATTTTTCTTCGCTTATCTGCTTCCAAAATGCTTCTCCAACTTCAAGAGGAATTAAAAAATCTTTTCGCATAATTTCTAGTTCTTTCTGAAGTTCGGGTTTTTGATCCTCTATTTCACATATAAGAGGATTATCATGAATTTCTATTATTTTAGTTAAAATGTTGAAATCTTCGAAACGAGCATTATAATTTTTTAATAAATTTTCAATTATTTTTTTGAATACCTCTATTTTTGCAAAATCATTACTTTCACTAAACACGTCTGATGTTTTTTCCAAACTTGACAAATCATTTTTGTTCAATTGATTTATTAATATTTGCAATTTTCTGCCAAAAAACTTAACAGTCGAAACAAGTTCAAATATTTTTTTATTTTTACCCTGAAGAGCAAGGTTAAGTTCATTCAAAATTTTCGTTATGTCGCACAAAAAAGCGAAATCAAAAATAAAATCATTATTTTTGAGACATAAAATTAACTCTTCAATTTCTGGCTTGAAATTGAGTTCAAAAAACATAATGACCTCTTTCCTCAAATTTAAGAGTCTTTCGAGGCTTTTTCCGCGACTAAGCCATCGCACTTCAGTATACATAAGCAAATCCCCGTAATCTGCCTCTAGGTTTTCAAGCAGTGTCTTAAACTTCCGATGGCTAAGGGCGTTATGTCCCCCTTTAATTTTGTTAATAATTTTAACTGCCGTATTCATAATTTTAACCATACCCAATTCTTTAGAAAAAAGAGCTTGTTGGTGAATAATGCAGTGGTAAGATAGCACATTTATACCATTTTTGTTTAGCCAACCAACAAGACCTTTATTCTTTCCAATCATGACATGTGCACCGTCTGTACAAATTGCACTTAATTTCTCTTTTCCGAACAAACCTAATACATTATCATTAACGGTCTCATATAGAGTTTCTCCTTTTTCATTGTCATGCATGGTTATTAATGTGAGTACTTCCTCAAAACATTCTAATTTTTCATTGACTGTTTTGACACATATAATGAGCTGGCTTAAATTGTTCATATCTGTAGTTTCATCTAAACTTATTGAATAATTTTTACATTTCATAATTCGGTTTCTGGTGCAAGAATAGATGTACTCGCTAAGTTTCTCTGTGCGACGAGTGATTGTCTATCGGGACAAAGGAATATTATCAATAATTTCACTAAGCTCTTTTCCCTTTTCACCGAAACAATTACAAACATCTTTCCCTAAAGTTTTGAAAAATATGCCATCCTCAAATGGGCGGCACTGTTTTGCTAAATGTAAAGCAACTATATACGACGCCTTTTCAACAGCAAGGGGGTTAACATTATCAACAATCATAGGATCAGAATCAACCATCGGATCAGAATCAACAATAGGGTCAGCATTATCAATACGGTCAGCAGTTTCAATAGGATAGTAATATATTAAAAAATATTTTGCTTTCAATTCAAGAAGAAGATTTCTTCTATCATTGCCTTGAATTGCAAGGTATACATTATGAACAGTAGTGTAATGACGTTCCACACTACATTTATTGCAACGACTTAAGCTCCAGTTATGCATGCTTGACTTGACCTAGCCAGACTTGAGAACTGTCACATAAAAGATCTGTTTAATGAGCCTTTCAAGTATTTGATTACCGAACCCTTGACTTGACTTGAAAGTCTGTTGAATTTAGAATTTCAAGTTACGTTGACATTTCAGAGAGTGGCATCTTTGCTCTCTCCCTTTATTTTGACATTTCAGAGAGTGTCAGCTCGGTTCTTTCCCTCGCTTTTTTACATAGCACGCTTCATTTCATTTTCATCATTTCATTTTAATCGTCTCTTTTAATTTTCTAAATTTAATTTGCCAGAAATAAATAAGCGAAATAATCACAATGAATGATGAAAAATTAATAGAAGAAGTGCGTGCGCATGAAATTTTGTATAACAAGGCCTGCGTGAGCTACCGGGTGCCGAGCAAGAAGAAGGCTGCGTGGGTAAGCGTGGCAAAGGAGCTAGGTGCTACTGGTAAGTAATTGTTATTATTATTTATTAGATTTTAATATATTTTGTATATATGTATATATATAGGTAGAATTTAATAGTTTATGTTGGGTTTATTTTACAGATGAGCAATGTTCGAAGAGGTGGCTGACTCTAAGGGAGAGATTCAGTAGGGAAGTAAGGAAAATGGAGTCACCATCAGGAAGTGGGGCGAGTAACACCGAAACCTGGCCATTGTTCGATAATATGAGCTTTTTAAAACTATATATACAGCCCAGACCGTAAGTTAATCTTTTTTTTAATATTTTATACGTATTAAATATGTATTTCCCTTTTACAGAAATCGCTGCACCACAAACTTTTTAGAAGATATGTATTCGCAGGAGCTGTTGGAGCCATTTAGTTTTGAAAGTTCTCCGATTTTTATCGTCACCTTCGGAGTTGTCGTCTTCAACTCCGATCCGGAAAAGAGTCATAAACAAACAGTGATGACGACAGCTGTTTCAAAGAAGCGTGCGAGCTATACAAAAGCATGTTTGTTTGTTGTTTTATACCTAGACATAAGAAACAACAATGTACCTCATTTTTCAAAAATAGTTTTAAAATGTTTAAAAGGCTTCTTACCTAGACATAAGAAACAACAATGTATCTCATTTTTCAAAAATATTTTTAAAATGTTTAAAATATTAATTTTTGTTTTAATAGTTTTAAGAATGTTCAAAAGGGTTTTAAGAATGTTTTTGAAAAAATAAAATAATATGTTTTTATAACTCTTTAATTTTGTATGTCTTTTATTTATTGTATGCTATGTGGTTATGTTGGTAGTGATTAATGATTGGAAGGTTGTTGTCACTGTGTAGTTGCAAAAAACATTCACCAAATATTTTTAAAGAATGATAGCGTTTTGATAGGGAAAACTTATCCTATTTTGCCTAAAGTATGTACTTGTGATTATACGGCCTATGCCTTATTTACTAATTACATACCGTCATAATCATGATTTATTGTCGGTAAATAAAATATACATATTTATATGTTTTCGTTAGAAGCATTACTTGACAGAATTCATTTGCCATATGCCTGTGTAATCTTCCTAACACAGATAATTACCATCTTTTTCAGTAAATAAAACAATATTTATAGATATATCCATGGTTTAATAAAATATCACAAAAAAGTTAACGTAACAAAAAGTATAGTATAAAGGTACTTAGATTACAATTTTATACATAAAAATATGTATATATTTCAAATATATAAAATACACAAACATTGCTATACACTAAATACGATCTTCTTGAAATGAAACCGCTCCCTGATTTATAAAATAATCTGCCAAAAAATCCCTTACACGGAATGCGAAACTAGATGCATTGCGTCGAGTTGTACTTATTGAATGTAATGCACCTCCAACACTCTCTAAATCTTCACGCCATTCTCCCTCCAATATTCCATGGTCTGCGGTGTCTGTGTCTACAAATGTATCTGGACAATACCAACGATCATGGTCATTCAACAATACAAAACTGTGAAGAACCAAGCAGGTTAACACAATTGTTTCGCAGTTCTTTGGGCTAAAGTCTATTACCTTTCGTAGAACACGCCATCGAGCAGTTAAAATACCAAAGCTATTTTCGATTACTCTACGAGCTCGGGATAACCGGTAATTGAAAATTGCTTTGTTTCGTGGCAGCTGTGCTCCTTCCTTCCTTCAATGGGAACGCTGCGTCGGCCACAAAAAAATGTGGAAAATCTGTTGAGGATTCATTCCATAATGGAGCTCTTGGTGGTAGTGGCAATTTGTTTTCCAAGAGTGCTTGACCAAATTTAGTTTGCTGAAAGACACCTTGAAATAAAATAAAAATAAGTAAATATTGAAATATTGCAAATCTTTTAAAATACCTCCGTCACTTTGTCCGCCATAGCTACCAATGCTGGCAGAGGTGAACGTATACCTAGCGTCGCAGGATGCCATTAAAACTATACTATAAAACTTTTTATAGTTATAAAATAACGAGCCTGAATTTTGTGGACGAATAATAGCTATATGCTTCCCGTCAATTGCTCCGACACAGTTGGGTATATTCCACAGTTTTAAAAAATCTGCAGCAATGTCTTTATATTGTGCGGTAGTTGGCTCGCTAAGGTATATCGGGCACAGGTGTAACCAAAATATTTCACACGTTTCAAGTACGATATTCCGCACTGTTGTTTTCCCTAATTTATGCATCGAGGCTATGATCTCAAAAGGTGTTCCATAAGCGAGGTACCTAAAAAATAAATGAGAATACAATTAAATGAATATATGTACTTCAAGGATTGTTTTACTTACATTAAAGTTATAACCACTCGCTCCTCGACGCCAATTTGTTGTTTTGGTTTTTTGAAAAACGGACTAATAATATTTAAAAGAAGGTTGTATACTGGCCGATTCATCCATGTTAAAGCAAATAGTTTTTGGTCGTCTTCTTTTAATTTTAAAAAGTTCTTCCAGAAGAAACCATTTGGGTTTCTATCCCGATTTGCTAGATGAACGGACCAGCGGCGTTTACGTCTTCCTAATACTTTTCTTTTTTGAAGGCGAAGAATATTTAAATATAATAGTTCATGGAATAAATCACTATCCATTATTAAAGTTAATATATTCAGCAAAACAATTTGTTTTAATATTGATTAAATTTTCACAAGCTTCACATATCAAGTAAAATGTCACATTTGTGTGCTCTCTCAACATTCAAAAACAGCTGATTTCTACGCGCTGTGTTTAGTATAATTGCAGTTACGTTTCACAAGTCACCTTTTTCGAAGCTGAGTTGAGTCAGGCATGCATAACTAGAGCTTTAATGTTTTGTAACACAATAAGCATTGCGCTTCCCCTTCATCAGTTTCAATAAAAAAATAATTTTCTTGCCATTCGCTTGAAAACATTTTAAAAACTCGAGGTGTTTCTGTGAGTGTATTTAAAAAAATGCGCGATGCGATGTTGCTTGCTCAACAGAAACTAAATGCCGATTCTTTGTGTTAACCTAGCGTACGTGTTCAGCCGCTTTCGTGTGCGTGTGATATTTTTCGCAGTAGCAGAATTATCAGTCAAACACGCGTGTTTGGCGTTTGCGTTTTGCGTTGAGCGCCACTGCTTTAAATTGAGTTAAGATGTCTTGTGGCAATGCAGTAATGTTGTACTCTTTTTATATTTCACATAAATTACTAAATGCTTTAAAGTTCCCTGTCTTCGCGCGTTGTAACCACATTATAAGCTATTTTCTTGCAGCTTCCACTTTGTCTTGCACTTTAAATATTGTTACATTGTTACCTTGCAATGCCATGTTTAGATTATTTAAAAAATATAATTAAATTATTTTATACCTAATTTTTCACGATTTTGTAAAAAAATTAAAATTTTTACAATTTCTCTGAAAAAAATAGTTCATATGATACAAGAGCATATGTGGCTCAGAGAATGCTTTTTTACATTCTCTGTGTGAGCGAACACTTAGTTAGAGCCCGCCTAAAAGTATGCAATTAATACTTGTTTCTTAAGGACTTTTTCTTACGGTTTTACTTTCACTTTTTTTGGTATCTTTGGTACTCACTTTTTAGTGCGAAGTATGTAGCTGTTGCTTATTTTTAATTATAGAGTTCAAGTTTGCTGAAATTGCTGAAAGTTTTATTCTGAGTGGAACCCGATCTTTTTTCAATTAGGTCCCGCAGCAAAATCCCTATCTCCGCTAAGTCTGCCGTAAAGAACTTCGTTCCAATAATTCTTAGTATTATAACAAAAACTCAAACCATTAACCAACCTGCGCCAAAAAATATGCAACAATTCAACTCCCCATAAACGTACTTAGTGCAAGCAAAATTCTAACCCAAAACTAATTTGCATACCCAATTATGTTACAGATTTGCATGCCTAATTATTCGGTTTTTCGATTCTTACGGTTTTTTTTCATACGGATTTTTTTTTACGGTTTTACTATCACTTTTTTCAGATAGGTCCCGCAGCAAAATCCTTATCTTCTCCAAGCCTACCGTAAGGAACTTCGTTCCAAAAAATCAAATTTGGAATCCAAATTCCTTCTATACTGTCCAAAATCTTACATTTTAACGCAGAAATTGCCTGAATATCATTTTCATCGAACTTGCAAATTTCTTTTATTCGGTTTATTGCGGGAATTACATAGCGCAACGAAGGATTCGAACATCCTTGCAGTTTTTTGAAAATCATTTCAACATCTTTGTTTTTTTTTTTATTACTGATATATTTTAATTAGAAAGTTTGTTCATTTCTGCAGTAGTTGACAGAATTTTGTGATTTTAAACCATTTATCTGTAATCGATTTGAATATATGTATAAAAATGTGAATTCCATCGGGTTGTTCTGGGGGGTTTTAACGATGTTTGCAGCATGTATTGCATACCCGATTTCTTAAAATATTTTACATATCATGTTCATACATTCATATATACTTATATGTACATATATTTGCATACATTGCCGAACAAATAATGCGCAAGCATACAAACATACATACGCGTACCCATATGAATATGTCACCAACAAAAAATTTATCTTCACAAGTCAATATGGCAGCCAAATTGGCGAAGAACAAAAGAGAGATGATTACGCTGCATATTCTCTTCCGCAATGAAGAGACACAACTAACGGGTGATTTTTTTGAGGTTAGGATTTTCATGCATTAGTATTTGACAGATCACGTGGGATTTCAGACATGGTGTCAAAGAGAAAGATGCTCAGTATGCTTTGACATTTCATCATGAATAGACTTACTAACGAGCAACGCTTGCAAATCATTGAATTTTATTACCAAAATCAGTGTTCGGTTCGAAATGTGTTTCGCTGACAAATTTTGTTCAGCGATGAGGCTCATTTCTGGTTGAATGGCTACGTAAATAAGCAAAATTGCCGCATTTGGGGTGAAGAGCAACCAGAAGCCGTTCAAGAACTGCCCATGCATCCCGAAAAATGCACTGTTTGGTGTGGTTTGTACGCTGGTGGAATCATTGGACCGTATTTTTTCAAAGATGCTGTTGGACGCAACGTTACGGTGAATGGCGATCGCTATCGTTCGATGCTAACAAACTTTTTGTTGCCAAAAATGGAAGAACTGAACTTGGTTGACATGTGGTTTCAACAAGATGGCGCTACATGCCACACAGCTCGCGATTCTATGGCCATTTTGAGGGAAAACTTCGGACAACAATTCATCTCAAGAAATGGACCCGTAAGTTGGCCACCAAGATCATGCGATTTAACGCCTTTAGACTATTTTTTGTGGGGCTACGTCAAGTCTAAAGTCTACAGAAATAAGCCAGCAACTATTCCAGCTTTGGAAGACAACATTTCCGAAGAAATTCGGGCTATTCCGGCCGAAATGCTCGAAAAAGTTGCCCAAAATTGGACTTTCCGAATGGACCACCTAAGACGCAGCCGCGGTCAACATTTAAATGAAATTATCTTCAAAAAGTAAATGTCATGAACCAATCTAACGTTTCAAATAAAGAACCGATGAGATTTTGCAAATTTTATGCGTTTTTTTTTTTTTTAAAGTTATCAAGCTCTTAAAAAATCACCCTTACTTTCCGAGTCAAAATTCCTTCATTTTGACTTTGCACTATTCTTCATTTTATGTGCGTAATTTTATAAAATGTGAATTTAAGTTTTCTAGTTTTCTTTCATACAAAATGATATGCATTTCTGAATATCACTAAGAAGTATAACTTCTTCCGCGCGTAGGGACTCCACGCACCTTTTTTTGTTTGTTTACTTCCGATTTATGAATTTCAGGATATCTATACAACTTTACATATATTGGATCTTCATGAACCGTTTTAATTCTATGGTTTATTTTATGAGTAAAGGTGAGTTTGTCCCCTTCTTTATAAAATATATTTTCAAGTTTATTTAAAAGTTTTTTCAATTTATTTAACTCTTCTGAATTTAAATGTTCAAGTCCAAATTTACTATCTTTAGTGTTATGATTTTCGTTCATATTTAATTCTTGAAGACAATTATCAAAATTTTCAGAATTTGATTTATTCTTGAAAAAGTTATACCGAACACCATTCATATGTATCATATTTTTTTCCAGATCAACTTTAGCTTTAAGTAGCTTAAGTATATTACAACCTAGTAAGCCGTCGTAGTTATTCGAAAAATTATAAACGAAAAATTTCAGTTTTTTCATATGTTCATCGCTAAACAATTCTTGGGTTTCATTTAGACAAACTTTTCCTATCGCTGTTATTAATGTTATTGGCTGAACATAAATAATCTTTTCGTTGAATATTCCAAGCTTTATTAAACTGACTGATTAACCCGTGTCGCCTTCGAGCCTTGTCAAGTGAAAATTTAGCTCATTTTGTTCCTTTGGTTCAGGATAGCCGAAGCGTCTTAGTCGAGATTGGTTTGACCCATGAATCGTATCTTGTTTTAAATTGTTTAAGTTTCTATTAGTAAAAATGTTTGCAGGATTAATAGGTGTATTTAATGGTTCTTCGATTTTTGTTCGATAAAAATTAAATAAAATTAGCAACTTACCTGACGCTCTTCAAATTTTGCTTTGAGTTTTTAACAGATTCATTGTCAATATGAGCATCTCATTCTTACACATTCAAAAATTATGTATGATGAATGTTGCTACTCTTACAACATAATTTTCCATTTCAAAAATAAAAATTTAGATATGAAAATGTAGCAGTATAAGAGGTGGAACTTTACAAATTTAGTAGTGAATTGGTTACCTGCGTCGTGTAGGGTATGTATTGATATGAATATCAATTTGCGAATTTTTACGAATGCATGTAAAACTAATAACATTCTAATAAAGAAAGAAATATTCAAAGTAATATTTATGGTTAGTTTGGACATGAACACTTAACAATTTTCTTTGGTTTTTACATAATTTACTTTCTTAATAAATATTGTTGAATTATATTTGTTGCTAATGGATTTATTACAACATAGACCATACATAGCATGTTTGTAAGTACAATTCAAATTTTTATCAGTAATAAAATAGCGCGCACTACTCTATATGTACATACATACAAACATATGCGTGAATGACATTCCCGTACAAATATTGCATACTCAAACCTACCTACACTACTACATACATAAAGCATCATTACAAGTCAATATGGCAGCCAAATAGCCGGTGCCCAAATTAGAGTAAAACACGCAACACCAATATTTTTATTCCTGAACGTAGCGCACTTTCAACAGGCAGTTGAAGTAAGAGTAAGAAGTAAGAGCAAACACCGTTTAAATCTCCGAGCATGACTTTGCCAACAAGCGTCAAAATCAAATAATCATAAATAGAATAATATCTGATGATTGTTCTAGAAGAGAAAAATGTCATCCCTGCAAAGCACAGAAAAAAGTGAAAACATAGCTCTTGTCGATTTAAAATATAACGGTAACAATCGGCGTTCGTTCGTTTGTGCTCTTCCTCACACCTTGAACTTTCTACCAACAACACAATGTTGTGACGCTTTGTAGTCACGTCAGTCCTTATTTATTTACAAAGTTGTGTGCAGACAAAGTTACAAACATTATGTGAATGATTCTTACAAATGCACACATAATTACATTGTACATATATGTATGTAAATATGTGCTTGGTTTGTTAAAATGATATCAAATCAAGACAAAAAAAAGAAATGGACAACAAAAAACTGTAAATAGTTTTAAAAAACTATTAAATTTTGTGCATATATGTTTAATAATTTTATTTATTTTTATGTTTTCAAACTGTGAAAGAACAACTTAGGAGCAGCTGTAGTATTACAGTATTTTATTTAAACACAAACATCTTTTTATCATGTATTAAAACACACATAATATTGGGTTGTCAAAAAAATCTTGCGGCATTTTTATTGAATTTTTTATTTATTTTTTATTGAAATTGAAATTAATTTTTGATGACTCATGCCCAGCGATTTAACCAATTCAGCGATTTTATCGCAATTTTCGACGACAGGCCTTCCGGAGCGTGGCGCATTTTCGACCACCTCTACACCAGAACGAAAACGATGAAACCATCGTTGTGCGGTGGAAATGGAAACTGTATCGGGTCCATAAACTGCACAAATTTTATTGGCGGCTTGAGATGAATTTTTGCCTTTAACGTAGTAGTATGCCGTATTTTCTCTTTATTTTGCTCCATGTTTGCGACGCTATAACTCACGAACAACTTAAAAGAAACGACAATCAATAAAAAACGTGTTAGCGCGTGAAATGAGCTTTCCAAAAAGGTATAGCATGAGCCGATGCGACGAATAAAACTAGAACTACGCGCTTTCAGCGCCAACTAGCGAAATTACCGCAAGACTTTTTTGACAACCTAATATAAAAACCGTAAGTTACACATTTACTGTAATAGACAAATACTTATAACGGGTGATTTTTTTGAGGTTAGGATTTTCATGCATTAGTATTTGACAGATCACGTGGGATTTCAGACATGGTGTCAAAGAGAAAGATGCTCAGTATGCTTTGACATTTCATCATGAATAGACTTACTAACGAGCAACGCTTGCAAATCATTGAATTTTATTACCAAAATCAGTGTTCGGTTCGAAATGTGTTTCGCTGACAAATTTTGTTCAGCGATGAGGCTCATTTCTGGTTGAATGGCTACGTAAATAAGCAAAATTGCCGCATTTGGGGTGAAGAGCAACCAGAAGCCGTTCAAGAACTGCCCATGCATCCCGAAAAATGCACTGTTTGGTGTGGTTTGTACGCTGGTGGAATCATTGGACCGTATTTTTTCAAAGATGCTGTTGGACGCAACGTTACGGTGAATGGCGATCGCTATCGTTCGATGCTAACAAACTTTTTGTTGCCAAAAATGGAAGAACTGAACTTGGTTGACATGTGGTTTCAACAAGATGGCGCTACATGCCACACAGCTCGCGATTCTATGGCCATTTTGAGGGAAAACTTCGGACAACAATTCATCTCAAGAAATGGACCCGTAAGTTGGCCACCAAGATCATGCGATTTAACGCCTTTAGACTATTTTTTGTGGGGCTACGTCAAGTCTAAAGTCTACAGAAATAAGCCAGCAACTATTCCAGCTTTGGAAGACAACATTTCCGAAGAAATTCGGGCTATTCCGGCCGAAATGCTCGAAAAAGTTGCCCAAAATTGGACTTTCCGAATGGACCACCTAAGACGCAGCCGCGGTCAACATTTAAATGAAATTATCTTCAAAAAGTAAATGTCATGAACCAATCTAACGTTTCAAATAAAGAACCGATGAGATTTTGCAAATTTTATGCGTTTTTTTAAAAAAAAGTTATCAAGCTCTTAAAAAATCACCCTTACTTTCCGAGTCAAAATTCCTTCATTTTGACTTTGCACTATTCTTCATTTTATGTGCGTAATTTTATAAAATGTGAATTTAAGTTTTCTAGTTTTCTTTCATACAAAATGATATGCATTTCTGAATATCACTAAGAAGTATAACTTCTTCCGCGCGTAGGGACTCCACGCACCTTTTTTTGTTTGTTTACTTCCGATTTATGAATTTCAGGATATCTATACAACTTTACATATATTGGATCTTCATGAACCGTTTTAATTCTATGGTTTATTTTATGAGTAAAGGTGAGTTTGTCCCCTTCTTTATAAAATATATTTTCAAGTTTATTTAAAAGTTTTTTCAATTTATTTAACTCTTCTGAATTTAAATGTTCAAGTCCAAATTTACTATCTTTAGTGTTATGATTTTCGTTCATATTTAATTCTTGAAGACAATTATCAAAATTTTCAGAATTTGATTTATTCTTGAAAAAGTTATACCGAACACCATTCATATGTATCATATTTTTTTCCAGATCAACTTTAGCTTTAAGTAGCTTAAGTATATTACAACCTAGTAAGCCGTCGTAGTTATTCGAAAAATTATAAACGAAAAATTTCAGTTTTTTCATATGTTCATCGCTAAACAATTCTTGGGTTTCATTTAGACAAACTTTTCCTATCGCTGTTATTAATGTTATTGGCTGAACATAAATAATCTTTTCGTTGAATATTCCAAGCTTTATTAAACTGACTGATTAACCCGTGTCGCCTTCGAGCCTTGTCAAGTGAAAATTTAGCTCATTTTGTTCCTTTGGTTCAGGATAGCCGAAGCGTCTTAGTCGAGATTGGTTTGACCCATGAATCGTATCTTGTTTTAAATTGTTTAAGTTTCTATTAGTAAAAATGTTTGCAGGATTAATAGGTGTATTTAATGGTTCTTCGATTTTTGTTCGATAAAAATTAAATAAAATTAGCAACTTACCTGACGCTCTTCAAATTTTGCTTTGAGTTTTTAACAGATTCATTGTCAATATGAGCATCTCATTCTTACACATTCAAAAATTATGTATGATGAATGTTGCTACTCTTACAACATAATTTTCCATTTCAAAAATAAAAATTTAGATATGAAAATGTAGCAGTATAAGAGGTGGAACTTTACAAATTTAGTAGTGAATTGGTTACCTGCGTCGTGTAGGGTATGTATTGATATGAATATCAATTTGCGAATTTTTACGAATGCATGTAAAACTAATAACATTCTAATAAAGAAAGAAATATTCAAAGTAATATTTATGGTTAGTTTGGACATGAACACTTAACAATTTTCTTTGGTTTTTACATAATTTACTTTCTTAATAAATATTGTTGAATTATATTTGTTGCTAATGGATTTATTACAACATAGACCATACATAGCATGTTTGTAAGTACAATTCAAATTTTTATCAGTAATAAAATAGCGCGCACTACTCTATATGTACATACATACAAACATATGCGTGAATGACATTCCCGTACAAATATTGCATACTCAAACCTACCTACACTACTACATACATAAAGCATCATTACAAGTCAATATGGCAGCCAAATAGCCGGTGCCCAAATTAGAGTAAAACACGCAACACCAATATTTTTATTCCTGAACGTAGCGCACTTTCAACAGGCAGTTGAAGTAAGAGTAAGAAGTAAGAGCAAACACCGTTTAAATCTCCGAGCATGACTTTGCCAACAAGCGTCAAAATCAAATAATCATAAATAGAATAATATCTGATGATTGTTCTAGAAGAGAAAAATGTCATCCCTGCAAAGCACAGAAAAAAGTGAAAACATAGCTCTTGTCGATTTAAAATATAACGGTAACAATCGGCGTTCGTTCGTTTGTGCTCTTCCTCACACCTTGAACTTTCTACCAACAACACAATGTTGTGACGCTTTGTAGTCACGTCAGTCCTTATTTATTTACAAAGTTGTGTGCAGACAAAGTTACAAACATTATGTGAATGATTCTTACAAATGCACACATAATTACATTGTACATATATGTATGTAAATATGTGCTTGGTTTGTTAAAATGATATCAAATCAAGACAAAAAAAAGAAATGGACAACAAAAAACTGTAAATAGTTTTAAAAAACTATTAAATTTTGTGCATATATGTTTAATAATTTTATTTATTTTTATGTTTTCAAACTGTGAAAGAACAACTTAGGAGCAGCTGTAGTATTACAGTATTTTATTTAAACACAAACATCTTTTTATCATGTATTAAAACACACATAATATTGGGTTGTCAAAAAAATCTTGCGGCATTTTTATTGAATTTTTTATTTATTTTTTATTGAAATTGAAATTAATTTTTGATGACTCATGCCCAGCGATTTAACCAATTCAGCGATTTTATCGCAATTTTCGACGACAGGCCTTCCGGAGCGTGGCGCATTTTCGACCACCTCTACACCAGAACGAAAACGATGAAACCATCGTTGTGCGGTGGAAATGGAAACTGTATCGGGTCCATAAACTGCACAAATTTTATTGGCGGCTTGAGATGAATTTTTGCCTTTAACGTAGTAGTATGCCGTATTTTCTCTTTATTTTGCTCCATGTTTGCGACGCTATAACTCACGAACAACTTAAAAGAAACGACAATCAATAAAAAACGTGTTAGCGCGTGAAATGAGCTTTCCAAAAAGGTATAGCATGAGCCGATGCGACGAATAAAACTAGAACTACGCGCTTTCAGCGCCAACTAGCGAAATTACCGCAAGACTTTTTTGACAACCTAATATAAAAACCGTAAGTTACACATTTACTGTAATAGACAAATACTTATAACGGGTGATTTTTTTGAGGTTAGGATTTTCATGCATTAGTATTTGACAGATCACGTGGGATTTCAGACATGGTGTCAAAGAGAAAGATGCTCAGTATGCTTTGACATTTCATCATGAATAGACTTACTAACGAGCAACGCTTGCAAATCATTGAATTTTATTACCAAAATCAGTGTTCGGTTCGAAATGTGTTTCGCGCTTTTTTATCGACAAATTTTGTTCAGCGATGAGGCTCATTTCTGGTTGAATGGCTACGTAAATAAGCAAAATTGCCGCATTTGGGGTGAAGAGCAACCAGAAGCCGTTCAAGAACTGCCCATGCATCCCGAAAAATGCACTGTTTGGTGTGGTTTGTACGCTGGTGGAATCATTGGACCGTATTTTTTCAAAGATGCTGTTGGACGCAACGTTACGGTGAATGGCGATCGCTATCGTTCGATGCTAACAAACTTTTTGTTGCCAAAAATGGAAGAACTGAACTTGGTTGACATGTGGTTTCAACAAGATGGCGCTACATGCCACACAGCTCGCGATTCTATGGCCATTTTGAGGGAAAACTTCGGACAACAATTCATCTCAAGAAATGGACCCGTAAGTTGGCCACCAAGATCATGCGATTTAACGCCTTTAGACTATTTTTTGTGGGGCTACGTCAAGTCTAAAGTCTACAGAAATAAGCCAGCAACTATTCCAGCTTTGGAAGACAACATTTCCGAAGAAATTCGGGCTATTCCGGCCGAAATGCTCGAAAAAGTTGCCCAAAATTGGACTTTCCGAATGGACCACCTAAGACGCAGCCGCGGTCAACATTTAAATGAAATTATCTTCAAAAAGTAAATGTCATGAACCAATCTAACGTTTCAAATAAAGAACCGATGAGATTTTGCAAATTTTATGCGTTTTTTTTTTAAAAAAAGTTATCAAGCTCTTAAAAAATCACCCTTTATTTCTAATAGATAATGCCTTTGGAAAAATAGCTCCTCCACTCTATTTCAATTAAATTGCAAATTTCTAGAAAAATATTGAAATTAGCAAAATAAATACAGCCGATTTTGCATTGTGAGTTTTGCTTTCAGCCATCGCATATTTGTGAGAAAATTGTGAACATTTGGGCTTTTGAAATAACCTCCGCGTACTGAAAACATCGAAATAGCGAGTGTTGTGATTTTTGTGAGGCCATGAGAATAAGGCTGACAACGCATTAAACCTACATTAATTAAGTATTTAGAGAATAATATGCACCTTACTTTTAAATATCTTTGAACATACATATATACTTATGTCCTTTGATACCAAATTTATGCAGATTACCTATAAGTAATGTCCAAAGTCGTTAGCGCTACTAAATTTAAAATAACCGAAATGAAACCGCCGTCAGTATATACTTATGTAAAACAAGTATTAACACGGCTGTATTAAATTATATAAATAAAGTACGAAATAATAAGTAACTACATTTTCAAAACAATGTAATATATTTTTCCAAAATAATAATATTTAGTTTAATATTGTTAATTTGCCGAAAATACATACCAAATGAATTGGCGAATGAGAGATTAAATAAATAAGCTTATACAAGCAATTTGAATGCTTATGGAATTATAAAAGTTTCTCTTACAGGATGATTGACTTAAAAATAAATAACATCATCAGAATCAGTATCAATTCATAAAGCCTTTTCAATTTTCTTAACGCTTCTATAGCTAATACTTGCCTGCTCGACGCCATTTAGTAAATGAATATGTTATGATAACAAATGCCCATATACAGATTTGGCAAAGGCAATGGCAATAGATTTGGCAGATAGTATGCCATAAAAGGGGCCATACACGACACACAAGTACGTTCGATCGGTATGTGTTCGAATGCGGTTTACTCGTGTATGGGCTTGTGCGCATACCTATCCATGTTCGCGAAATGTTTGATTTTTTACAATGGTAGGTATGGTCACATGTGAATCGTGTATGGCGCTGTGTGCACACAAAACCTCAATTCCCTTGTGTTGCCGACCAGTGAAGATCGCGGATGAGCAATAGCAAGTCTTAAAGGGGGAGCCTGCTTCAGAGGCTTCAAAACATCGATTTCGAAAATTTCTAGGCTTTATAGTTATATGTTTCAACATTTTTCACAATTTTTTTGATACGAAACCTTTGATATTCTGTCTTGGGAATCAATTGGCCGATGCATCTCGCATGTGCATTTTTCGGACGGCGGGCAGGATGCAGGTCGCAATTTCTATCGGAAACAAAAAATTCAAAGAGATTCATATTTTTAAATAATTTATCTTCTAGTTAAACTAAGAAAGTTTCAAAAAAAGTGTGAAATTTTACAAATTTTTAAAAATTAAAAAAAAAGTGGTTTTTGATCAAAAAAATTTATTTTATGTTGTTTAAAAATATGTTAAAACTTGACTTTCCTTAGTTTTTTTTAGTTTAAATAGAAGATAATTTTATTCCAAAGATAATAAACTTTGCCCCAATTCCATACGATGTTTATTTTTTTCCTATCCTGCCCGTCAATTAAGAATAATCGTAAAAATGAAAAACCGAGAAATCGCGCCTCAAAGTTTTCGCTTTTTTCCCCAGCGCTCATCTGCTAGACGCTCGGTCACTATTCCCCTTCTAGCTTCGATAATATTTCTATAATAATATATAATTTTATGGACATATTCTTAGAGATTTTTTAAAGAGATTTAAGCAAAAACAAAAGCTTCTAAAGCAGGCTACCCCATTAATAAAGATTTCGTATCAGAATTTTTTGATCTTGTAAGAAATGAATTAACGGTTTGGCAAACGAAAAAAATAAAATTTGCAAATATAAAATATAAAAATAAAATGGAGAAAAATAAAAGTTGGAATAACTTATTAACGAAATACAAAGAAATAGATGAAAGTAGAAATAAATTCCAAGAAATGCTCCGCTTGCCTGTCGCACATGTTCACTGTGTGAAGAACGAACGCAAAATAATTTGTGTGTCGTGTATGGGCGAAACGAATTCACACAGATCGGACGCACATATGTGTCGTGTATGGCCCCTTTAATCCTTTTCCTGTCGAGATGCAGCATAAGCAATATGGAGTCTGCACAGGCAATACATACAGTAATACAGTTAGTATACCATAAACTTTTGCCTGTCAATATTTCCAGCTTTTATTACAAAAACTTTCACCTGTCGAGATGCCAGGTTAGCAAATGTGTAAGTGACTCGTTATCGTTCACTTTTGCATACGTTAAACTATAGGGGGATTATCTTGCACGATGACACAAAATGCAAGAATCTTATACCGAAAGATGCGAGGTTCAGAGAGCACCCATTGCAGAATCTAGTGATATATGAACGGCTGATTCTATAAATTTATTGAGAATGACTATTGACTGCATTCTTAACAACAAACTGTAACAACCCTTTATAATTTAAGTAAAAATTATAAAATCTGTTTAAAACTTACCGACTTCAACAATTGAACGGCATAGTAAGTTTTTATGTAAAATGACAGTTAAAACAGAGTTGAAACTATATTTTTACGTGTCATTGCACGAAAATAAACATGGCTTTTGGTCTGACATATTTACAGCTATTGCAAATAGTTTTCTGCGTGTGTTTGTTGTTGTGCCATTGCACCAAGTGGAAATTCTGCAATTCGTGCACCGTGCAAGGGTTTTGCAAGAGCATGAGGATACTCCTTTTACTACGTTTCCCAAACTTTTTAATATATGCGATTTTTTATCCCATTCTTGAGCAAACATTTTCTGATACAATATAATTATATACTTTCTTTTCACACTTTGGTTAAATTGAAAGCAAATGTCCCATATTAGCCTAGTTGTTAAACACACGACATGGCACTCGTATTCTGTGAGGCTCGAGTTCGAATCTTAAAATTAAAGACATTATTTTTATTTTTTAATTTTTTGAATTAATAATTTCTTCTGTAATTATTTTTAATAAAAATCCCATTGTTTAACACTAAACCTACTGGTCAAATTGACCGTTTTCAAACTTTTGTAAAATTTACACATTCTTAAACGTTATAACACCGTTATCAAACTGTATGACAATTCTTAGAATATACAGATAATATTTTTTCATACTTTAGTTTTAGTTATTTCCTTGCTTTCCAAGAAAAATTTTTCATGTGGCCTACCTACCGCGGCCGGTCAATATGACCAGTGGGCAAAAATATTATACAGTTACCTGAGAGTAAAATGTTTTATAATCATCGTAGCGCGGGTTTCAATGGAATGGACTTGACAATAAGTAGTATTGATCTGTGCCTAGTAGTGCACTTCTAAAGAGTATCTTTGCAATTTTTTTACAACTGTTTTTTTGGAAGGAGGGAAGGTAAAGCATCAATACTTGGATGTACATTTTTTATTCCTTACATAGTGTAATAATTTGTTGTAGATAATAACCCTAAAAATGCCAAGCATTGGAAAATTACAAATTACCTAAGAAATATAACGGAAATTGAAAAAAAGGATTCAGAATATGATGAACAAGAAACTTCTCGAAATGAAAACAAAAACATGGAAACAGAGATATTTACAACAAGTGAATTGGAATCAGAAAGAGATAGTGAAGAAGAGAATATTATAAATAAGCGTCCAGGACAGAAAAGAAAGAGAGTTTTATTGACATCCGAAAGTGAGACAGATTTAGAGGATCAACACATCGAACCAGCTGCTGATGGAACAGTCTGGGAAGAAATAAACGGAAGTTCGAACCCTGGCAGGTTACCAGTGCATAATCTTTTTGGGGATACGTCAGGGCCAACGGGATACGCTAAACGACATATAATGAAAGGACTACGGACTTACGGACTAAGTGGGAGCTAAATGCAACAAAAATGGAAGCATTCATTGCTTTGATGTTTGCTCGTGGCGCATATGAGGCAAAAAATTTGGATATGTCATATTTGTGGAATAAAAATTTGGGGACCATCTTTTTTTTCAAAAACAATGAGCCGAAACGACTTTACTGAAATTATGAAGTATATATGATTTGATAAAAAGAGAGAAAGAAGACAGCGTTTACAAACTAATAAATTTGCCATGATATCTACAATATTGAAAATTCACAAAACTGTTATAAGCCTGGGAAAGGATGAGATGATGAAAGGAGAGACTGTTCAATGCCCCTTGGGGAGTTCGTTGTCCTAAAGCTAATGGATGCCAAGAAATTACTTTCAAAAAAAAACTACAATTTTTGGAACAATTCGTGGAAACAAGAGAGAGTTGCCAAAGTTAGCCAAAGAAACAAAAAATAAAATGGCTAGATTTTCAAGCAAATTGTATAAATCAAATTATTAAATTAAATCGGAGATGCATATAGAGAATATCAAGATAAAAAAAACGTTTATCAACACCCTCTTCAAGCTTTGATTTGCCTGTACGAAAAGCTTGCCAAATCAAATTTTGTAAAGGTTATAAAACAACAAAAATTTGTTCGAAGTGCGAAAAATATGTTTGTGGAAAATGCACATTCCAGACTAAAATAATTTGTAAACAATGTGAGGAAGCCGAATAGAGTATACTCGTATTATATATACATGCATAACATTCTGTATAAAAATTTAATCTTATTTTTTCTTTTATAATAAATTTTAGAAAATATATAAATTTATTTTACGAATTTTCTTGAAAACTTTTTATTTTATATACATTCAGCAATAATAAAATTAATAACTTTTATAATCACAGGTCAATTTGACCGCGCGAGTTACATCCCATGCTAACCCAAGAACAACAGCAAACACAGATGGTGTGAAGATAGTCTGGTAGATAAGAAACTACATTTATTTAAGAAAACCAGAAGATATGTAAAATTAAGATATGAGAAGAAACACTGATCCTAAATAAATATTGAATGCAAATAAAGGATAAGCTGCACTGTGGAATTCTCCCACAGATAAGAATTTTTGTAAATTAGAAGATAAGCATTTTTGTAAAACTATAACATGATAGTAATAAAGGATAAGCAGCACTGTGGAATTATCCCACAGATAAGAATTTTTGTAAATTAGAAGATAAGCATTTTTGTAAAACTATAAAAGCAAGAAAATCTTTGAAATAAAGACACTCATTTTTCTGACACTCTAAAGAGTCGGTCGTATAAAATTGTTTTCATAATGGGCGCAGTCGGTAAACGTCTGACATAATCTTAAGATTGGTCAAACGGGTCGCTCGGATTTTCCGAAGAAAATCCACACATAAAAAAAAAGAAAAAAAAAAAAATCAATTTAAAAATAAAAATAAGGCGTTTCGAGGCCTTAAAACAGTTAAAAAAGAAAAAAAAAAAACACAGAGAAGAAAAACATCACCATGGCAACTGTTAACAGCTCCGAGCTCCTAAAGGAAGCTTCGAGAATAAGGCCTTTCAACGGAAGTGATGGTTACGACCTATCCTCATTTATAAGAGAAGTAGATGCCATACTCCGCCTCTTTAACGATAACCCATCGTTAAAGGAATTCGTTATTCAACGCTACGTACTAACGAAAATAAATGGAGACGCCCTGAAGGTAGTCCGACCTTTAGGAAGCACGCCGATGTGGGACGACGTAAAGGAGGAACTCATCCGGAACTTCGGGGTAAAGGAGAGCTACAGGAGTCTGTACCACCAGGCCATCAACGTTAAGCACTACAATGTAAGTGAATATTTTGTAAAATTAAGGGATATTTTAGATAAAACTAATATTTAGTATGAATTTGATAGTGAAAAACCCATAGCCTTTTCACCGGAAGCCAACGAGGCATTTTTTCTAAAAACCTTCTTAAACGGAATTAGTCCTCATTTGTCCTCCATAATTTTGAGTAGGGATATTAGAAAACTAAGGGAAGCTTTTTATTGCTTAGAGGATACTGGATTAATCCAGCAAAATAAAAATAAATATAGTAACTATGGGCAGCGTTATTACCCCTCACAAAATAATTACGATTCAAACAATAGGGTACATGCTTGTAATCCTCAGCCTTCTTTTCCAACGCAACAACGTTTTAGGGGAAATAATAGTAGAATGAGTAATAATAATATTAACCCGCAACAAGCATCACGAAATAGCTATTCACAACAGAGTAGGAATAGCAATAGAAGTCAAAGGCCTGTGCCCATGGAAGTAGACCATATGGACTACAATCAGGGCGAAAATTTTCGGTCACCAGCCCGGGGGAGGAGCTACCAATAGTAGAACTAACTATAGGTAGAAATAGATTGAAGTGTTTAATCGACACCGGTTCAACAACTTCAGTTTTAAATAGAAAAGTAGATTTAAGATTTAAGAAAAATAAATTAGAAAATCCCACTAGATTAAAAACAATGAGTGGTGAATTTTTCATTACTGAAGAAGTGAAAACTCCCTTGCCTACGGAATTCAATAGTGAAAACATCGCGCATTGGCATTTAACACCATTTTTTAATAGAAAATTCGACTGCTTAATAGGGCAGAATATTTTGAGACCATTAAACGCAATAATTAATTTTGAAAAAAATTACATTTATGTTAATGGCAATAAAATTAAATTTTTAAATCCATGCCCGTTTGTTAAGGAAGAAATTCATTCAATTGAACCCATTGAGAAAGACTTTTCAATCCTAGAAAGGCCCGATATGAATACTGTAGAAAGGAAAATGTTAAAGGAAATACTACGGAAAAATAATGACCTAATATTTAGAGAAAATGAACAGCTAACCCATGCTCATGAAGTACAACATGAAATCGTTACAACAACTGAAAAGCCTGTATATTTAAAAATTTTATAAATACCCTCAAATACACGAGGAGGAGATAACCAAACAAATTAAAGAAATGCTGGACCAGGGAATAATTAAAGAAAGCTGCTCCCCATACAATTCACCACTTTGGATTGTCCCACAAAAAATGGATAATTCTGGTAAAAAGAAATGGAGAATATTAATAGATTACAGGACTCTAAATGAAATAACTATATCTGATAAATTCCCAATTCCAAATACAGATAGCATATCTGGAAAATTAGGTCAAGCAACATATTTTACGACAATTGATCTAGCCAAAGGTTTCCATCAAATTCTTATACAAGAATGTGATGGGAAAAAAACTGCATTTTCTACACCGTTAGGTCATTATGAATTCATAAGAATGCCATTTGGTCTAAAGAACGGCCCAGCCACTTTCCAAAGATTAATGAACTCTGTCTTAAGAGAATACATTAATAAAATATGCGTTGTTTATTTAGATGACATTCTCATATTTAGTTCCTCTCTTCAAGAACACAAGGAAAGTATAGAAAAAGTTTTTAAAAAATTAAGAGAACACTGTTTAAAAATTCAAATCGATAAATGCAATTTTTTTGCTAAGACTACTGAATATCTTGGTCACATTCTGACTACAGAAGGATTTAAACCGAATCCTAATAAAATAGAAGCAATTCAAAAATTAAAGCTTCCTGAAACAGTGAAGCAAATTAAATCTTTCTTAGGAGCAACAAGATATTATAGGAAATTCATTAAAGATTACGCTAAAATTGCTATTGGCATGACAAAATTTCTTAAAAAGGGAGTTCGTATTAATATTAAAGATCAACAATTTATAGCCGCTTTTTATACACTAAAAAGGCTTTTGGTTAACGATCCAATATTAAAATATCCCAATTTCGAAAAGAAATTTAAAGTTGCAACTGATGCTAGCAATTTTGCAATTGGTGCCGTATTAATGCAAGATGGCCATCCCATTTGCTATGCTAGCAGGACACTTACCGTGCGATTATGTAACTTGAGACAGTCTCAAGTCTCTAAATTTGAGATTTTAAGTTAGAGACAATTTTTGAGACTTGAGACGATATTGCTATTCTGTAAGTGACAGTCACAAAATCTATTACATTTCATTATTCAGAGATGTTTTTACACTTGAATGAAAATAAATATGTCGATAACAAATATTAAATTTCCTATAACATAGTCAAAAAACATAATTATCAATAAAAATAAAAATATATGTTGACTTTGTTTCATAATATTTACGAAATTTATGTAAAATTGATTTATTTTTAACCTTTTCGTGTTTGAGTTGCTTACAAAATATAAAGAAACGACAATCGATTAATATCTATGATGATCTCTATTCGGTATATTCAAAATGGCAGACAAGAGCTCTTTTTAGTTTTGTGACCTGCTAACTACCAGGTCTCAATATTTTGAGACTAACGCTAGAGACTGTTTAGTGAATAGTAACTAGTCTCAAATTGAGACTTTGCCTCAAAATGTCTCAAATAGAGACTAGAGACTGGTTACAGAATCCCGCTATTAATGAACACGAGAAGAGATATAGCACAACAGAAAAGGAACTCTTAGCCATCGTTTGGGCAGTTAATTATTTTAGACCCTACATTTATGGTAGGCAATTCGATCTTTTAACAGATCATTTACCACTTAAGTGGTTACAAACAAAATATAAAGGAAAAGCCATAAATCCTCGATTACAAAGGTGGCTTCTGAAACTTGGAGAATACGATATATGTATTCAATATATAAAAGACAAAGAAAATACATTGACCGACTTTCTTAGCAGATTAGATGTAGATTCTGGAGAAATCTGCCTCATAAATCAAACTTCTGAAGAAGATGATAACATGAGTACAGCAGCTACAATTCACTCTCAAGTAGAAGAATTAAATGACCATATCTCTACACTTGAATCTGTCATCAATCGTTTTCAGACTCAAATTATTTTATGTGAACATAAAGTAAGAGACACTGAAAAAATAGGTAAAAATCTTAAGATTTACATAAGCCAAGATGACATTAATAGCGAATACATGGTAGACATCTTAAGGACACATGTTAAAACTAAAAAAGCGGGAATTTTTTCAGAAATAGCTGACTCCGAATACAACAAAGTTCAACTAAAATTAATCGAAACATTTGGCAGTAGCATCAAATTCTTTAAATGTTTATTTCATGCCAAAGACTTGTCAGATGAAGCAGAGGCATATCTGTACATTTCAAAGTACCACAAATATGAAACTGGGCATGCTGGCATAAATGAAAATTATAATGGTTTAAAACACCTTATATATATTAAAAAACTAAAAGAGTTAATACAAAAATATATAAACAATTGCGATATATGTAATAAAGTAAAGTATGACAGAAATCCGTTGAAACCTAAGTTTCACATAACACAAACTCCTACTGAAATTAATGATATTGTTCATGTTGATACTTTTACATTCCTAAAGCAAACTTTCATGACAACTATAGATAAATTCTCAAAATTTGCAATGGCATTGCCTTTGGAAAACAGAAATAGTTTGACTCTTGTTGAAAAACTTAGACAATATGTTTCTATTAAAGGAAAGCCAAGAAAAATTATAGCTGATAATGAATTTAATAACGTTAATGTTAAGGATTTTTTAACATAGAAAATATAGAGGTTCATTTTACCAAGCCAAATAGTCATACAGGGAATTCGGATATAGAACGTTTTCATAATACAATTAGCGAAAAACTTAGAGTTGCTGAATTAGAATATATGACTCTCTCAGTTCAAGAAAAAATGTTTAGATGTATCGAATTTTATAACAAATCGATTCATTCGGTAACTAAGGAAAAACTAATTTACATAGAAAATGGGAAAGTAAATAAAGAAATAATATTCAAAAAATTAAAAGAAACAAAAGAAAACAATATAAAAAAACTTAATGAAAAAACAGAACATGTTGTAATAAATAAAGAAGAAGCATTTGTTAAGAATTATGTGGCAGTACGTCATAAGAACGCACTACGATATAGGAAGCTTAAACTAGATAATGCACATACAACCAATATTAAAAGAGAAAATAAATTTGCAGATCAACTGGACACTAATATTTTTGATACTAATGACAATGGCTCCAACAGCAACGTCCATTTTAACCATCCAACCGATTCATGAAAACAGCGGATATGTGGAAATTAGTACATCCAAAACGGAAATTGTAGTTTCATCATAATTTATAATACACGCCGTAGACCCCTATGAAATTTTATATTTAATTAACAACATGACTTTTAATATTTACAAATCTCTTGAGGCCATTACATCGCAATTTACTTAGGAATGAACTCTTAATCCTTAAAACAAAAGTCAAAACCTTAATACCTAAATCTAGTGGGAATAGGCATAAAAGAGGATTATTTAATTTGGTTGGGACAATGAATAAATATTTATTTGGAACAATGGATGACATAGATAGAAAGGATATTGAGGATCACTTAAAGTTTATTGATAAAAATATGCACAATTCTATTATAACCTTAAACCAACAAGTTAAAATAAATAAATATTTTGAAAAAAACATTTAAATATTTAAAAACAACAATAGAACAAGACAGGGAAAAAATACTAGATTATGAAAGAGGAAATGATAAAATTCTAAAGGATGCTGCATTAAACAACATGTTTAACGAGCAAATCTTAAGAATACATGTCCTTAAAGAAAAAATTGATCATATTCATGATAGCATTGCAGCCGCCAAACATGGATTATTACATCCAGGAATTTTGACAAGTGAAGAAGTTGATATATACGAAATAAACCTATTTAAGTTGCAACATTTAAAAATGTGTGCAATTCAGTATGCAGAAAAACTGCTCCTTTTAATAGTAAAGGTACCACGAAATTTTAGCACAGTTCAATTAAAAGTTATTCAGCCCATTTCAAATGAACAAATGAGAGAAATTACTTCCGTTTCAGAAACAGTTTTTAATTACAATAATAAAACTTATACATATGAAAAAGACAAAACACTTAATGAATTAAAAACTTCAAAACATTGTATTTTTACAAAAACATGTCTATTAGGTAAGAACGAAATAATTGAAATTGACGATGAAACATTAATATTAAAAAATTTGAAAAATACTAAGCTAGTACAAGATTGGAGGATGGAGTCATGTGTAGAAGTTCACGCAAGTGAGGAAAGTTCTCTGATCGCCATTCACTTGGGAGTGGCCAGAAACGATTCTTTTACATATGACTCAAGCAGCTCACGACTTCCGGTCTTTGACCAAGTATCCTCTGGGTAGCCTAAGAACATCCGTTTGAAGGCGAGCTAACGTGAGAAGGCGAAACATCCCCTGCATAGGGTTGTGCGCTGGGTTTGGGACCCGCCACGTAAAAAAAACACCCCCAATGAAAAAGCAAACACAGCCTCGGATGAGAGACCCCCCTTTTGATGACGACCATGGCAAACGAAATAAGGACTATGATTTGAGGGCATGCACCTGGAATGTCCGGTCCCTTAATTGGGAAGGTGCCACAGCCCAGCTGGTTGATGTCCTCGTGAAAACAAAGGCTGTCATCTCCGCCGTAAAAGAAATGCGATGGACGGGACAAGGACAGAGACGAGTAGGTTCTTGTGACATTTACTACAGTGGCCATATAAAGGAGCGCAAGTTTGGTGTTGGATTCGTGGTGGGAGAGAGACTCCGTCGCCGAGTACTATCATTCACTCCGGAGAATGAACGTCTAGCCACAATCCGCATCAAAGCGAGGTTCTTCAACATATCGCTGATTTGCGCCCACGCCCCGACGGAAGAGAAGGACGATGTGACCAAAGATGCTTTTTATGAGTGCTCGGAGCGCACTTATGAGAGATGCCCCCGCCACGATGTCAAAATCGTGCTTGGCGACTTCAACGCCAGGGTGGGCAAAGAAGGTATTTTTGGCACTACGGTCGGTAAATTCAGCCTCCACGAGGAAACATCCCCAAATGGGTTGAGGCTGATCGACTTCGCCGGGGCCCGAAATATGGTTATCTGTAGTACTAGATTCCAGCATAAGAAGATACATCAAGCTACCTGGCTGTCTCCGGATCGAAAAACCACCAACCAGATCGATCATGTTGTGATAGACGGAAGACACGTCTCCAGTGTTTTAGATGTGCGTGCGCTCCGAGGTCCTAACATCGACTCGGACCACTATCTTGTTGCAGCCAAGATTCGCACCCGCCTCTGTGCAGCAAAAAACGCACGCCAACAAACACAAGGAAGGTTCGACGTCGAGAAGCTGCAATCACAACAGACAGCCGAACGATTTTCTACTCGGCTTGCACTCCTGCTCTCTGAGAGCACTCGTCAACAACTCGGTATAAGGGAACTGTGGGACGGCATTTCAAACTCCTTACGTACAGCTGCAACCGAAACCATTGGTTTTCGGAAAGTGCAAAAGAACAGCTGGTACGATGAGGAGTGCCGTGTCGCAGCGGAGAGAAAACAGGCTGCCTACCTCGCAACGTTACGATCGACCACAACACGTGCGGGATGGGATAGATACCGAGAGTTGAAGAGGGAAGCGAGACGCATTTGCAGACAGAAGAAGAAAGAGGCCGAAATGCGTGAGTACGAACAGCTCGATAAGCTGGCCGACAGGGGTAATGCTCGAAAATTCTACGAAAAAATGCGGCGGCTTACAGAAGGTTTCAAGACCGGAGCATACTCTTGTAGAACCCCCAAAGGTGATCTAGTTACTGATGCCCAGAGCATACTTAAATTATGGAGGGAACACTTCTCCAGCCTGCTGAATGGTAGTGAAAGCACAACACCGGGAGATGGCGAACCCGATTCCCCAATCGATGACGATGGAGCAGACGTTCCATTACCCGACCATGAAGAAGTTCGAATAGCAATCACCCGCCTGAAGAACAACAAAGCGGCAGGGGCCGATGGATTGCCGGCCGAGCTATTCAAACACGGCGGCGAAGAACTGATAAGGAGCATGCATCAGCTTCTTTGTAAAATATGGTCGGACGAAAGCATGCCCAACGACTGGAATTTAAGTGTGCTATGCCCAATCCATAAAAAAGGAGACCCCACAATCTGCGCCAACTACCGTGGGATTAGCCCCCTCAACATCGCATATAAGGTTCTATCGAGCGTATTGTGTGAAAGATTAAAGCCCACCGTCAACAAGCTGATTGGACCTTATCAGTGTGGCTTCAGACCTGGTAAATCAACAACCGACCAGATATTCACCATGCGCCAAATCTTGGAAAAGACCCGTGAAAGGAGAATCGACACACACCACTTCTTCGTCGATTTCAAAGCTGCTTTCGACAGCACGAAAAGGAGCTGCCTTTATGCCGCGATGTCTGAATTTGGTATCCCCGCAAAACTGATACGGCTGTGTAAACTGACGTTGAGCGGCACCAAAAGCTCCGTCAGGATCGGGAAGAACCTCTCCGAGCCGTTCGATACCAAACGAGGTTTCAGACTATCGTGCGACTTTTTCAATCTGCTGCTGGAGAAAATTATTCGAGCTGCAGAACTGAATCGAGCAGGTACAATCTTTTATAAGAGTGTACAGCTGCTGGCGTATGCCGATGATATTGATATCATCGGTCTCAACACCCGCGCCGTTAGTTCTGCTTTCTCCAGACTGAACAAGGAAGCAACGCAAATGGGTCTGGCAGTGAACGAGGGCAAGACGAAATATCTCCTGTCATCAAACAAACAGTCGTCGCACTCGCGACTTGGCACTCACGTCACTGTTGACAGTCATAACTTTGAAGTTGTAGATAATTTCGTCTATTTAGGAACCAGCATTAACACCACCAACAATGTCAGCCTAGAAATCCAACGCAGAACTACTCTTGCCAACAGGTGCTACTTCGGACTGAGGAGGCAATTGAAAAGTAAAGTCCTCTCTCGACGAACAAAAACCAAACTCTATAAGTCGCTCATAATTCCCGTCCTGCTATATGGTGCAGAGGCTTGGACAATGACAACAACCGATGAGTCGACGTTGCGAGTTTTCGAGAGAAAAGTTCTGCGGAAGATTTATGGTCCTTTGCGCGTTGGCCACGGCGAATACCGCATCCGATGGAACGATGAGCTGTACGAGATATACGACGACATTGACATAGTTCAGCGAATTAAAAGACAGCGGCTACGCTGGCTAGGTCATGTTGTCCGGATGGATGAAAACACTCCAGCTCTGAAAGTATTCGACGCAGTACCCGCCGCGGGAAGCAGAGGAAGAGGAAGACCTCCACTCCGGTGGAAGGACCAAGTGGAGAACGACCTGGCCTCGCTTAGAATATCCAATTGGCGCCACGTAGCGAAGAGAAGAAACGATTGGCGCGCTGTTGTTGACTCGGCTATAATCGCGTAAGCGGTGCCTACGCCAGTAAAGAAGAAGAAGAAGTACAAGATTGTGATCACAGGAAAGTAATACTGGAAGGAAATTATTTAATACACTACCAAAATTGTACACTAGAAATTAACAATCAAATTTTCTCTAATAAGGTAAAAATATTCCAACAAAGATTTTACTTTCCTGTAAATGAAGAAACTAATTTTACAAATAAAATTTCATTTGAAGAAATGAGACTGGAACATTTAAAGAACATAGAAAAAATAGAAGAACTTAAGTACCATAAGAAAATTAATTATTCAATTTCATTTGTAAATTTTATTATTACTTTACTTTTAATAAGCCTTCTCTTGTATATGTTAAGAAAACAAAAACAAATGCGAGTAGAAATTGTAAACAAACCTCAGGAGAGTTTTGTATCTAAGGGGGGAGGAGTTACATCCCATGCTAACCCAAGAACAACAGCAAACACAGATGGTGTGAAGATAGTCTGGTAGATAAGAAAATACATTTATTTAAGAAAACCAGAAGATATGTAAAATTAAGATATGAGAAGAAACACTGATCCTAAATAAATATTGAATGCAAATAAAGGATAAGCAGCACTGTGGAATTCTCCCACAGATAAGAATTTTTGTAAATTAGAAGATAAGTATTTTTGTAAAACTATAACATGATAGTAATAAAGGATAAGCAGCACTGTGGAATTTTCCCCCAGATAGGAATTTTTGTAAATTAGAAGATAAGCATTTTTGTAAAACTATAAAAGCAAGAAAATCTTTGAAATAAAGACACACATTTTTCTGACACTCTAAAGAGCCGGTCGTATAAAATTGTTTTCATAATTCGCGCGGTAGGAATAGGTATACGAGTACACGATTTGTCGGTAGGTTTAGTGTTAAATTTCATTATTAATTTGATATTTTGAATTCAAATTTATTGTTCTCTTTCTATGCTATTTTTGCTTGTGCCTAAGGTGGGACAGTTCAATTTAAGTAAAAATAAAAAAATAAAAATTACCATGTAAAATGTTAGAAACCAGCATAGAGTGGTTGCTTCCCACCCTTATCGTCCCAGTTACATAAATACACGTGTATGTAAGTTCGTCAAGTATACAGACTTTGCAAACCCATCCTGTACACTATCTGAACTATCTTTTAACCTCGAAACGAATTGTTACTGTAAATATAAAATAGTATGTTTATTGAAAAAATGTTTTATTTGTATTACTAACCGTTGAAGTAGCAAATTCGCTACATTTCAATATTTCGTCCAAAGCTGAAGCGATTTCGGTTTGCAAGTTGTCGACTTCTTCACCAGTCATTGGGCATTTCGAATGATGAATTTTGCGGATGAGGATCTTGCATTCACGAACTGTTTTTTGTTGCGCTACTTCTTCACTTTTATGAATAATCTGAAAAAGGAACAAATGGACATGTAGAGAAAACTCAAATTATAAGGAATGTTAAGGATGTAGACTTACATTTTATTTCAAATGACTATCAAAATTTTAAGTTTCCAAATTGCCTACCCTTGTCGTCAAAACAACAAAAAAAGTTGTTTTGAAATTTCGGTGGTTTGAAGTTGTCTGGAAAAAGAGAAAACAAAGAAAAAAAGAGAAACACAATAAAATAAACAAATTTAAAGAAAAAAATTATATGAGTGTTAGATAACTGTTGCCATCCACAGATTGTTTTGACAAGCTGGCCAGTGCGTTATAGCAAACAGAAGTGTTAGACTTTTTTCCCTTAAAAGGAAATTGCTCTACAATAACAAAAACGTAACACTAAATTTAAAACGAAATAATGTAAGTTTAAAATAATCTACGTATTTTTTGCGGAAGTTGAAGCCGTTGTTGAACAGTCCTCCAGTGAATGTCGTCAAATATATAATTGAGAAATAAAAATTGGCGGTATCAAAGTTTTATTTGAAATATTTAACAAAATATAATAAAATGTTTAGAGAAAAATATACATAAATCTTAAAAAAAAATACAAATTTGAAGATTTGTGAAATAAAGCATGTAGAATGGGTAAAAAAAAATCGTCTTCATGTGAAATGGAGAAATATTTGTAAACAATGTCGTTTTTTTTTATTTAAAAATTTTTTTATCTAATCACTTCGCCACCTAATTACTAAACCGGATGAGAATTCTGAACGTTCTTCAAAGTAGTTTTCAACATCTAAAAACTTTCCTTTTGTCATTCCTATTATGTTTATGGGGCCTAATTTTTCACTAAAACTGATTTAACAAGTAAGGAAGGGCTAAGTTCGGGTGTCACCGAATATTTTATACTCTCGCATGATAAAGTGATAATCGAGATTTCATTATCCGTCATTTACATATTTTTCTATTTTGGTTCCTAATGTATATATTGTACTATACAGAGAAGGCATCAGATAGAATTCAAAATAGCGCTATATTGGAAGAAGACCATCCCTCCATATTTCGTACATGTCATCAGGGTGTTAAAAAAGTATTATATACCGAATTTCATTGAAATCGGTCGAGTAGTTCCTGAGATACGGTTTTTGGGCCATAAGTGGGCGACGCCACGCCCATTTTCAATTTTTAAAAGAAGCCTGAGTGCAGCTTCCTTTTGCCATTTCTTCGGTAAAATTTAGTGTTTCTAAGGTTTTTTGTTAGTCGGTTAACGCACTTTTAGTGACTTTCAACATAACTTTTGTATGGGAGGTGGGCGTGGTTATTATCCGATTTCTTCCATTTTTGAACTGTATATGGAAATGCCTGAAAGAAATAACCCTATAGAGTTTGGTTGACATATGTAGCTATAGTAGTTTCCGAGATATATACAAAAAACTTAATAGGGGGCGGGGCCACGCCCACTTTCCAAAAAAAATTACGTCCAAATATGCCCCTCCCTAATGCGATCCTTCGTGCCAAATTTCACTTTAATACCTTTATTTATGGCTTAGTTATGACACTTTATAGGTTTTCGGTTTCCGCCATTTTGTGGTCGTGGCAGTAAGCCGATTTTGCCCATCTTCGAACTTAACCTTCCTATGGAGCCAAGAATTACGTGTACCAAGTTTCATCACGATATCTAAATTTTTACTCAAGTTACAGCTTGCACGGACGGACGGACAGACAGACATCCGGATTTCAACTCTACTCGTCACCCTGATCACTTTGGTATATATAACCCTATATCTGACTCTTTTAGTTTTAGGACTTACAAACAACCGTTATGTGAACAAAACTATAATACTCTCTTTAGCAACTTTGTTGCGAGAGTATAAAAACTTATATGTAATTAACTAAACTAACCGTTTATATTCCCAAACAAATCAAGGTATTTTGTAATATTTTTTAGGCAACATTAGCTTCAGTACTATATGATTTTTCACATGATAACAATCTTATTCCCTGAAAGCCATGGCTAACCAGTTATTTTTTATTTTAACCTAGATGCGATGAACAAAAGTTATCTCATTTCATTATGTTTTCTTCATAATTAAAACATAATTGTCATAGTGCCAAAAGAACATCCCAAAAACGATCGAAAGACGCATGTCATTCGCGCTCGTACAACAAGAAGTTAATAATTTTTTTATTAAATATATTTGTATATATAACCTAAATTAAATATTTAGATAAACTGTAGTTTTGTTAGTAATGATTATTAGTAACTATACAATTAGAATTAATTCTGTGAGAATTGTGTATTAATAAAGAAGAAATAAAAAAATTTAATTTAAAATGTTTGTTTAAAATTCTAAAAAAATTTTAATTAGGAATGGAATAAACAACCCTGCATCGGCTGTCGATTAGGGATATTAGAGCAGCTCAGATAGAGTTACTTATATGACACTACTAAATGAGAGCAACAGAGATGTATGACCACACGTATAAGTACGTGTAAGCAGAAAAGTGGTTAGAATTTACACACCGCCTTTGGACGGCTCTTTTCACCACTTTTGAGGGTTTGCAAACCTAGCGTTTCGCTAATTTTTTCCTTACTTTTGGCTGGCAGGGTTCATGCGTGCAATAACAAAAAATGGTAGTACAATCTTTAACGACAAAGATGCCTAGGCATCTCTCTTTTTTAATTAGCAACTGAACCAACTTTTTACATACACCAAGATCTGCAAGATGTATTGGCTCTAATGGAAATTGAGGTCCTATTTTGAAATTATCTAATTATACAAGGTTTCTTCATCTTTTTTCGGTTCTTAAGTGAGTAACTTGTTTTAATAAACAAACTCCTCTCTCTCTGAAATCTCCGATTTGATCGCATTTCGAACAGCTACTTTTTCCAGTATGCTATTGCACACCTGTGACAAAAACTCGAGGGGAAGAATCTCAGCAAAATAAACGAATGATAAATTTCTTCTTATCGAGATAAGAACCTACCTGAAGACCGTTTTCTTTTAAATAAGCTACTTCTTCAAAAAATTCTTTTCGCTGATATTCTAGGGCTTTTCTGTTCCAGAAAAACTACAGTAGTAATGGCAATTCCTTTGGAAAATCAACGATGGACGCTAAAATTAGCCATAATACCTTGTTCGAATAAGGCCATCTATTCCTATATCAAATACAATGTTATCTTTCATTTCATGGTAAGGAAATTAATTTTTCTCAAAATAGTTTTAAATTCCTCTACATAGAAACGCGCCACTTGGAATATTTTAAATATTAACCTTTTTTCTACTTGTACCTAAAAGACTTTTTGCTGTTAAAGGCAAATCCGCTAAACCTATTTTTCGCAAGGTTTGAAGCAAATCAGTTACTGTATTATGGGACACTCTATTCCGTAAAGCCCAACGTTTTTTTCTATGTATTTCTACTAATATTTTCGCATTCGCACTATCGCTATCAGTGATATCCTGGCCATCACAATAATTTAAATATATATCTACAGAGCTTTCACATGTGGATCGCAATCAGAACTCATATCAATATAACTGATTTTGACAAGTTCGCTCCGTGATTCTGATTTTCGCGTAAAAATCGAGTGTTCAAAATGTACGGACGTGTTTTTGAATTCGCTCCGTGATTCTGATTTTCGCAAAAAGTAAGCAAACAATAAATAAAAACAAACAAACAAATAAAAAACAGTGCACACAAACTTTTAATAATAAACAGTGCACAAAACAAATATATAAAAACAAAAGACAAAACAAAAAACAATCAATAATGAGTTCTTCGCAGCCTCACCTGCTAAACTGTAGGCATTCCTTAAATGCCTACTTTAGCTTTGTCGAGCCAACAAAAGCAACGCCTGGCAAAAACAAATGTAACGGCGATGATGAGTCATCGCAGCGATCAGATGAAAGAGAGACTCAGCAAGCGCAGTCAGCAGAAGCAGCAGTAAACAGCAATCGGGCAACATCAAATCCACTGACAGCAGCCACTATGCAGGTACCAGTAAGCACCCGGACAGCGAAGGAAAATATAATGCAAGGTAAATATTTTTAACAGGAACAAAGTCCCACAACCAATGTTCAAAATAGAATTGATGCCAAATTCTAACAAATTAAAGAAAAATGAAATACACCCGATTTACAATTTAAAATATTTTCTCCATCGCAGAATCACCGTTGAGGAACCACACAAGAGAAATGGTCCAGTACAATGTACAAACTGCCAAGAGTATGGACACACGAAAGCATATTGCACTCTACGCAGTGTCTGTGTGGTGTGTGGTGATCTACACCCTACTTCTAAATGTACTCTTAAAAAAGAGGATTTAAATAAAAATGCAGCAATTGTGGGGGAAATCACACTGCTAACTACAGAGGTTGCCCCGTATATAAAGATTTGAAATCGAAGTTGTCACAGGGCATTCAATCACGTCATAACCAAATGTTACAGACACCCCGTAATGAAATAATAGCAACCTCAGAAAAAAGTTCAAATCATTTTACTTCTAACAACAATAATATGCAAGGAAGCTATGCAAATGTGGTGAAAGGCAACACTGTGCAAATGCAACTGCCGCAAAATCCTCCAAATGGAGGTATTGAAACTATGATTATAAATCTTACACAGTGTATGACTCAATTTATGTCTACCATGCAAAACATGATCCAAGATTTAATAAAATCACAAAATCAAATGTTGCAAAATTTATTGAGTAAAAAATGAGCTTACTAAATATCTGTGTATGGAATGCTAACGGTGTTAACCAACATAAATTATAGATTATCAGATTTCTATCTGAAAGGAATATAGATGTAATGCTTATTTCAGAAACTCATCTAACAAATAAAAATAATTTCAATATACCGGGAATTAGACTATACGTTACAAATCATCCGGATGGAAAAGCGCATGGTGGCACGGCAGTGCTGATTAGAAATCGTTTAAACCACTATGCTCTAGAACCTCATGCTACACCACAGTTACAAGCTACAACAATATCACTAAAAAATCGGGGTTGTGACTTAAACCTTACGGCTATATACTGTCCACCTCGTTTTAAAATTACAGAAATCGAATTTGAAGACTTTTTTGGAACACTAGGTCAACGATTTCTAGCAGGTGGAGATTATAACGCAAAACACACGTACTGGGGCTCACGTCTTATTAATCCGAAAGGACGACAGTTGTACTACACTATTATGAATAAGCATAATAAGCTGGATATAATATCTCCTGGCAAGCCGACATACTGGCCAGTGATAGAAGAAAAATACCAGACTTAATAGATTTTGCTGTAGTCAAAAATATAGATAGATCGCTTATGACAGCTGATAAATGTACAGACTTATCATCTGATCATTCTCCTGTACTAACAAAGTTATACGAACAGCCCATGATATTTGAGCCGAAAGTTTCTCTAACATCACATAAAACTAACTGGTTGAAATATAGAAAGTACGAGTATATCAGCACCCACATCAATATTGATTGCAAAATAAATACAGGAAGAGACATTGATGAAAATATAAGAGAAATTAATGACGTAATAACTAATGCAGCTTTATTGGCAACACCAAAAAGAAATAACAACCCAGTTGGTTTTAGAAAGATCACCAATAATGAAATAGAGAAACTTGTAAATGAGAAAAGGCGAGCTAGGCGGGAATGGCAGTTAAATCGATCCCCTTCAACTCTGCTTCAACTGAAATCTGCTATACGAAAGTTAAAAAAAGCGCTTAAACGCGAAGAGGAACACAACACAGAAAATTATATAAAGAAACTGTGTCCAAATTCTTGCAAGCAAAACTCTCTTTGGAAAGCACAAAAGTCTTTCAAGCCACCAGTAGATTCCAACATGCCTCTAAGACAGTTGAATGGTAATTAGGCACGTAGTGATGAGGATAAAGCAAATTGCTTTGCAAAGCACCTAGAAAAGGTATTTCAACCCAATTGCCCAAAGAACAACTTTGAGTTCCCAACCTTGCCCAATACCGCAAACGAGTCGCATGTGTCTATTAGGACTTCTACTTCTGAAGTTAATAGAATAATAAAAGAACTTAACCCCAAAAAATCCCCAGGATATGATAATATTACCCCAAAAATGCTAATTGAGTTACCAAATATTGCCGTAAAGGTGCTCTCTTTGCTCTTCAATGCAATTCTTAATCTTGGACACTATCCAAATTCATGGAAAAAGTCACAGATCATCTTGATAGACAAACCTGGGAAAGACTTAACACAGCCGTCTTCATACAGACCAATCAGTCTTCTACCCTGTCTTTCTAAGATATTTGAAAAATTGTTACTATCAAACAATACCAACGCACCAATTTGGGTTTCGTGAAAAACATAGCACGATTGAGCAAGTAAATAGAATTACTAATGAAATAAGAAAAGCATTTGAGCACAGAGAGTACTGTTCGGCTATATTTCTAGACGTGGCTCAGGCGTTTGATAAGGTATGGCATAAGGGCCTTTTATACAAGATTAAAAATATTCTACCTTCAGAATTATATAAAACATTGGAATCGTATTTAAAAAATAGAAAATTTATGGTAAAAGTGGGAGATTTCATATCTGATGAAAGACAGATAAGGGCTGGCGTACCCCAGGGCAGTGCTCTAGGCCCAACACTATACATCATATATACAGCAAATCTTCCAACAGCTAACAATGTATTAACTTCTACTTTTGCGGACGACACAGCTATAGTGAGCCGTAACAAATGCCACATAATAGCATCAAGAATATTCGCCGAGCACTTAAGGTTTGTCGAAGAATGGCTAGCCAACTGGCGTATAAATGTAAATGAACAAAAGTGTAAGCATGTTACATTTTCGCTTAGACCAAAAATGTGTCCGGCAGTAAAAATTAACAATATTTTAGTACCCCAAGCGAATGAAGTAACTTATTCTTGGTATTCACCTAGATAGAAGACTTACGTGGAAAAAACATATATCTAGTAAAATAACTTGCATGAAGATAAGAGCTGCAAATTTAAATTGGCTATTAAATAAAAACTCAAAACGTAGCCTAGACAACAAAGTGCTTTTATATAATGCGGTCATAAAGCCGATTTGGATGTATGGCATTCAACTGTGGGGTACGACCTGTGCAACTAATATAGACATAATACAAAGGTTCCAATCAAAAATGCTTAGATCAATCACGTGTTCACCATGGCACATGCGCAATGAAAATATTCATAAAGACCTTGGTATTTCTATGGTAAGGAAAGAAGTAGAAGACTGCAGAATTAAATATATATCTAAACTCCGTGATCACCCAAACCCTTTGGCTAATGCTATGGTACATTCCTGCAATCAAACACGCTTTAAAAGAAAAGATATGCCCGCGTACTGAGGAGCAATGTATCACCAAAACAGCTCAATCATTTGCTTGAGCGTGTCTAGATTTTAAATAGGTTTACGATTTTATTACTTATTGTTAGGCTTTCAAAACAAAAAGCAGATTCAATAAATAAAAAGATATTGAAACAAAAAAAAAATTTAATGCACTGAGATTAACCGTGCGATCCTGTACTGTGATACAGTCTAGAGTCTCTAAATTTGAGATTTTAAGAGACTTGGGACGATTTTGCTATTCTGTAAGTGAGAGTCACAAAATCTATTACATTTCATTATTCAGAGATGTTTTTACACTGGAATGGAAATAAATATGCTGATAACATATAATCAACAAGTATAAACATTCATGTTATCATGTTGTATACTTTTACATCCATGGTTTACCATAACCAATGACGAGTTCGGAATCAATTTGTCTCCTTTTGTTTTTTTTTTTCAGAAAAGCTGTTGTGTGAAGAGCTTGTAATATAAAACCAATAAAAAACACAGTTGATTGATTTTTTACGCGTTTAAAATATTTGAGTAATAAGTAAAATATGTGCAAATATGTAAGAGATACGTAACAAAAGTATTTGTTACCCAAATTTCTGTTAGAGTTATTATTTGGCTAGCAGCTTGTTACCTTTAACATATAAACATCCCAGCACGCTTGTTACTTATTTGTTAGACATAACAAGCCTATCTGTTATTTGTTACCCACTTGTAACTTCTAACAAAATCATATTGGCTACCATTTTCACACCATAACCAAATTAAATTCTTGTAAATAAAGATCAGTTTTTTTATATTTTTTTGCTTTACTTAATTGCAAAAACATATTTACTTAATCTAATTGTTCATATCAATTTATACCATATATGTACACAAAGCGTGTGAGCAGTGATGAGTGTGAGCCTAGGCCCGCGAGGCCTGGGATAGGGCGGCACAATTTGGGGGGCGGCAAATTTTTCAGAATGTCAAAATTTTAAATCTGATATTATGTAACGACAATAGAATGCAATTCATTTTGTGACTAACTTTTTTATTCGTGAGTGCAATACTAATAAAAAAATGTTTTATAACAGAAATAATTGAATATTGATAAGATTTTTCTGACGAATTTTCAAAGCTCTGTTGACTTGTTGTATCTTTAGTAAAGTTAATCTTACAAGTGAGCCGCTTCTAAAATTGCACAATGTTGTAAGCATTCATTTAAAATTCATCTTTATGTTTGTATATACAAATATTTTTATTGTTAAAAATGATTTCTATAGAATCAAATAAATGAATATATTCATTTTATAGCCAATTTTTTGAAAAAATAGAAACAATTTGAAGAAAATAAAAATTTATTAACAATGATGTTCCATTTTCGCAATATTGTGAATTATATTGGCGAATATTAACGAACTTTTATAGCAATAATTAAAGCAATAATTCGTAATTATTTTAAAATGTTATTAAAATTCAATTATACATATATTTATGTCGATATGTACAGCCTCGGTCACGCAAATAGCACACATTGTCATAAGAAGCAATAAGAGCTTATACAATTGACAAAGTTCTTTAAAAGGCTAAAAAGGGCTGAAAATATCATTATTTGTTTATTAATTTATCCATTTAAGTAAAAAATAACAATTAGCAATTCACGAATAATTAATATTAATTGAAAAGCTTGACCTCCCTATAAAATGCCTATTTGAATGTCAATAGCACAATTTACCAAACCTGCAAAAATTATGTGAAATTAATGAAATTTAATCAACGAATTGGTTCCATACTATATTTACGTTTCTAATACTTGGTACTATATCCCCGATTTTGCATTACGGCATTACATTTGCGTACCATACTTTCTACAAGCTTCTCACACCTCTCCTTTGGGATGGAGTACCAAGCTTGCTTAATATCTTCCCATAAATGTTCAAATTTTGAGAAATTTTTAGCCGCAATTTTAGTCTTAACATCGTTCCATAGGTTTTCTATGGGATAAAGGTCAGGGCTTTGCGCTGGCCAATCCAAAACATTTATATTTTCTTGCATAAGCCGTTGGGAAATTTTAAGACAGCGTACAAGTTTAAGACTTAAAAGCCCTTCTCAAACTCGTTGGTCGGCTCGACATGATGCATGCTACATATCAGAAAAAGAGTGACCTGCAATAATTGTTGCACTAAACCTTATTGGCGAAAACAAAGATGAAAAACCTCCTACGCGAGCTGAAGCTAAGGGACTGCAGCAAAAATTACAACATCTAGAAACAGCAATTCTAGTCATTGTTTGGATTGCAATTTTGGATCGCTTTAATGCTGCGAGTAAGAAGCTTCAGGATTCTCAAGCCGATTTATCAACTGTGATAAGAATATATAGTTCTTTGGCATTATTTCTCCAAGATATGAGAGATAAATAATTTTCTGATTATAAAAAAAAGCCAAAGCACTATCAGGAGTCAAAATTATTACCACTATGACACCCGTCGTAAAAAACCCGAAAACTTCAGGCTGACGAGTCACGGGAAAATGAAAGAACAACTTTATCTGGAGAAGAAAATTTCGAACCAACGTTTACTATCCAATTTTAGATACTTTAAGAGTACAATTGACAGGACGTAAAAGTGCTTATCATAATCTCTACGAAAAATTTAATTTTTTTGACAATTTATATGAAATAGAAACCAATGAATTAAAAATTCGCGCAGATGAATTAGTTACTAAGTATTCTGATGATTTGGAAGATACCTTCGCGAATGAATGTATTCATTTGCACTGTCAACTCAAAGATTCTCTAATGACCACAAATGACGCAAGGAATATACATTTTTTTGCATTCTCAAAATATTCAAGATGTTTATCCAAATGTAGACATTGCTCTACATATTTTTTTGAATATTCCAGCTACGAATTGTTCAGGAGAAAGATCTTTTTCCACGTTGAAAAGAGTCAAAACGTATTTACGCGCAGGTATGGGCCAAGAGAGACTCAATGCTTTAGCACTACTGTCAATTGAAGCCCAACTAGTTCAAGAAATTGATAACAACGACATAATTGATGATTTTGCTCAGACGAAAGTCAGAAAGAAGATATTTAAAAATTAAGTTATACATTATAGTTTAAGAAAACTGACTGTTATTTATGTTGTTAATACTTATTTGTATTGTTTAATAATTATACAGGGCCTAGGGCGGTAAAATACTTAATCCGCCACTGCGTGTGAGGAATAATCAAATTTATAAACACCGGTTGTTAATATAGAGGAGGATGGGGCATATGTAGAAGTTCATGCAAGTGAGGTAAGTTCTTCGATTGCCATTCATTTGATAGAGGCCAGAAACGATTATTTTACATATGTCTCAAACAGCTCACGACTTCCGGTCTTTGACCAAGTATCCTCTGGGTAGCCTAAGAACATCCGTTCGAAGGCAAGCTAAAGTGAGAAGGCGAAACATCCTAAGCATAGGGTTGTGCGCTGGGTTTAGGACCCGCCACGTAAAAAAACACCCCCAATGAAAAACCACCAACAGCCTCAAACGAGAGACCCCCCTTTTGATGACGACCATAGCAAACGAATTAAGGACTATGATTTGAGGGCATGCACCTGGAATGTCCGGTCCCTTAATTGGGAAGGTGCCACTGCCCAGCTGGTTGATGTCCTCTTGAAAATAAAGGCTGACATCACCGTCGTCCAAGAAATGCGATGGACGGGACAAGGACAGAGACGAGTAGGTTCTTGTGGCATTTACTACAGTGGCCATATAAAGGAGCGCAAGTTTGGTGTGGGATTAGTGGTGGGAGAGAGACTCCGTCGCCGAGTACTATCATTCACTCCAGTGAATGAACGTCTAGTCACAATCCGCATCAAAGCGAGGTTCTTCAACATATCGCTGATTTGCGCCCACGCCCCGACGGAAGAGAAGGATGATGTGACCAAAAATGACTTTTATGAGCGCTTGGAGCGCACTTATGAGAGATGCCCCCGCCACGATGTCAAAATCGTGCTTGGCGACTTTAAAGCCAGGGTGGGCAAAGAAGGTATTTTTGGCACTACGGTCGGTAAATTCAGCCTCCACGAGGAAACATCCCCAAATGGGTTGAGGCTGATCGACTTCGCCGGGGCCCGAAATATGGTTATCTGTAGTACTAGATTCCAGCATAAGAAGATTCATCAAGCTACCTGGCTGTCTCCGGATCGAAACACCTCCAACCAGATTCATCATGTTGTGATAGACGGAAGACACGTCTTCAGTGTTTTAGTTCGGACTACTATTTTGTTGCAGCCAAGATACGCACCCGCCTCTGTGCAGCAAAAAACACAATCACAAAAGACAGTCGAACGATTTTCTACTCGGCTTGCACTCCTGCTCTCTGAGAGCATTCGTCAACAACTCGGTATAAGGGAACTGTGGGACGGCAATTTAAACTCCTTACGTACAGCTGCAACCGAAACCATTGGTTTTCGGAAAGTGCAAAAGAACGACTGGTACGACGACGAGTGCCGTGTCGCAGCGGAGAGAAAACAGGACGATATTGATATCATCGGCCTCAACACCCGCGCCGTTAGTTCTGCTTTCTCCAGACTGAACAAGGAAGCAACGCAAATGTGTCTGGCAGTGAACGAGGTCAAGACGAAATATCTCCTGTCATCAAACAAACAGTCGTCTCACTCGCGACTTGGCTCTCACGTCACTGTTGACAGTCATAATTTGAAGTTGTAGATAATTTCGTCTATTTAGGAACCAGCATTAACACCACCAACAATGTCAGCCTGGAAATCCAACGCAGGATTACTCTTGCCAACAGGTGCTACTTCGGGCTGAGTAGACAATTGAAAAGTAAAGTCCTCTCTCGACGAACAAAAACCAAACTCTATAAGTCGCTCATAATTCCCGTCCTGCTATATGGTGCAGAGACTTGGACGATGACAACAACCGATGAGTCGACGTTGCGAGTTTTCGAGAGAAAAGTTCTGGGAAAGATTTATGGTCCTTTGCGCGTTGTCCACGGCGAATATCGCATTCGATGGAACGATGAGCTGTACGAGATATACGACGTTCATTTGACATCGTTCAGCGAATTAAAAGACAGTGGCTACGCTGGCTAGGTCATGTTGTCCGGATGGATGAAAACACTCCAGCTCTGAAAGTATTCGACGCAGTACCCGCCGCGGGAAGCAGAGGAAGAGGAAGACCTCCACTCCGGTGGAAGGACCAAGTGGAGAAGGACCTGGCCTCGCTTGGAATATCCAATTGGCGCCACGTAGCGAAGAGAAGAAACGATTGGCGCGCTGTTGTTGACTCGGCTATAATCGCGTAAGCCGTGTCTACGCCAGTAAAGAAGAAGAAGAACTTAGAGTAAGATAGCGTGCCATATTTGTCATTGGTTAGAGCGAGAATATCATTGAACATCAAATGAATCTGAACAAAAGTAACAAGTAGTTTAACGTATGCAAAAGTGAATAATAACAGGTCGCTTACGCATTTGTTAACGAATACCCGTCTTGCAGGTAAACCTGTTAGCTCTCAATTAATATAAGTTTTTAATAATTTTGATTTAGAAACTAATACTACTTTGCATCGCTTTACAATACGTTTCATAAATATATTGAAATTTCGCATTTTCTTTACCCTTAATTGTTTTTAAGTTTTTATTGGCGATCTTAATCGGCAGCAACAAATCCTTTCGTTCCCTTATATTTTTGGTAGAATTTCAATCGGCCGTGCCAGTCATACCAATTGCGAAACGACTAAACCTAACCCATCCAGTAAAAATCGGGTTCAGGAACTACTCTTTTATTTCCAAAGATGGTACAGTTGAGCATCTGATTATCTTCGATTGATTGCTTGTCCAAATGCGCTGTAAGGGCAATGTGGATTTAAACTTGGGTGAGAATATTAAGGAAAAGTGGAACGTGTAGATGAATTCGGGGTTGCTTCTGAGCAGGGTTCTTCAGAGATTTTAATTGTTTGGAAATTTATTTGAGTCGTATTCTTTTGAAATTTTGAGTTAATAATAAGCCAGTGTGGAGTTAAAATATCTAGAAAATAAAGAATAATGTTTATTTATTAATTTTTAGTCTAATGCTATTTTGGTTATTATGGACGTTTGTTTGAATATATTTGTGCTTTGTGCAACGCGCATCTTTATAGTCACTGAAACTGAATGTTTCGGACTGTTTATGCTGAAGTGCTAAGGATTAGAAGGGATTCATATTTTAAAGGTTGGGAAAACAATAGATGGAACTCGGAAAGAAAAGGTAACATAAAATAATTATTAATATAATGAAACAATAAATGTAAGCAGATGGATTAGATATGAATATATGTACATATATCTAGGAATGCATATACATACATACATATACTTATAAGTAAAGGAATATGCAATATATTTGAAGAAAGAATTTTGAGTGTAAATACGCTAATATATTAAGGACTTGTTTTATTTTATGAAAGTATTTGATTAATCATGGAGAACTGTGTTGAGAACAAATTAAGATATGTTTTTTTCAATTATGTTCGAAATTTATGCGGCATTAGAAAACGTTACAAAAGTGAAGTAATTAACCTGATTTCTATTCCGCTAAAACGCCGTTATAAAATAATAACCCTTAAATTTTATTTTGACATTCAGTACTTTTATTATGAACGGAATTTTCATATCAGCGATTCTATGACGTAAATTATTTCTAGGTAAATGAAAGGCAACATATATGTAGTTTTAGTGTTAAGTGAATAATTTAGCTTTTTTTTAAATAGTTAGGGAATGTTTAGTATCGCGCCGGTAAAGTATCGTTTATGGAGAAAAACAGAGGGGGTATGTTCGGATACAAAAGGGTCGCCAGATTATGATATACATATGTATATACATACACTGGACCAACAAAGTTTACACACACATACGTTTATTTGTTATAAAATGAATACATTTTTTGGTTTTTTTCTATCCATTTCAAAAGGTGTATATTTAACATTAAATTTAGCATATCAAAATATTTTTTTGGGAAATGTTTAGTATCGCGCCGGTTTAGTATCGTTTATGGAGAAAAACAGGGGAGGGCTACCCCCCCCTCACGCACCCTTATTGGAAAGAGGAAGGATCGAACTTTTAAATAAACACTCCCTCGACCCCCTAGAGCCCCTATAGACCTGTAGAGAGCCCTTTGAAAATGACCAAAAATCAGTGTTTTTGCTCATTTTTCCATACAAACTGAAATTAATGCAACCCACCCAAAAATGTTTTTGTATGGACAAGAAATCAAAATAAAGAAAACCAAAATGTTTCAGTGCAATGTATATACATATTTAATTGCATCTATTAATGATACAAAGGGATCTGGGGTGATCGAAGTACTTTCGTGTAGTACTCCTTTCTGCGTTGGCGGCCTTCGGCCGCGCTTCAAAAAAAAATAATCCCTGGTCGGTCCAACACTGGGGTGTATCAATTTTTTTCGCATAGAACTCCTTTTTGCGTGGGCGGCCTTCGGCCGCCTTTAAAAAAATAACTCTGGTCGGTCCAGCACTGGGGTGTATCAATTTTTTTTCGCATAGAACTCTTTTTTTGCTGTGGGCGGCCTTCCGCCGCGCCTTAAAAAAATAACCCTGGCCGGTCCAACACCGGCTACGCCATCCACAGTATTTTAGCACTGAACACCTTTTCACGTTCACTTCACACATTTGTTGCTAACTGGGTTTAATTTATTCCCTTTTGTTCGAGCTTTCTCGGCAATTTGACAGTTCAAATTAGGCAGTCATTTTGGTTTTTCGCATTATTGAAATTAATGCAGAAAAAGGTGTATTTTATTTAAAGATTTACAAAGAAATGAACAATCAAAAGCAATTAAAAACCATACTAGTGGTTTTTATAATTCATAAGTAATATATGTGCGAGAAAATGTATCCATAATTGGTTTGGTACAATGCACAACAGATGAAAATACACTTGCTTATATTGAGATATTTGCAAAAAATAGCATTTTTTAAAGTGAATTTTTGGAAAAATTTGTGAACCGATTTTTATAAAATATGTTTTAAAATAAAGTTCAATAATTTAAGTATACATGCGTGTTTAAAATTTTCAATATGGTTCTCTCGTTTAGGTACAGTGAGAAAAAATTAACCGGCGCGATACTAAACCCAACCCTTTTTTTTACACAAATAAAAAAAAATAATGCTAAAGTTAAAAATGGGCATAATTTATATCAAAAAAGTTTACGTACATCAATGATTATTTATATAAATCAAAAGTAATTACAATAGTTTTATCGGTTTTTGGCCTACATATTGTTGTAATTATTGTCCCTAGAGGTCGACGCATGCTCCCCTCTCGATTTCTATTATTATTTCCGGATATTTTGACCCACTAAGTCCATGGCCCAGTTTTTTGGCCTTTTTGTGATGAAATTCGATGTTTTCGAATACGGTTTTCCAAAAAGCTTCAGATATTTTGGATAGAATTAATGTTTAGTGATGGAGTAATTTTTAATTCCATAACAATACTGCACGTACAAGATGCGACGGGTGTTTTAAGCACACTTAAAATGTAAATTTTTTCTTATTTTCTTATTCCATTTTAAGAAAAAAAGGATAACATTTAGAATAGCATCCCCGGATTTCGGGGATAAATTTGGTATCACTGCAAATGTGACGTTCTCCAGATCACGAATATATATATATATATTAACCTATATATACAGTCATGGACACATAAATAGCACACATCTGAATCCCATATTAATTCTAATTTTTTTTAATCCTAAAGTAGCTGAACAATAAAAATTTGGTATGTATCTACTTGTCACTGTTATGAGGCTCATTTCCCTGCATAAAAATACTGTTTATTTTCTATTAAATTTTGTACGCGACAATTTTATTGCGTATAGTGTTGATTTGAGGTGGACACATACAGCTGCGAGCATTGAAATAGTAGTGGGTGTTAGAGCTTTACATATCTGTGAGTTATGTAACATGCCAAACAATTTTAACATCCATTGAAATGCGAAAGTGGATCATATTTACCAGGCTATGTTTACCACTAAAAATATTTAGATTTGAATATGTACAAGATATGTTTATTTACAAAGATGTATTTATGTATGAAAATTTTGGGGAGCAGTAAAATAGTAGTAAAGTACTAAAAAATTTTTTTAAAAAATACTGAAGGATTTTTGCAAGTTTCGTCTATAGGAGATCTTAGTACTTGGTAGCGTGGCCATGATTTTTGATAACAGCAATACATCGCTTCTTCAGAGAATCTACGAGACTGTGGCATCTTTTCAGTGGTATGCTCTGCCATGATTGCTGCACTACGGTCCACAATTCGTTGTTGTTTTTGTGTTTATCCTTCCACACGGCTTTCTTGACATCTGCCCAACGGTTTTCAATAGGATTGAGGCCAGGGGATTGAGCTGGCCTATCCATGACCTCAACTCCATTGACCCGAAACCACTATTTTGCCACCCTACTGGTGTGCTTCGGACCATTATCCTGCTGAAATATCCTTTTCAGCGGCATGTCTTCTTCAGCAAATAGTATCATAATATGCTGCATTATATCCACTATGTGTATCGGATATTATGCCAGTAATCTTGTAAATTGGGACTACACAAAAAAATTTGGCCTGTAAGATAAACAGCCCAAACCATGATATTCAAACCGCCATGCTTCAAAGTTTTTGTGCTGAATCTGGGGTCGTACTCTGTATTAGGGGAGCGTCTTAGACACTGACAGGACCCTTTACCGCCGTATAGAACAACTTTCGACACGTCTGTCCACAAGATGCTGCGCCATTTCTCAATCGGCCAATTCAGGTGTCCTTTGGCGAATTTAAGACGTCTTGCTACATGATTTTTTTTTTAATAACGGTACTTTTCGAGGACTGCGGACATATAAATTATGTTCATGTAGAAGTCTTCTCACTGTATGAACACCGCAGGCCAGGTTAAGTTCATTCCGAATCTCCATAGCTGACATTCTAGGTCGAGTCTTGGCACATCTTACAACTATTCGTGTAAAATTCTCAGAAAGAATCCGTCTTGCGCCACTTTTTTTGTATTTTATTTATAAATAATGGCATTGCGAATCGTTGTGGCTTAACACCCTACAAGTCTTTCCACTCCCTTGTAGGATTTACCGTTTTTTATGACAGATTGAATCCATTCTCGTTTTTCTTCACTACAGGGCTTCCCCCGGCCCAATAAAAGGGACAAAGTCATATTTGTTTTGGTTTTTGCATTGAATAATATATAAAAGATTAGGAAACTTACTTTTTGTGTGATAAAATTAAAATTTTTTTAGTAAAAATGATCTGTTTGTAATCAGCTCACCGTTCACTACTATTCTATTGCTCGCTCATAAAAACAGATATCCCAATAAAATTGGCTCTAAAAAAGTAACGGTAAGTGTTGCACACTTATTGTTGTGAATAACAGGACCGTTATACTTCAGAGAATATAACTAAAATAATGATCGAAGACAATATCATAAAATAAACAAAATTTAAAGCAAAACTCTCTTGGCCAATAGGCACTACTATTTCAATGCTCGCAACTGTATATAGCACATTTTTAAGTTCGTATTTTTGTTTTAATTTTGTGTGAAGTTCTCGCATATTTTTAATTTAATTCTGCGGGGAAACTTTAGTATACGATCCCACGATTTCAGGGTTAAAAGTGGTATGGTTGGATAGAGCAGATGCTCCAGATTAAGAAAATATATAATTGTTGCCGCCGCAAATGTGTAATTATGGCAATACTTATTATCGGTCAACACGGAATACTTTTGTTATTGTGCATGAAATGAAAATTGTGTAAAACATAAAATGCTTATTTTAAGCAAATAACTAAATAATTACTGGAAAAAAATATGTAGAAACAATGTAATGAAGTATAAGTGCATAAAAAGTGCATAATATGAATTAAATAATTACTAGCAATCGAGAAATTGCAAGATAAAATTTGCAAAATTTTCAACTTTAAATGCAAATATCTCGAAAACTATAAGTTTGCGGCGGCAACAATTACATATTTTCTTAATCTGGAGCATCGGCTCTATCCAACCATACCACTTTTAACCCTAAAATCGTGGGATCGTATACTAAAGCCGACCCAATTCTGCGAATATATAATTATTTCATCGATATTTCGTTAAAATGAGAAGGAAAAAAACATTCTATGTCGGCAAAGGGAGTCCTTAAATCCAATATGAGCAAAAAAGGAAAACATCCTGCCAAAATTGCTAATATAATGCATTGCTCTCCAAAAATGTTATAAAAGGCTCTTTATGAAACAAAACAGATCCACCTTGTGTCAATAAAAAAATACCAAGGAATACCAGGACCACGTAAAACCGATATTAGTGTTGACAAATACATAGGGGAATGTTTAATTTAGTATCCCATTTTGAAGAGGTTTTGCGCAAAGGGGGAGGGGGCTGGGGGCTTGCTACCCCCCTCATTTGAAAGGTAATGAATGGAGCTTTTGAATAATAGCACCCTTCCCCCCCTAGAACCACGGGGGGCTCTAGGGCAGCCTCCTGAAAATGGTGTAAAATCGTAGTTTTTCCATACAATTTTCTCTAATTATTATAAAGTTTATGTATTTTTACGCATAGAGTGACTCTATGTTTATTATTTTTATTATTTCAATGAATTAAAGTGGGAATCCACTTTATTTAAATAATAAAAACACTGAAAATTAAAAATTTTATATGCATCGGTAATAATGCATACAAATAGTTGAAGTACCAAGATAACCCAACCAACCATTTATACAAGACCCCCTAAATAATAAAATTAGGTTTTCATCGCGCGATCTTTTTTTTCAAATTTTGAATATATTTTCAGCATAATATACTACATTGAAACAAGCGCCGCAGGCGAAAATTTGGAATAAAAAATCGCGCGATTTTCATTATATTTTCAGTATAATATATTACATACATTGAAACAAGCGCCGCAGTATATAAGACCTACCATTTTGATTCGTTGGGTTATTACTATCTTCCTTTTGTGCTTATTTTCTTCGTCGTTTGACAGTTCATATTCAGTAATTTTGCTTACATTTCAAGGAAGAATATAACACGTAATTGAAAGCTGTTTTATTTATTAAATTGTACATAAAATTGCAACTTAAAATCCATAATTTATCATTAATTCAATTAAATATATTTCAAAGAATGTGTGTGTGTTAAATTGGTTAAATTTTTTGCAAGCAGTGCAACAAAAACGTCAAAAGAAGAGAGCCATTGTTTGAGCAAATGTGAAAATATGCGTTTTTTGCTTATTTATATCTAAAAAAACAAATTAACATTTAACAATAAATTTACATTTAAACCAAAGTTTAATTCATTGGCTATCTGTGCTATATAAATTTAAAAATATTCGTGCACGCATTTAAGAGGAATAATCAGTGAAAATGAGATACTAAACTAAACCCAACCCAATACATAGTACGGAAGAGCAAAGCGGATCCTTTTAATTCAACCAGAGAAATTATGATCGAAGTTAATGACGAATATGGTGTGGACGTGTCCAGAAAGCTTGTAGGAAGACGACTCAACTTATCTCAACTTTTTGGACATATTACCAGCAAGAAATCACTCCTGTCAAAACGCCACATCAAAATCTACTGGCATTTGGAAAGGCCCACAGAGACAAACCAGCACAATTTTGGAAGAACGTGTTTTTGAGCGACAAAACCAAGATAAGTAGGAAGGTTCCAGTTGAAAAATCATTTTAACGTCGTCCACAAGGTCAATCCCTTAAACCTAGGTATACCAAAAAAACCATTAAGAACGGCGGTGGAAGTATCATGGTCTGGAGCGTGTTTTCATGGCATGGCATCGTGCCAATTGTTCGAATAAATGGTAAAATGGACCAGTTTTAGTATTTGGATATACTGAAAAATAAAATGTATTTTAACCCATGACCATAAACTGGACATTTATGCAAGACAATGATCCGAAACACACCGCAAAGGTAGTAAAGTATGGTCTCGGCAATAAAAAATTTAAAATTTATGAGTGGCTTGCGCAAAACCCAAACCTGAAACCAATAGAAAATTTATGAATTGATATAAAGTTCAAAATAGCAAGCAAAAAATTCAAAAATTTTGATAATTTATGGGCTGGAATTGAGGAGCCTTGGTATTCAATCCCAAAGGAACGATATAAAGAACTGGTGGACAGCATGCAGAAAAGATGTGAGCGGATGCTTAAAAATGATGGATATAGTACAAAATACTAACGAAATGAACACTATTTTGCAATTTTTTAATAATTTTTATAAGTTGTTGTACCTTTTTTTAAACCCCTTTTCAGATTGTGCTACTTATGTGTCCAAGCTGTCATATATAATATTGATGTTTTCGTCTTTTTTTGGCGATAATAAAATATTTATTGTTTCAGTGTTATAGTTATATTAAAGTGAATAGTTTTTAAAATAAAACGCATTCCTCTTTAAATGCGTAAGTGATAAACCTAAGGAATAAATAAATGTTTTCTTATTTGATGACCAAGTGTGCTATTTATGTGTCCATGGCTGTATATATATGTATATATATGGGAAAATATACCCCTCCCTAGATGCCGTACCCTTGTAGACTCCATGCAGTCCAGATGTGCCGAAGTAATAAAAAATCGTGGGGGGGCAACTTCATATTAAATGTAAGGCCATTTGTATGCATTTCAAAACAACAAACGTGTGTTCTTATAATTTTTCATGCTTTGTTCTTATTTTTTCGAACAGGCTGTTTAATACCCAATGCAACAAAATTTGCAGTACAAAAAAGTTAGTGCGTATTTGATGACCAGATTTTCAATTTTTTTAATACTCACAATATGTATATATCTTTTAAGAACAAAAGGTTCAATAAAATATTACTGAGAAAATTTTATTCAATGATTCCGATATTCACTTTGGGCACAATTCCGATATCTTTGGCGCCGCGATTTGAAGGTACCGTTGGAAAGAGGAAGTCCTCCTGATTAAAAAACATACAGAGTTATAGGGTCCGCAAACGCTTAGTTTAGGAGATATTCGGCCTTAAAGTTCGAAAATAAAAGTATACAGTACAGTACGAAAACTCAAATTTTCTTTCAATATGAGTGTATGATAACCGAAAAATATGACCACTTCATACCCAAAACTCATATTTTAAATATAATAATATATATATTGTCGCCTAAATTAACGAAAACTTAAATTTAGAGTGCATGATAACCATAAATTATAACCACTTTGATTAAAATGTATATTAGATATATTGGAGACCACTCACCACTACGTTAAATTAAATAAAAATATTCGTTTTAATTTGTATACATTTGATTTTTCAACAAGTTTATTTAAATTTAAATTTATTGATTTTATTGTATAAACTCATTAAATATGATGTCGACGGGCGAGGCGGCGATACTCTAATTCCGGGAACGATTTGTCACTCCTTCAGATCGATTTTACACGGATCGTGGTTGAATTTGGTAACTGCAGGAGATTAGCGTTAGGTGTCGACGTGGCGAACTGTATATGCCAAAATTGATGTCGGAGAAAGCTGATGCGCGGATTGTATGCGGACATGCGACGAGTGTCTGACGAATTGAGCCTGCTTTCCCTTTGCCCATCATTTTTGTTAAGTGGGTTTGCTGGTGTGGTGAGTTATGCTGTAGTGTCATCAGCTATGGTGAATGGCGATGTAGCATTAGGATGCGCCAGTTTTACCGATTAGAAGGGGCGGATGCTTAACTCATTTAAACACACTTTATAACAAAAAGTCTTTATTTTTTTTATTTTCAACATAGAAAGGGGTACTACGCGAAAGTACTTCAGTCACCCCGGGTATTCGCTCGGCCAGGGTTATTTTTTTAGAGCGCGGCCGAAGGACGCCAACACAGAAAGGGGTACTACGCGAAAGTACTTCAGTCACCCCGGGTATTCGTTCGGCCAGGGCTATTTTTTTTAGAGCGCGGCCGAAGGCCGCCAACGCAGAAAGGAGTACTTGGCGAAAGTACTTCAGTCACCCCGGGTATTCGCTCGTAATATTATAATATTATCACACGATTTTACTTATCTGTGTTTATTAAATATAAATCACATATTATTCATATATGTATGTATGTATATGGGCATTTCCAACGGTCGCGAACCGTACGTTCGCACGCATTTATAGTTCAAAAAACAAGGAAAAATAAATTTGTCTTAATTTTTTTTTATGTTTCGATAGCATATTGCTAGGTCTTTCGTTGGTGCAAAAGGTAGGATCTTTCGATTTTTATTTTTTAATATATTAGCGACAAACATGTGGTCGCGAACGTACGAATAATGGAAGTTGCTTTTGGGTGCAACTAGAAAAACGCAAAAAATAGCGAAATGGAGCAAAATATTCTAAAAGGATTAATTTATATTAAATTGGAATAAAGTAACTTCCTCCTAACTAATTGCACGCTGAAATTTTTCCATTGGTTTTTTATTTATAAGGTTAAGTACCGGTCGCGAACGTACGGGTCGCGAACGTACGATTTTTCCATCAAGTTTTTAATTGGATTTTGGAAACCTTTTCATAAATAAAGCAAACTGATACCTGCAATATTCGGTATATCCTTCCATTTTCGATATAAAGTTGGAGATATCTCGGAAATTGTATCAGCTCCAATATATAAAATTTTAATTCCAGTAATGTGCTCTTGTGCACAATTGTGAAAAGAGAATGCATCGTTTAAAACGACATTTTTTGTTCTCGTAATTTGCCAGATTTTTCTTTTCACAACTGCTCCAACGCCATCGACTGCACCTTTACCATGTGACTTTGCAAAATAGTTCCACTCAAGTTTTTTACAACCAAATTCGGCCAGTAAATCAGGTAAACTCCAAGCAATAAACTTATCACTAATACTGCAAACGACTTAGTTTCATTAAACAACTTGCTTATAGTTGGAATATGCGCTTTGAATTTCATTTTGGCACACCAGCCTATAATTTTCCGCAAAATCTATTTGTAGGACAAGTATCCCAGGCGTGATATTTTTCCTTACGTTTTCAAAATAATTTTGTTGTGCTCGCTTTTCAATGAAATTTTGCTTGAAAATTGGCAGTTGAACTTGTAGTTCATGGAGCAAGTCCGTTAACGCAGCAACAGTGCAAGTCAAAATTACACGATCGTCCACTTTCCTCCAGTACTGCCATTTAACATTTGCGTCCATTTTTGACAAGTATTTTAGCGGCACAATATCTTTTACATCTTTTGTACACAATTTTCATTTTCGATATTGCAACAAACTAATTTTAAGAAACTTTCGAAGCCTTCGGAAAAACATTCAATAACTATCGCACAGCCAATTAACAAGAAACTGAAATTGGCGTGACGCATGTATACACACATGTTGTATGGCATTTTGCTCGAAAGTTGAACATTTCTTGGGCGACATTTTCCCATCAACAATGAGTGTATCCCTTTTTCCTGCAGCCTGAACGCTGATATCTTCACGCAAAAAATTTCTTTCGCCAATTTTAATTTTGTCTCCAATTCTAAGTCACTTTCAAATATACGAGTATTTTTTTCTTTACAATTTGTTGGATCGATATACTTTTTATGCAGTGCAGCAATGACTTCCACTTTCTTTGCCAAATCTCTTGGCATTGCATTTTCAGCTTTATTTAGGGCTTTCCCTAATGTTTGTTTGCAAGTATAAGTAATATGTTCTTCTCCTTGTCTACTGTAATTTTTTTTAGAAACAAATCAATACTTACGGTCGCGAACGTACGAAATTTTGAAAATCGAAATAAAAAGTTTGATGCACTGTTTACCTAAAGTAATTTTGTTTTCTGATAACGGATGCTTAACTTGCTTTAGTCGTGTTTTTTTAGGCACTTATTTGCACTCAATGTGGAGTAATAGCAATAAATGACGTTTTCGGTCGCGAACGTACGATTTGATCGTAGATAATAAGAAAAGTAAAAATTTACCGTTATTCGATTTTTGTTTGGCCTCTTTGCATTTTTCTCTTCTTATTTGGTGTTAATAAAGAGATTTTGTGGAAAAGTATAACCATAACATAAGTTATTCATATAAAATAACTCAAGAGAAAAAATACCTCTAGAATAGCTCAAAGTAAAAACAAATAAGTTTTCAGGTTTCAGGTCAAATTTTTCATGAAAATACCAAAGAGAGGTTATGAAAACATTATATTCAAAAAATTTAAACATCTTTGTAAAATCTTATTAAAAAAAATTTTATCTTTATTAATATTTTAATTTTTGGTCCTGGTTGACGATTCTGTGGAAATGCTCATATAGAAAAGTGTTCACATATTCAATTTTAGCTTGAAAAATCTTTATAGTTTTTTATAGTTAATAAAGACAAAAGAATCACTTGAAAGTACAAACAAAGAAAACGCTGTGAAACGCTAAAAACTTCTTCACTTTTGGTTTTTAAAGTGTGGCAACGCTGGTTTTCCTAGTAAATATAAACACTCTAAACTTTTCAGCCATAAATTTGATAAGAGATTTTAAATTACTAAATTTGGCTGAAAAATTACAAAATAAAAGTGAAAAGTGAACTTATTTCAATATTAAGAGTGTATATTTAAATATAGTGAGTGAAAAACGTGAAAACATTATGTGTAACATGGAGAAATAACACATGTTTTTAGGGCAATTTTTGAATTTTTAAACGTAAATATTTTTAAAAATATTAGCTATTTTTACATAATTTTTGGATATTCCTCCTCTGGAGAAGCCCCCCTATCCGTACATACCCCATTTATACGGAAATTCTGATTTTTTTACCCCTCCGCCAAAGTAATCGGAATCGTGCCTCACTTTGGTTGTTCTTATTATTTCGAACACGTCTGTACAAATTATCAATTTAAAAGTTGTAAATTTTTTAACTTTAAGGGGCTATACCAGTGTGACGCATGAAAATTTAGGCGATTTTCGTGAATTTTTTAAGAGAAAGTACGCGGGTGAATATTTCGAACTTCTTTGAACGTAATAAGGTATATTTTCAGCTATATTTTAAGATTTTTTTTTTACAAAAATGTTGAAAAATAACGGCGTTATGGGCTGTCTTCCGAGGTGCCAAAAACAAAAATACCCCAACTGCTGACATGATTCCGGCCGAATGAGTAGCTGAAACAAAAAAAATTGAAAAGTTTATTAAACTTAAAGATATTTCCTATACATTGAAAAATATCAAAAATTAACAAAATGGCGTAATTTTGAAAAAAAAAATCGTTTTTTTTAGGAAAAAATTGTCGTTTTTTTTAATGCGAAATTGACAATTTTCAATCAATCAAAAAGATCGTAGTCCATTGTATAGTAAATGTATTCAAAAATACTCAGTTTTAATTTGAAGTCGATCGGTCAATTTCTGGTTGAGTTATGATGCCAGCAATTTTGAAAAATGTTTAAAGTGTCACTTATACATACATACATATGTATACGTTTGCACCTCCGAGCGGTCGCTCTTTAGAACGCTGTCATCCGAAAACTATTCAAAATACGACCTTCCCGATTTCACAGGATATTTACGGAAATATATTCTATCGAAAAAGTAAATAAAAAATAAAATTTTTTTGTTTGAAAGTTTCACACTGGTATAGCCCCTTAAATGCAAATATTTTAAAAACTATAAGTCAGCGGCAACTATGTATATAACGGGTGATTTTTTTGAGGTTAGGATTTTCATGCATTAGTATTTGACAGATCACGTGGGATTTCAGACATGGTGTCAAAGAGAAAGATGCTCAGTATGCTTTGACATTTCATCATGAATAGACTTACTAACGAGCAACGCTTGCAAATCATTGAATTTTATTACCAAAATCAGTGTTCGGTTTTTTTTTTTTTTTCGGACAAATTTTGTTCAGCGATGAGGCTCATTTCTGGTTGAATGGCTACGTAAATAAGCAAAATTGCCGCATTTGGGGTGAAGAGCAACCAGAAGCCGTTCAAGAACTGCCCATGCATCCCGAAAAATGCACTGTTTGGTGTGGTTTGTACGCTGGTGGAATCATTGGACCGTATTTTTTCAAAGATGCTGTTGGACGCAACGTTACGGTGAATGGCGATCGCTATCGTTCGATGCTAACAAACTTTTTGTTGCCAAAAATGGAAGAACTGAACTTGGTTGACATGTGGTTTCAACAAGATGGCGCTACATACCACACAGCTCGCGATTCTATGGCCATTTTGAGGGAAAACTTCGGACAACAATTCATCTCAAGAAATGGACCCGTAAGTTGGCCACCAAGATCATGCGATTTAACGCCTTTAGACTGTTTTTTGTGGGGCTACGTCAAGTCTAAAGTCTACAGAAATAAGCCAGCAACTATTCCAGCTTTGGAAGACAACATTTCCGAAGAAATTCGGGCTATTCCGGCCGAAATGCTCGAAAAAGTTGCCCAAAATTGGACTTTCCGAATGGACCACCTAAGACGCAGCCGCGGTCAACATTTAAATGAAATTATCTTCAAAAAGTAAATGTCATGAACCAATCTAACGTTTCAAATAAAGAACCGATGAGATTTTGCAAATTTTATGCGTTTCTTTTTAAAAAAAAGGTAACAAGCTCTTAAAAAATCTCCCTTTATATGACCTAGTCTACGGAAAGGGGGCTTAGGTGTCAAAAAATCATTTTTTTTTTTTAACAGCTGTTTCCCAGAAAACTAGTTTTCGCACGTTAGCTCCCTTTTCGTAGACCAGGTCACATATATATATTTCCGTGATCTCGAGAACGTCACCTTTGCAGAATACCCATTTTATCCCCGAAATCGGGGGATGCTATTCTAAATCCCAGCTTAAGTGTGCTTAAATCGGCTGTTAATAGCGGTCACTTCTATTTATAGGGTGATTTTTTAAGAGCTTGATAACTTTTTTTAAAAAAAAAACGCATAAAATTTGCAAAATCTCATCGGTTCTTTATTTGAAACGTTAGATTGGTTCATGACATTTACTTTTTGAAGATAATTTCATTTAAATGTTGACCGCGGCTGCGTCTTAGGTGGTCCATTCGGAAAGTCCAATTTTGGGCAACTTTTTCGAGCATTTCGGCCGGAATAGCCCGAATTTCTTCGGAAATGTTGTCTTCCAAAGCTGGAATAGTTGCTGGCTTATTTCTGTAGACTTTAGACTTGACGTAGCCCCACAAAAAATAGTCTAAAGGCGTTAAATCGCATGATCTTGGTGGCCAACTTACGGGTCCATTTCTTGAGATGAATTGTTGTCCGAAGTTTTCCCTCAAAATGGCCATAGAATCGCGAGCTGTGTGGCATGTAGCGCCATCTTGTTGAAACCACATGTCAACCAAGTTCAGTTCTTCCATTTTTGGCAACAAAAAGTTTGTTAGCATCGAACGATAGCGATCGCAACAGCATCTTTGAAAAAATACGGTCCAATGATTCCACCAGCGTACAAACCACACCAAACAGTGCATTTTTCGGGATGCATGGGCAGTTCTTGAACGGCTTCTGGTTGCTCTTCACCCCAAATGCGGCAATTTTGCTTATTTACGTAGCCATTCAACCAGAAATGAGCCTCATCGCTGAACAAAATTTGTCGATAAAAAGCGCGAAACACATTTCGAACCGAACACTGATTTTGGTAATAAAATTCAATGATTTGCAAGCGTTGCTCGTTAGTAAGTCTATTCATGATGAAATGTCAAAGCATACTGAGCATCTTTCTCTTTGACACCATGTCTGAAATCCCACGTGATCTGTCAAATACTAATGCATGAAAATCCTAACCTCAAAAAAATCACCCGTTATAACAGGATAACGACCCAAAACACCCGTCATCTTGTACGTGCAGGGTTGTTATGGAATTAAAAATTACTCCATAGGTCCCTCGATCACTAGACATCAATCCTATTCAAAATATCTGAAACTTTGGAAAATGGTATTCAAAAACATCGAATACAAGAAATTGAGTGGGGAGCATATTTCGATGTCTAGGCACAATAATAGCAACAAAGTGTAGGCCAAAAACCGCTAAAACTATTATAATTACTTTTGATTTATATAAATAATCATTAGTGTACGTAAACTTTTTTGATATAAATTATGAACAATGTAAGCTTTAGGCAATATTACGATTCTTGCGGCGCCGCGATTTGATGGTACGGATGGATAGAGGAGGTACACAGGATTAAAAAATGTATGCACATATTCCGTCCTCAGACTTCTAGCTTTAGCATTAATTTTTTTATTTGTGTAAAAAAAAATATTTTGATATGCTAAATTTAATGTTAAATATACATCTTTTTAAATGGAAAGACAAAAACCAAACATTTTTTTAACATTTTATAACAAATAAACGTGTCGTAAGTTAACAGAACTGGGTGCATGTAAACTTTATTGGTCCACGCTATATACATACATAAATATATATATATATATATATTGGTTGTCAAAAAAGTCTTGCGGTATTTTTATTGAATCAATTCGTGTGGCACCCATACATCGAGCTTCTTAGTGACTCCAAGCTTCTTCAAATGGTTTATAACGGTTTGATGACTACTATGCCGGTCTCTTTCGTCCAATTCAGCGATTTTAACGCAATTTTCGACGACAGGCCTTCCGGAGCGTGGCGCATCTTCGACCACCTCTACACAGAATGAAAACGTTGAAACCATCTTTGTGCGGTGGAAATGGTAACTGTATCGGGTCCATAAACTGCACAAAATTTATTGGCGGCTTGAGATGCATTTTTGGCTTTATCGTAGTAGTACTGTAAAATATGCCGTATTTTCTCTTTATTTTGCTCCATGTTTGCGACGCTATAACTCACGAACGACTTAAAAGAAATGACAATCAATCAAAGAACGAATAAAACTAGAACTACGCGCTTTCAGCGCCAACTAGCGAAAATACCGCAAGACTTCTTTGACAACCCAATATATAGTCGCCACTTTCTTATGGTTTTTGAGATATTAGTTTTTAAAGTTTAAAAATTCAAAATTCCTTTTATTTATAATGAATTTTACACATATATTTTTAACTTTCATATCCACTACCACTTCACTAATTCTATTCTACACATTTGTAGAATTAATTTTTTTGAAAACCAATCTATGCGAAAGCACCCCTATGTTGGACCGACCAAGGTTATTTTATGAAGCGCGGCGAAATATACCAATGTAGAAGAGAATTCCAAGCGAAAAACTGATATATTATTTGTATTTAAAGTTCAACAATTTCATATAAAAAATTTGCATTCACAGTATGGGAGTTTACATTCATAACAAATGCCTATGTTGCCACATATTGTGTCGTGAAAAACTAATACAATTTTTTATCTTAATATATAAAAATCACGTGTCACATTGTTTGTTTGCGATGGACTCCTAAACTACTGAACCGATTTTAATGAAATTTTTAACACTGTGTGCAGTTTGGTCCAACTTGAAAGATAGGATAGTTTATAATTCTTCTTATATGTAGTCGCATTATTTATTTATTGCAAATTATTTGTTTATTATTAGCAAAGAGCTATCCACCAGTTGGTGGCGCTAACAGCGGTATTGAGTGCGCTATGTTACAGTAGATGGCGCTACAAACATTAAAAACATTAAATGAAAATGCGTTGTTTGAATTTTATATTATTTGTGGTAAAGTTATACGAGTCTATGACTTCCAAAAAAAAATAAAAATTGGGCGGGGCGAAGTTCGCCGGGTCAGCTAGTATACATATATAATCCTGAGGACCTCCTCTATCCGCCCATACCCTCAGATCGCGACGCCAAAAGAATCGTTATCATTTATTTATTTAATAATTTTACGCCAATCGGCATTATACAACATATATAAAGAAATATAATATAAATTGATTTAGAGAGGAAATATAAAATTATAATATAATTATTACATAGAAATTATAGTACAGCAAGTAAAAGAAAGAAAATTAAATTTGTCTTGACTAGGGGAATTTTAATAGACGTCGTTTTATATCAGGGATGAATGCGTTGTGTGAGCCGTTGTAGAAATCCACTTCAGTATGCAGCGAGTTGACAAGCAACGCGATGCGATTGTGTGGGCCGTTGAACACGTAGTTTTTTGAGGTTTTTATGGTTTTTAGCAGGCGGTTGCGTTTTAAAAAGATACCCGTCGGTGCCAACTCGAAACAGCTGGCTATGTCCGGAGCATCAATTTATCCATTCACGACTTTAAAGAAGAACATTAGGTCAGCTACCTGACGACGAGCATGTAACTTGTTGATGTTGAAGCGGTCATAGATATCTTCAGTTGAGTTGAGACCACCAGAAACATCGCGACAGTACCGGTAGCCTAGAAGTTTACATAGTTTCGACTGAACTCTTTCAACACGGTTGATTGCTACGTCAGTGAAAGGTGACCAAATTACACTACCATAATCCAGGACTGGGAGGACCAGCGAGGAAAAAAGACGCAGAATGGAGTTGGGATTCTTAAAGTCTTTACATGTCCGAGTTATAAAACCAAGAACTTTGCACAGTGTATCGTTTAATACAAGCTAGGGGGACAAAAATATTTTAGTTTGAAATTGAATTGTTTTGGTCGTGTTGATTAATGATTTTAAGTTTCATTGAAAAATCAATATATTTTTTTTAGATTTACGAATAGAAAACAAAAAATTGTGTAAAAAATATATTTAATTATTTTTTTAAATTTCAGAACATACAATAGCATTTACTTGAATGTATAAAATTCGTACTAATACATAAGTCCACTAATGAAAAATGCGATGATTAGTAACGGATTTTTTACCAACAGACCGAATAATAACAATATCGTAAAAATAACAATAACACACAACAACAAAATGTTTAATACTACTATATCATTACTCATTGAATGACTCATCATCACTGTTAGATTCATCTGAATCAGATACTAAATAATCTTTATCGTCATGGTCACATGTTACCTGACGTGGTACTTTTGATGGTACGAGTATTGAAGTCGGGACAATTAAATTTAGAACTTCCTCCGGTAATTTTTCTAGGAACTTCTCTGAGTGAGTTGATTACCGGATCGGATGTTATTAAAAGCAAATCCATATTCGTGGCTATACGTGACTGCTTTCTGGTGTGATGTTCGCGAAATCTACGGTAGTCCTTATTACGGGCCTCTTGAGATTCCTCCGAAAGTTGCCCGATTGGAAGAACATAAGTTCTGATTACTTCCGTACTATGTACCAGGATTTTGTGCACGGTGACTGGCATATAGTAACACGAATATAAATTAAGATAAAGGGTTCTTGTTTTGGAACAAAGATTTTCGAATTTATTGCAATCAATGTCGTCGTAGCCGTTCTCAATAAAATGCTAAAATTTTTAATTAGCTTAATATCCAATCCGGTAATCTGCCCACTCAGTTCCGGATTCATAAAGAACCTGCGGGCCGTATTTCCATCATTAGAGTTCCCATATCCAGGTTTCGGTGTGTCTACTATAAGTCCCATCTGGTTTTTAAACTTTTGTCTTACTTCTTCCGAACGCTGTTTTACACTAGCCTTTTCTATATCGCTTTTAGCTTGCCACTTTTTTATGTCCAAACGATGTGTAACATATATTCAAAGGAATGAATCCAGGCGTGCAAAGTAGACAAACTGAAACTATAATGTTCTTTTTCAACTACTACGTCTTTTAAGTCACCATTCATCAGTTTGGGAGTAGCACCACAGATATAACATTTTTCAGAAGAAAGTGTACCAGTCAAAGCATTACATACTTTTCCGTCTGCCATTGTAAGTAAAAGATTATGTTTTACCGAAATTTAAGAACCGCGATTATCACAAAACGTTGGAAGAAGTTGAGATACTTCTTCCAAAACCTTGTTAGTTTCTGATGTAGTAAAATTAGTTGTTTCCTTTGAAAAAATAAGCTTAATTGGGCGACAATAGAGTGTGGACGAAGGCCGCGGATTTTGCCATAAAATGTTTTGGCTGGCATCGTCACTCAATCTCAAATGACCATTTTCGCGTCTGTTTATAGGAGTAACTTGTGCACTTAGAATCCACATAATAAGCTAATGCCTCATCACTTGTCAATTGCCTGCCTTCGCATGTAGTATCACCAGACTTCTTTTTTTTTTTTTGTAGATTTCAAACTTTCTTTAATCGAAGTAGCTATGTTTCTATTACCCTCCAAGCGATTTGCTACTTCAGCGGCTACGGTCAACTCGATGGCACTTCGCGATTCTAGTAAGTCTTCGACCCTTCGTTTTAAAAGACGACTCTTCAAAATTTTTTTTTTGGTCTACCTTGAGTTCGATTGCTTCCAGTTGATGATGTAGGACAGGGATGTTCCACTTGTAAGTGAAATTGTAAATCTGATCCTTCTAACCAACTGCGATTTTTCTTTAAAAAACGTTCAATCATCATATTTACTTCAGTCCATTTTTTCAAAATTTTGACGATATACTCGAAATTTTTGACTTTATCTCCTTCTGTGTATTAGGTGTTACATTTGTAGCACTAAATTTTGTCAAAACATAATTAACTAACTGGGAATTTCGTTCTATTCTACTCGACCAAAGGTCATTGTATAGCTTAAGGTTGCCGTTATGCAATATTCAATATATATATGATGGATATATGTGGATAAAAAAAGTTGCATACGTTTAAAACTTGAAAATAAAAAGAACACAAACATTTTTATATGAGTTTTCAAGACCCCGTACAACGTATTAGCTAAACGCAAACCAAGTATTAAATTGCATTAAATATACATACGTACCTTCTAAATTATATTCCATTTCATTAACAGTCGTGTTTTCCTCTCCAAACCTTGCTAAATCACTATTTATATTGTATTTTTTATTTAAATTGAAAACATAAAAATGATAACACCGTATCACTTCGATTAAACTTGTTGTAGTTAACCGTATTAGAATATTTTACGCAATTCTTACTTAAAATTGTGGCATATCAAGGGTTGTTATAATCAGAGTAGTGTCAATTATTTGATTTTTTACATTGACTTTTGTCCGCCTACTATGAGCCAGACGAATCACTGTGCTTTGAAAGCCTGATGTAAGATCTTGTCGATGTGTTTGCTGAATATCAATTTGTTGTCGATGAGTATGCCCAGGTCCTTTATTTGTTCAACTACGCTTAGTGCCTCATTACTTAGGTTATAATTAGATGGAGTGCATGAGTGCGATCGTGAAAATGATATGACAGTGCACTTTTTTTGATATTCATGTCAAGTTTATTCTTTTTGCACCAGGTCGAGAGTGCATCAATGTCACTATGGAGAGTAACAGTTTCTCTCTGAATAACTTTAGGTAATCTGCATAAAGCAGATAGTCAGATCGGAAAAAATCACCGATATCATTAACAAATATATTAGAAAGAGTGGGACCCAAATGCGAACCTTGCGGCACCCTAGATGTTACGTCATGCCTGACAGAGAGGTTACCCTCAACTTCCACTTGGAATTGCCTACCAATCAAATACGACTGTAACCAGTTAAGTGCGTTACCTTGAATGCCATGCTTGCTTAGTTTACTCAGTAAGGCTTTGCTAAAATCTGTGTAGATGGAATGAATTACTTTATCGTTGTTTAGATATTCAAGCAGGTAATTGACGTAAATGAACAGGTTGGAGGTAGTGGATCTCCTACCGACGAATCCATGTTGTTTACTGGTGATGATGTTTGAGAAGAAAGCAGTCAGTTGAGGAAGAACTATCTTTTCAAAGAGTTTAGCAAGAGCAGATTAAATGAAAATTGGTCTATAGTTGGAGACATCTGCCTTTGGGCCGTCCTTATGTATAGGACACACAAAAGAGATCTTCCGAGAAACTAAAGATATGTGTGAGATGTTCACTGAGGCTGGTGGCACAACTTTTGAGAAAGATGTTTGGTAGGCCATCAGGACCAGCTCCTTTCTTGGTATTCAGAGACATTAGACATTTGTGGACTTCATTGATACTGGCAGCAAACTCATTTAAGATATTAATAGCTGCAGGCTCATTATTGGGTGATGAGCTCTTGCATGGATCCTGAATGTATACACTTTTGAAGAACGATGCGGACATGTTGCTGATCTCCAAGCCTGAGGTGACTGTACAGTTGTTCCAGGACATGGTTGATGGTAAATCGCTGCTGCATCTTCTTTTGTTCTTGACAAAATGCCAGAAAGCATCAGTGTCCTCTTGGACCCGTAGTTCGACTTTGTTTATGTAGTTGTTGTAGCATTCAGCGCTGAGTTGCTTGCATTCGCGCCTGAGCTCACAAAACTTACTATAGTTCGGACTAGTATTGTGTTTCTTATAGGTAGCGTGAGCTTTTTTCTTGAGTAGCATTTTATGTTTTAGTTCACTTGAAAACTAACTCTGTCTAACTGTCTTTCGGTATACCAGCAGGAACATAGGTTGAGATACCAACCTATATTATGTCGGAGAGGACTTTGATTTTGCTGTCTATGGAGGACAATGAGTAAAGATTAGACCAATCTGTGTTTAGATAAAAATTATTGAGGTTGACATAGTCAGCATTCTTGAAGTCTAAGTAAGGTGACAATGTAGACTTAAGGCTCGGCTGAAGCTCAATTGAGATATACAAAGCTGAAGCTATAATAGTAATTTCCTGGGTACACTCAATATGTACATGTAGGTCACTGAAACAAAGATCAAGTAAGTTATTATTGTCAATTAAGATTTTGTTGAATTGCATGCATTCCATTAGAGAGAAACCTTCATAAAATAGATTTTCGCAATCTGAACGTGGTGAACTACTAGGAAGATTGAAATCTCCAGTGATAAGAAAGTCCCTGTGTTTATCTTTCAAGTAGTAAAGCGTATCAAGATAAATCTGGTATACGTTGAGTGAAGCTCTAGGGGCAATGTGAACACACCCAACGATGATATTAGAGTTATTGCACTTAATTTTCACATATATGTATTTGTTCTATCGGGGATGTTACTTGTTGAATTATTTCTGTCTTGCCTGAAAATGTTGAATGTGTCGCCTATTACCTCCCCGTCGTGAAAAGCAGGATGAAGCCATGTCTCAGAAATACAGAAGGCATTGATGCTGCTTGTTGACGTTGCAGTGATAAAATCACTGAGCTTGGTTCGAAGACCTCTTACGTTCTGGTAATGGACTTGCAGACTAGGTTGGGTTTCCCTTATCGATGATCGAGCGAAAATTTTTATCTAATTTACGAACACTATTGACATACTTTATTGTCTTAGATGTATCACCATTCTTCGTTAAGGTATCTAACTGCGCCCGGAGGTTCTTGAGGTGGTTTACCTGAGATGGAGTGAGATCAGATTTAAAGATCCCTTTATTAGATCCAGCAGCGGGTTCCAACGGTTTAGATTTGAGTATTGCACGCGCTACAGTTGGAGATGGAGTTTCAACGAGAAGTGGACGAGTGCGCCCGAGTGATGGTGTCATATTATCATGTCATATTAAATTATTTAATATTTTGTTGAAAATCCATAGTTGTTTAAAACAGATCGGCACGACTTCGTCATAGAATCAACAATATTTTGGCAGAGGGAAAGCTCTTCATTATTACTTGAGCACTTCCCTCTTAAGGGTTCAGGAGGGTAACCTGTCCTCTGTTTTTGCCTTTTTTCATAGAAGTTTTTATTCTGCAATAGAACTTTTTTCATGAGGTATATCGTGGCGTGCATAAACAATATTTTTTCGGAATTTTTTGATGACATCTGTCGGAGAAATGGCTGGATGAATGAGATGCGCTTATTCACTGGCGGAAACGATTTCTAATCTTTGGATCATCTGAAAAACAAAAACCCAATTTATTCTTATAAAGTACGTGAATGGTTATCGTCCATTACTAGAAAAAAAGTAAATAACGTTTTTTTTTTTAATTTTTCCCCATGGGTTTTTACATAAATTTTGTCATAACATTGTCAATAAATTATAAAAAATTATGAATCTAGTAGGGACTATAGTGTTTGTGAACATTAAAAAAAGAAATTAAGCAAATCGGTTGAGTGACGCCATTGCTCTTTAGGCCAAAGAACATTTTCTTTCTGTTCATGTTAAGGGATCGTCTCAGTGTGAAATTTCCGAGAAATCGTTTTTTATTTGTATATTATCGGATAGTATAAACTACAATAAACATTCTTCAAATTATTACAGTAGCTCCAGCGTTTCTTGTAGAAAAGGAACAGAGTGGAGAACATTGCAACACCAATCTTTAAACGCGTTTTTCTCAGAAAGGTTTTTTCGAAACGGTTTCCACTTTCAAAGGAAGACTTTTGAAGATATGTATCTAGTTCCAGTTTGAATAGAACATTTTTAACGTCATTCGCTATCGCGCTATGGAAGCTTTTATTTTTTGTTTAAAATCTCCCTATTTTTTTCTACGAAAAACTCGAAAAAAGGGCAAAATTCGATCCTTTCCTACAGATTAATAATCTTTTCGAAATTTTGGTTTTAGACCAAAATTACCGCCCGCAATCGTGGACATTGTAAAAGACCTTTTTATACCCTGAACAGGTTATATTAAGTTTGTCACAAATTATTTCTCAAAAAATTTGATTTGTGTTAAGAAATTTCAATTTGAGTGATCACAAAGTTGTTTCAATATGCACAAAACATCAGCTTTGGTCCCAACTTTTTCATAATTTTAGTATTAGTCAAAACTTATGCCTTTTTTAATATCTATCCCTTCTTTTGTATACCCTAACTGAATGTACAGAGTATCATAGTTTTATTCACCTAACGGTTGTTCTGTCTGTCTGTCCCTCCGTCCATGCAAGCTATAATTTGAGGAAAAATTGAGATATCTTATGCTGGTATTGTCACTAGCGAAGCGAATGAAATTTTTGGCGAATTTAGCTATTTCGAATTGCGAGTAGCGAGCGCACAGTAAATTCGCCACGAAGTGGCGAAAGAGCTAGCGAAAATGAATATTTGGTATTGTCACTTGCGAATTTATAAAATTCGCTTCGCCTCAACTTTCAAAATTTGGCGAACGTTTATTTGATTCGAGAATCTAATTAAATCGAGGTTCAGCCTGAACAGGCTGCAAATGTTAGCATTACGTCTAGGCAGGCACCTACAAGCAGAGTGAAGGAGCGCGAAATTTTGCGTATGAAGGCTTTGGAGAAGCAAGCAGAAACTCAAGAAAGCCTTGTCGGTATTATGCAAAATATTAATTCGGTGTGTAATGAAATTTCTAGATACAACAGAAAAATTTATTATAGTTATTTATTTGTATTATTATTTTACTAGTTATTTTATTGTAGTTATGTTACATATATAATCACGGTAAAATTTCAAATCACATAACGAATAAGCGAATAATAAAATTTCAAAACAATAACAATAATACGTCAAATATATCAATTTCGGATGAACTCGTGTGACATTTCTCAATTATTTTAGTATGGCAACAAAAAAGTTGAGCGAATGTGTTCATTCGCCAGTCACAATATGAACATGGCGAATTTTCGCCTAAAACATTCGACTCGCCAATGCATTCGCTTCGCCAGTGACAATACCAGCATTAACTTGTAATACGAATGCCTTAGTATAAAAAAAAAATCGAGTTCGTAGATGGATGTATTCGGCCAATGCTACGCTCACAAATCTAAGCACTAAATTAATATATAAAGCTAGCTGAATTTCGGTACTGGGGATCGCAGTAGAAAGGGGCACTTGTGGGTAAAAGAAAATTTAAAGAGAGGGCGTGGCCACGCCGTCTAATTAGTTTTATGTATATTTCTCCTAAACTACTAAAGCACCAACAACCAAATTTGCTAAGCGCTAATGAAAAAAATCTTCTGCCGATAGTGTGAAAATGGATGAAATCGGAGGATAACCCCGTTCATTCTCCATATAACGGCACAGTTAAAACTAATAAAAGCGCAATAAATCAATAACTCAATATATCAGGGACTTTGAATTTTACTTCCGAGATGGCATTAGAGAGGTTGATAGAAGCCAGTGTGAAAATGATGGCGATTTTGACAAATTTAGTACGTGACGTTGTATTTATGTATATTCTCATGTCACATTAAGAAAATGGATTAAATCGAAAAATTTCATTTGAAAATTTTAAATTCCATTTGATTCGTTCAGTTTACAGTACACAAATCAATATAAAATTAATATAACGGGATATAATTTTTCACGAATATCTCTGGTGTGTGCCACCTTATGACCAAAAATTGTGTAAATTCAATGGAAATTGTTCAAGCCTCTAGATACCGAATATTTAGCCCCCGGTACCTATATTTGACTTTTGATCAAAAATGTTGGTCAATGTGCGATATATATAACTAAAATTAGAGAATAATCCTTCTCCTATAATGATATGTCTGTATGACAAAAATGGGTTCAATCGGATAAATTATAAAGATTTGTTGCAGTTTTTTGTTAAGAATGAATACAGAATGTGCGTCATTCCTAATAAATTGAACGATACAGCCGTTCATATATCACTAGATTCTGCAGTGGGTGCTCTCTTGGTCTTGCATATTTCGGTATAGGATTTATGTATTTTGTGTGATCCTGCAATCTTTCAAGAGCAAGAGAATCCACCTAATATAAAGATATTCGAACTTCCGGGTGACTTTCTTCCCCATATATCGGCCATTTTGTGAGATATCCCGATGAAAAAAAGAGAAACATATTAGTGTATCTTACTGAACTTAGCTTACTTGCTTGTTTTTCGTTTAAAAACTTCATTTACTTTTATTAATTAATAATTCTATTTAGTAGGGTTTCTCTTGCACTAAGTACGAAATAGTTTTATGATTGACACATTTTTTCGTTGCGTAGTCGTTGCGTATTCCTTAGGTTTCAATCGTAATTATTCTGAAATAGTTATTGTATGTTGATGTTAATTTTTATTGCTCGGATGACTGCCTTATCCTTTCGTTCGGCAGTATCGTTTTCCGAGGCCTTCTACTTCTATGCACTGTAACTAAAGCCTGATGTGCAACATCGTTGATAATCGGGAAACAATCTTCTTCTTTATTAACGTAGCGCGCCAGACGTTTCTTCTTTTCCCTAAGTGGCGCCAATTGGATATTCCAAGCGAAGCTAGGTTCTTCCCCAGCTGGTCCCTCCAACGGAGTTGAAGTCTTTCTCTTCCTCTGCTTCCCCCGGTGGGTACTGCATCGAATATTTTCAGAGCTGGAGTGTTTTCGTCCATTCGGACAACATGATCTAGTCAGCGTTGCCGCTGTCCTTTAATTTGCTGAACTATGTCAATGTCGTCATACAGCTCATCGTTCCAACGCGCAAAGGACCATAAATCTTTCGCAGAACCTTTCTCTCGAAAACTCGTAACGTCGAATCATCGGTTGTTGTCATCGTCCAAGCCTCTGCACCATAAAGCAGGACGGAAATTATGAGTGACTTATAGAGTTTGGTTTTTGTTCGTCGAGAGAGGACTTTACTTCTCAATTGTCTACTCAGCCCGAAGTAACACCTGTTGCCAAGAGTTAGCCGGCATTGGATTTCCAGGCTGACATTGTTAGTGGTGTTTACACTGCTTCCAAGATAGACGAAATTTTCTACGACTTCAAAGTTATGACTGCCAACAGTGACGTGGGAGCCAAGTCGCGAGTGCGACGACCGTTTGTTTGATGACAGGAGATATTTCGTCTTGCCCTCGTTTACTGCCAGAACTAACGTCGCGGGTGTTGAGGCCGATGATATCAATATCATCGGCATACGCCAGCAGCTGTAGACTCTTATAAAATATTGTACTTGCTCGACTAAGTTCTGCTGCTCGAACTATTTTCTACAGCAGCAGATTGAAGAAGTCGCACGTTGGGAGTCGCCTTGTCTGAAACCTCGTTTGATACCGAACGGCTCGGAGAGGTCCTTCCCGTTCTTGACGGAGCCGTATTAGTTTAGCGGGGATACCAAATTCAGACATCGCGGCATAAAGGCAGCTCCTTTTCGTGCTGCCGAAAGCAGCATTGAAATCGACGAAGAGGTGGTGTGTTGTGTTGATTCTCCTTTTCGGGTCTTATCTAAAATTTAGCGCATGGTAAATATCTGGTCAGTTTTTGATTTGCCAGGTCTAAAGCCACACTGATAAAAAGAGCAATGACAAAAATATAACAAATAAATGCAATAAGAATAGTTGGTTATCAAAAATAACAACCAATGTAGCGAGCAGTTTGACATGCACTGTAACACACGAAAAGTAAGAAAACCGCGAACAGCTGTGGACAAAGATGGAAACGAATAAAAACAAGAAAGAAATTTAAGTAAGCAATATAAATTAACACTAACAATTGCACTATTTAAAATGTAACACAAAAACAAATTGAAAATGACTCGGCGGAATAAATTAAAACTAGCCAACACACAATTAAAGTAGATTTAATAGAATAATATAACAGTGAATGATATGACAATATTACGATTCTTTTGGCGCCGCGATTTGATGCTACGGATGTATACACATATACCCTCCTCGGACTTATAGTTTTCCATATATTTGTATTTAGAGTTCCAAATTCTATATGCAATTCAATACAACAGCGTAGAACGTAAAATTCTGAGTGATACACAACGTTTGCCAGTTTTATCAAGAAATCAGAAGAACCAACCGCCGAAGTCGGATCACTCCTCAACATGACAATGCAAACTCTCACACATCGACTGGAACAACTGCATTTTTGAGTGCTCAAAACATCAATTTGTTTAGCCACCCACCGTATAGTCCATACTTGGGACCGAATGACTACTTTTTATTCCCGTATGTAAAAGATAAACTAATACGAGTAGATTAATGTTTTTCGACACTTGAAGATGCGGTTTATGTATTCAGAACGCATGTTTTGAAGATATCTCAATCAGAGTGGCGAAAGTGCTTTTAAAATTGGTTCAAACGCATGCCAAAGTATATAGATCTTAATGGAGAATATTTTGAAAAACAATGAATCTATTTTCGACGTTTAACATGTTTCACTTGGTATACATTTTGCTCAAACCTTTCAGAATTTACTTGCCCTAATCAGTATGTTGCAGCTTAGCTAAACGTTAAATAACATTCTCTGTGTAAATTTAACATTTTCTGTTATAAGTGATTAATGAATTTTTTTTTGAATTAACGCTCAGTTAAAAATGAATTCTCTGAATTAATTTTTTATTTTTTTTTTCAAATCATCCTTATTGGATTCCCTTTCAGAAAAAATGTTTCATATCCTGCAACGGTTTAGTCAGCAATAGCGAACAGACAAAAACCCAACTTATTTTTATATTGGGTAGTCGAAAAAGTCTTTTCGTATTTCTAATCAAACTTCAACTTATTTTTTATATTTATACTAATAAGTAAATAAACAAATATGTGCCATTTTGGTCGACCTCTTTTTGCCATTTTCAGCTAGAAATATTATTAAATTTCACAAATTTCATTGGTGGCTTGCGTGACATTCTTCCCTTTTTTATAAAAAAAAAAATTAATATAGCGAATTTCTTCATTCTTTTCACTCATGAACAGCTGTAACTTTTTTATGTTTTTTTTTTTATTTTTTTTCGATAAGTGAAGCTTGAAATCTCACCTTTCCAACACTATATGGTATGGAACAATGTAATTAGTGGCACCGGAGATATACGACTGCAACGACATCTATTAGCAAAATACGAAAAGATTTTTTCGACTACCCAATATATAAAATTTTGAAATAAATATATATGTATGTTTTTTGAATAAAAGTTATAAGTTTGCGGAAGCAAAACTATATATTATTAATCTGAAGACCTTCTCCAACACCGAACTCTCGCTATTTGCTTTCAGACGGCAAATCTTTATAGCCGTAATGTTGTTTAAGAATTCAACATTCATTGATTCCGAATTGATTACATCAATCAAATTTGGTATCTTATAAACTTATGTACATTATAAATAATAGAATTTCTTAGTTTTGTTACTACATTTTGCTTCGTGTTAGAAATATTTATTGTAAAATCAATGTGCATTATGTAAATTCTACCAAAGAGTTAAATTTAGCATACGACGAAAAAAGCAACCAGACGATCGGAAGTTATATTAAAGACATTCGGTTTAGGCCAAGGTCTAACCCAAAGAGATGAAACGAATATGATTAAGTCAGATCAAATATTTGTGCTGAAAACAATATTAAATCAATTCAGCTGAACAAATTGTTGATCGATTCAAGTAATGACCAGCGTCAACTGATTTGATATAAACGTTACTTTCCAGTGAGTGGAACAAATTGTTCTAAATGCTCAAACACACGAACATCATTTTTGCTGTAACTCTGAGGTAGCATGTGTTCTAACGCATGCGCAATAGGGTTATGATTCTCTTTGAGTGAAGAAATTATTTTTTTTTGCGTTAGAATACAAAATCTTATTTTTTTTCCCCATTTTTTCTATAAATTACGATAATTGATTTAAGTTTTATGTTTAAGAAATTCACGAAAATAATATAGGATTGAGAGGTATACTCGAGTAAAAGTGAATGATCTTCGGGTATGAGCGCAAGTTCGGAAGCGTTGATGCGTAAAACATTTCTGTCAGTATTTATTCGGAATATAAAGAAGTAAGCACATATTTAGAAAAAGTTTAATTATTTCTTTAATTCTTTTTTTAAGCTCTATGTTTCCTTTTTTAAAAAACATTAAGTAAAATACTTACAAAAACCGTTCAATACAGTGGAATTAGCCAATGAGAATAGTCCTCACAATCAAATAGATACCATAACTGAACTACTTTCATGAACACAATGTTTTCATTACTTTTTTCATACAAAACACGGACACAATTTTGATAATATTTTGTTCAAATTATCTCTGATAATGGAAAAAATGTCAAAAAAATGTGCCAAGAAAATTGTAAACAATTTAGAGTACACTCTTTTTTCAATTCTTATTAATTTGTGGTGTTTTGAGACAGTGTTTTAAGAACAATACGCAAAAGGATCATAGAAAACAAATTGATTTGCGTTAGCGCTAGCTGGCCCCCGTTGGTCAGGAAACTAATGATATAATTGTCATTCATTCCTGCCTGACATTGTCTCGCATTTTATATTTCAGTAGAAATATAGTTCTGAGTCGCATCTTCTGATCTTAAGAATACATTTTAAACACATTTCTGCTAGTTCCTTAACCGGACGCGTAAAAAAAATAAATTATTTAAATAAAAACCTCAATAATTCAGTGTTCAAAATAATAGGAGTGCATTACAAAATTCAATAAAACTAATAACAAAAAATTTTAAATTCTGACTAGTATAGTAGTTAGTTTGCTTAATATTTAGTCGAGCAACCGACGCTTTTTATTACTCCGAGTCATCTGCGGGGCATAGAGTCGATCAGATGCATGACAGCGGGATTTGCTGCCATGTTTCGTGGACCGTGATCCACAATTCCCTCGTATTTGATGATCTACGGTCAGCAACACATTTTTTAATGTCTGCCCATAAATTTTTTATGGGATTAAGGTCATAACCTCAACTTAATTGACATTCCTTTGCAGATCAACTTGTATGTTTCGGGCCGTTATCTTGCTGAAACAACCACTTTAATGGCATAATCCATTCCGCGTATAGCAGTATAACTTTTTTCAATATCACTTTTGCATCACCATGATTGACGGTCTTAAGAGTGTATTGCGGATTGTATTCCGTGTTTGGTGGACGACAGATATACTGCCTAGACCCTGTGCCACCAAATAAAACTATTTTACATTCGTCTGTCCACAAAATAGTTCTTCATTCCTCCGGTTGTCAGTTGACACACACACAGTTTTCGACGACAGGCCTTCCGGAGCGTGGTGCATTTTCGACCACCTCTACACCAGAACGAAAACGTTGAAACCATCGGTGTGCGGTGGAAATGGAAACTGTATCGGGTCCATAAACTGCACAAATTTTATTGGCGGCTTGAGATGCATTTTTGCCTTTATCGTAGTAGTACTGTAAAATATGCTCACGAACGACTTAAAAGAAACGACAATCAATCAAACACGTGTTAGCGCGTGAAATGAGCTTTCCAAAAAGGATGCATGACCCGATGCGACGAATAAAACTAGAATTACGCGCTTTCAGCGCCAACTAGCGAAAATACCGCAAGACTTTTTTGACAACCCAATATTACCCACTTGGTAGCTCACACTCCTATTTTTATGAGCAGCCCAATTCAGTGACCGCCACAGATATGACCTCATAACATTGCAAATAATGTAAAGAGCTGAAGTTTATGCTTTGTGTTCTACTCGTGGAATACCGTTCCGTTTCTTGAAGAATTCTTAGCGTTCTTGTTCTGACATGATAAATTTTTGGAATTCAATATTTTTCTCAGGGGCACTCCTATTATTTTGAACACAGCTGTGTGTGCATTCGAGATATACATATGTACGTATAAGCAGACAGTTGGATAACGATAATTTAACCGATAGTTGGGTTGCAAGGATCTAACCTATTTGTTATTGTGGGAATAAAAATTTAATAAAAACTTGAATATTGATATAAAGATATTTTACAATGATAAGTGTTATTCACACATTATGCACACATGCACAGTATAAATTTAAAATTCATTACGAAACGAAACATATACATACATATTATATACATATTTGAAATTGTTAATTTATAAGTTTTAAAAACAAATTTCTTAACCAAGCACATATGTACATATGCACAAACTACTTCTATCGCGGTAGCGACAATTTATTGTAAAAAATTATAGATTATTTATGGCTCATATCTAAATATACGCGGCAACAACGCTAAGCGCACAGAAATTCGATTTTTACAGGAAGTAAAGTTGGCTGCAGAAAACGAAGAAATTGTATTTTTTTTTACTAAAATTTCTTAATGATGGTACAAATGAAATTATTAATAAAATAATTCGTTTTACATTCCATTTCTTTTGTACTAATTTTAAGAAACTTGGAGAGAATTTGAGTTGTCGCTTTATTTACGGGGTGCCGCGTCGGCGTAAGGGCTGATCGGTAAAAAACGCGTCATTCAACACTTTTATTTAGATATTTTTGATATATAGCATCAGAGACCTGCAGCTGTACACTCCAACAAATAGTCCAATAGTGATTTCTTAAAAAAAAACAGTAATTATTAAGGTAATTTAAACGAATTTAAAAAAATAGGGCGTTAAAATGCGAATATGTACTACTTCCCGATGCATTGGGGAATTCCCGTCATAACTTTTCCGTTGAAAATATTAATAGCAGGTATTCTAATTATTGTTCTATCACATTCATGTAAATTCCTTGTAAACAAAACAATGTGAGACCAATCATAGGAAAATGTACACACACAGTTTTGAAGTTGATTTTTCGTCTTCGTCAGCTGTGCGCTCTCGGCTCGGCTTTGGGTGTCCCCTCTGTAGCCACCTTTACATACTTCTACTTACTCATGTTTTTATTTATGTAGTTTCTGAGATTTGGGATTTTATTGGATGGAGGGCGTTGCCACGGCCATTGTTCAATTTTAACATCGTTTCCCATGAGGCTCCTCCATGCCATCTAGAATATTAAATTTAACGATTCTGTCGTACTTCCTTCTCATTATTTAATGAGTTATCGCAGTTTTAGGTGTTTTCAACATAACCCAGATTATACTGCAAAATTTTTCTGGCAGATCCCAATAATTCTTTAGGGTTATATTTAATACTTGGCAAATGAAATAGGGAATTTTCTTTTTTAATTTCTCTTTAGACTTGACTGAAGATGTGAATAGATATGTGTAGTCTGTCGCATCGCATACGGAAAAGATAATGGTACTATCTGCATATTCGCTGATGTGTCATTTAATGGTCTGTTGTTTAAAACTACAGAAGTAACACGGGGAGGGGTATGGTTTTCTCTGATTTCATCCAACTTCACAAGGTTTAAAAAATGGTAAAACGACGACGACGAGCAAATACCTTTAGTATTTATAATAATATAGTATACATTGAATCTATTAGAGGACGAGCCATGCTCGCTTTTAAAAAAGTGTTAAACAAAATATTCCCATTCATAAATGACAGTTTTGTGCCTTTATTTGTGGTTTAGTTATGGCACTTTATAATTTTTCGATTATTTGGCATTTTGTAGGCGTGGCAAAACGGACTCTTAGTCCGTTGCGAAATTGACGTTGGCTAGCGATTATTTCCGTAGAAAGGAGTGCCGCGATGAAGGTGTTCTCGGAAAATTCTGTGAAGCAGACCCAGTTAATTTTGTTGAAGTTAATAAAGGTGTAGTTGTCCACAGAAATGTAGTTGGGGGGGGTTTCTCTATCGAGATAATTATGGGCTGATGGTCTGATGCTAGATTTAGCATTCATAGGTTATGCTATTTATTAGTCGACCGCTAGTAATGGTAATATTATTACAGTTCTTGCAGGTGCTCGTAATTCTGGTGGGTCTTCATTTATAGTACCAGAAAGTCGAATCGTCAATTTTTTTCGAGTTCGCAGTGCGCGTTACATTCACCTAGAATCAGCTCACCTATATTTGGGTGATATTCTGTTGAGAAGGAAGCTTGTTTCATGTATATATTAATTATTTCGAGCTCAACATCGTCTGACCGTGTTCGGCCTCGGTGTGCTCTAAGGAACCGTAGAAGGCCTTTGTTAGCCACCATCTCAGGTGTGCGTTGGTAACGTGTGTCTTAAGGCTTAAACAGGATAGAAATGTCAATGATTCCCTGTTAATCCAACCAAACATAGCTGAACGTCATTCTGGTTTTACCATCATTTTGTCCACTTTTCATCACCAATAACTATAGCGGTTTAGGTGCGCTTAAGCATCGATTCGCAAATGGAAATTTAGATAAGGAGGTTTTGTTGCTTTAACTCGTGGTACTCATTCTTCTAGCTTCTTTTGGTTTTCCAGCCTTATTTAAATGGTTTTATCGTAAACGGTGTGTGATGTTTAGCTGCGGCACAATTGAAACAGTGTTTACGTACCGTCTGGTTTTAACGATTTCCTTTATTTAATCGATATTGTCAAAATGTTCATAGCTTTCATATTAAAAATACTGAAACGGAATTGACGAGTTCAAATGGCTCGTGATTGGCTGTTATGGTATCAGGACCATAAACACTGTTCAACTTTTCAACAACCTGCCTTGCTTTTTCCCTTTATCGAAAAAATAAAATAAGATGTATTTAGAATGAATAAAATTTATTTTATTTTTACTTATGTGCATCTATGTACTCTTCTTCTTCTTTACTGGCGTAGACACCGCTTACGCGATTATAGCCGAGTCAACAACAGCGCGCCAATCGTTTCTTCTCTTCGCTACGTGGCGCCAATTGGATATTCCAAGCGAGGCCAGGTCCTTCTCCACTTGGTCCTTCCACCGGAGTGGAGGTCTTCCTCTTCCTCTGCTTCCCGCGGCGGGTACTGCGTCGAATACTTTCAGAGCTGGAGTGTTTTCATCCATCCGGACAACATGACCTAGCCAGCGTAGCCGCTGTCTTTTAATTCGCTGAACTATGTCGATGTCGTCGTATATCTCGTACAGCTCATCGTTCCATCGGATGCGGTATTCGCCGTGGCCAACGCGCAAAGGACCATAAATCTTCCGCAGAACTTTTCTCTCGAAAACTCGCAACGTCGACTCATCGGTTGTTGTCATCGTCCAAGCCTCTGCACCATAAAGCAGGACTGAAATTATGAGTGACTTATAGAGTTTGGTTTTTGTTCGTCGAGAGAGGACTTTACTTTTCAATTGCCTACTCAGTCCGAAGTAGCACCTGTTGGCAAGAGTAATCCTGCGTTGGATTTCTAGGCTGACATTGTTGGTGGTGTTAATGCTGGTTCCTAAATAGACGAAATTATCTACAACTTCAAAGTTATGACTGTCAACAGTGACGTGAGTGCCAAGTCGCGAGTGCGACGACTGTTTGTTTGATGACAGGAGATATTTCGTCTTGCCCTCGTTCACTGCCAGACCCATTTGCGTTGCTTCCTTGTTCAGTCTGGAGAAAGCAGAACTAACGGCGCGGGTGTTGAGACCGATGATATCAATATCATCGGCATACGCCAGCAGCTGTACACTCTTATAAAAGATTGTACCTGCTCGGTTCAGTTCTGCAGCTCTAATAATTTTCTCCAGCAGCAGATTGAAAAAGTCGCACGATAGGGAGTCGCCTTGTCTGAAACCTCGTTTGGTATCGAACGGCTCGGAGAGGTCCTTCCCGATCCTGACGGAGCTTTTGGTGCCGCTCAACGTCAGTTTACACAGCCGTATTAGTTTTGCGGGGATACCAAATTCAGACATTGCGGCATAAAGGCAGCTCCTTTTCGTGCTATCGAAAGCAGCTTTGAAATCGACGAATAGGTGGTGAGTGTCGATTCTCCTTTCACGGGTCTTTTCCAAGATTTGGCGCATGGTGAATATCTGGTCGGTTGTTGATTTTCCAGGTCTGAAGCCACACTGATAAGGTCCAATCAGTTTGTTGACGGTGGGCTTTAATCTTTCACACAATACGCTCGATAGAACCTTGTACGCGATGTTGAGGAGGCTAATCCCACGGTAGTTGGCGCAGATTGTGGGGTCTCCTTTTTTATGGATTGGGCATAGCACACTTAAATTCCAATCGTTGGGCATGCTCTCATCCGACCATATTTTGCAAAGAAGCTGATGCATGCTCCTTATCAGTTCTTCGCCGCCGTGTTTGAATAGCTCGGCCGGCAATCCATCGGCCCCTGCCGCTTTGTTGTTCTTCAGGCGGGTGATTGCTATTCGAACTTCTTCATGGTCGGGTAATGGAACGTCTGCTCCATCGTCATCGATTGGGGAATCGGGTTCGCCTTCTCCTGGCTGGAGAAGTGTTCCCTCCATAATCTAAGTATGCTCTGGGCATCGGTGGCTAGATCACCTTTGGGGGTTCTACAGGAGTATGCTCCGGTCTTGAAACCTTCTGTAAGTCGCCGCATTTTTTCGTAGAATTTTCGAGCATTACCCCTGTCGGCCAGCTTATCAAGCTGTTCGTACTCACGCATTTCGGCCTCTTTCTTCTTCTGTCTGCAAATGCGTCTCGCTTCCCTCTTCAACTCTCGGTATCTATCCCATCCCGCACGTGTTGTGGTCGATCGTAACGTTGCGAGGTAGGCAGCCTGTTTTCTCTCCGCTGCGACACGGCACTCCTCATCGTACCAGCTGTTCTTTTGCACTTTCCGAAAACCAATGGTTTCGGTTGCAGCTGTACGTAAGGAGTTTGAAATGCCGTCCCACAGTTCCCTTATACCGAGTTGTTGACGAGTGCTCTCAGAGAGCAGGAGTGCAAGCCGAGTAGAAAATCGTTCGGCTGTCTGTTGTGATTGCAGCTTCTCGACGTCGAACCTTCCTTGTGTTTGTTGGCGTGCGTTTTTTGCTGCACAGAGGCGGGTGCGAATCTTGGCTGCAACAAGATAGTGGTCCGAGTCGATGTTAGGACCTCGGAGCGCACGCACATCTAAAACACTGGAGACGTGTCTTCCGTCTATCACAACATGATCGATCTGGTTGGTGGTTTTTCGATCCGGAGACAGCCAGGTAGCTTGATGTATCTTCTTATGCTGGAATCTAGTACTACAGATAACCATATTTCGGGCCCCGGCGAAGTCGATCAGCCTCAACCCATTTGGGGATGTTTCCTCGTGGAGGCTGAATTTACCGACCGTAGTGCCAAAGATACCTTCTTTGCCCATCCTGGCGTTGAAGTCGCCAAGCACGATTTTGACATCGTGGCGGGGGCATCTCTCATAAGTGCGCTCCAAGCACTCATAAAAAGCATCTTTGGTCACATCGTCCTTCTCTTCCGTCGGGGCGTGGGCGCAAATCAGCGATATGTTGAAGAACCTCGCTTTGATGCGGATTGTGGCTAGACGTTCATTCTCCGGAGTGAATGATAGTACTCGGCGACGGAGTCTCTATGTACTACTATAAACAAAAATTAGTGAGACTTTGTTCATATGTTCAGACTATAAATTTATTCTTCAAAATATATGTCCTCCCCTCAAAGCAATTCCCCATGGTCCCAATACACTTGTGCCAACGTTTTTTCCAATTTTCGAAACAGTTGTTGTTTTCAATTGACTCAAACGATTTCCCCGAAGTGGTCGTTTGAGTTTGTTGAATAGCCAGAGAACTTATGGACTTAAATTAGGCAAATACAGTGGTTGCGGCATGATATTAGTTGAAAATTTGGAGAAAAAATCATAGACGTTAACGCGACGCTGTTTGGAACCAATCGTGCTTTCACTTTTCTTAAGACCAAATGATCTTTCAAAATGGTTTTCAATGATCCTCTTGATACTCCAACGAAGCCAGTAAGATCTTTGACTGTTAATCGTCGGTTCTCAAGCACCAGTCCTATTATTTTATTGGCCGTCGTGGACGTGGTTCGTCGCCAGGTTGTTCTCAACCCTCTTTGAATTATATGTATCAATCAAAAACACTTACTCGCGACAAACAATTATCACGAAGGTCTTTTCCAACATTCTGATTGTTTCGGCACCAGAAATTTTATACCGCATACAAAATGTAATGGAACTTCTATGTTGAATAATTTCACTCATCGTAAAAATCGCTTTATGGATTTCAGAATGACAAGCATATATTATACAAAACAAATGATTATTTTGATTTGATATTTGCCACATGTGTTATGAGCAGTCATACTAACCTAAAAAAAATATTTCGACGAATGGGTTTTTACGCGAAATTTAATTAAGTCTTACTAATTTTTGCACACAGCTGTTTAAAATTTTCTTTAGATACAGAGATTCCGCTTTAAAAATCGCTGCCTCTAAACCGGTTCATGGGCAAAAATCGGCTACGAGATTTTATAGAAAAAAATACTATTCTATTACTAAAACCATATTTTGGAAATATATAAGATCTCTTTTTACTAGACTATATTTGACACTTACCTCATACTTTCTCCAATATTGAAAAAATAATACACCTAATTCTAGTTTTACGCGTACATTGCTTCAAAGAAACCGTGTAAAAAATTATGAAAAATACATACATATGTAGATCGTATTCAAAAATAGGGTATTGGTATTTTATCTTTAAAACCTTTTAAAAATGGTGAAAAATAAGTATTCCCCTTCTTTACTGGCATAGATACCTCTTACCCGATTATAGCCGAGTTAACAACAGCGCACTAGTCGTTTCTTCTTTTCGCTACGTTTCGCCAATTGGATATTCCAAGCGAAGCCAGGTCCTTCTCCACCTGGTCCTTCCAAAGGAATGGAGGTCTTCCTCTGCTTTCCTCGGCGGGTACTATGTCGAATACTTTCAGAGCTGGCGTGTTTTCATGGCCAACGCGCAAAGGACCATAAATCTTTCACAGAACCTTTCTTTCGAAAACTTGCAACGTCGACTAATCAGTTGTTGTCATCGTCCAAGCCTCTGCTCGACATAGCAGGATGGGAATTACAATTCCCACGACAGCCGGTTCTACGCACCGGAATTGACTCGGATTTCATCCGACCAAGGGCTGTTTTTTTCGGCGATGTAACCCCGTTTGGATCGGTGATTGTGTTTGTCGTCATTGGAGCAACGCCTTGCAGCAGGGTTGCTCCGTATCCTCCTGACTCGTGCTGGCATTGAGTACAACCCGGGCCCGGAGGAATTTTTCTGCTGCGTCTGCGCAAAAAGGCTCCATCCAAACTCCACCTCGGTCAGGTGTAGTACATGCAATGGATGGAGCCATCTTAAGACCTGCTTAGGCCTTAAGACCAACAGGGAGTGGACCACGCGTTACGTGCCCCATGTTGCCTGCGCAATACTGCGATACAAGCCTCTGCGGCTGTGCAATCTGCACATAGTTCGCACGACGCGCCGTCACTCAACCAGAGTAGCCAACCGAGGACCTCTACGGTCAGGAGCTCAAACAGGCAACATAGCTCCCACTCTGACTTGTCCTCTCCCAACCTTCATCCCGCGTGCGAGAACCAATCAGCAACTCTTGGTTCCTCGCATAGTCTGTTCCGTGTGTCAGGCCGTCATACGTCGGAATGTGTCATCAGTTAAGTGCAATTCCTGCGCTGGCTGGTGTCACTTCCCGACGTGTTCCGGGCTGCGCACCACACGTGAGTGGAGTGAATCCTACGTTGCCCATTGCTGCAGGAGTTTGCCTCCGCAACTCACAACAGTGGCGTCGCCATCCAACACCCCAGTGCGACAACCGCTCCTGCCGGTTCTGCAGCTGCAACAAACACCACTAACACGTCACTCCCTCACCCCCAAGATTACCCACGGACACCCGCGACAAACCAGACTTCTTCAATTCAACTGCAACGGACTCCAGAGTAAGATCGAGGAGATAGTTGCACTTATGAATCGGGAACGTGTATCGATAGCTGCGGTCCAAGAAACCAAGTTAAACAGCCGCTCAGATCTTCTGAGTTGTGCAGGTTTCAACGTTATACGTAAAGATTGCGAGCGAGATACTGGTGGCGGCCTAGCTTTCATATTGCACAACACCGTGCAGTACCGTCTAATCGAAGAAGACATCGACACCAGGTATACTACGCTAGTATATCAGGGCATAGCTATCCAGTCAGGCGATGTCTAGCTCGAAATATTTAATTTATACATCCCCCAGTTACATGTTGCCCTACAGGATATCACCCGAATATAGGTGCGCTACTTCGTGGTGAAAACCGTATGGTACTAGGCGACTTTAATGCGCACCACGATCTTTGGCATTCCTGCCTGTCAAATGATCGTAGGGGGATGGAGCTGGCGGAACAGATTGACGACTCGACATTCTGCACAATGAATGACGAAGCCCCCACCAGAGTTATGGGCACCTGTAATAGCTCGCTTGATATTACCATTGATAGTGGTGGTCTGATAAATAGCATAACCTGGCGACCTATGCTAACTCTCGCATCAGACCATAATTATCTCGATCGAGAAGCTTCCTGATTTCGTTTCTGTGGACAACCGTACCTTCATTAACTTTAAAAAAGCTTATTGGGTCGGCTTCACAGAATTTACCGAAAGCACCTTTAACGCTCTACCCATTCCTACGGACGTATGCGTTGGCGAGCGTCAATTCCGCAAGGTGATCGTAGCAGCTACCGCTCGCTTCATCCCGGCTCAAAGAATAGCGGAAATCCGCCCCAATTTCCCAGCCGAAGCAGCTGTTTTAGCTAATGAGCGCGACACCTCACGCCATGCCGATCCCGGGGATCCCCGAATAAGGGATCTCAATTTGGAGATTCGGCGTATGGTAAAACAACATAAGCGGACGAAATGGATAGAGCACCTGAAGTCCTGCAACCTCTCCACCGGTGTGAGTAAGCTTTGGGCTACTGTCAAAGCTTTGTCTAATCCGAAGAGACATGACGACCGAGTTGAAGTTCAATTCAATGGTCATGCCTCTTCGGACCCGAAGAAGTGCGCGAGCTATTTTAGCCGGCAGTTAACACTGCACCATTCGGTAGACAAAGCCAAGAGATGTGTTAACCGATGGCTGCGCAAAATGCCAAACAACTGCGCGCCACTTACTTTCACCGATGAGGAGGTTCAGGGTGTCATCAACAAGGCAAAATCTTCCAAATCCATTCCCTGATGGAATCAACATGCTAATGTTAAAGCATCTAGGCTCGACGGGAGTAAAATATCTCACCAAGGTCCTCAACCTGTCGCTCACCACTCTTCAAATACCCGATGTGTGGAAACTCGGAAGAGTGGTCCCACTACTGAATCCTGGGAAACCCGCCAACAAAGGGGAATCTTATCGTCCAATAACTCTCCTCTCCCCAGTAGTGAAGACACTTGAGGCCTTGTTACTCCCGACCTTCACTCACCACCTGAGCCTAGCCAGCCACCAGCATGGATTCCGGATGGTGCACAGCACCACCACATCACTTAGCGTCATAAACGTCCAGATAGTTCGTGGCCTCGTAGCGTTGGACCTGTCGAAAGCTTTTGACACGGTCAATCACACAACGCTACTGCAGGACATCGAAAAAACCACTCTCCCTCCAGGGCTAAAGAGGTGGACCATGAACTATCTGAACGGTCGTCAGTCATCCGTACTATTTCGAGGTGAAACATCTAAACTGAGCAGAATTAAACAGGGAGTTCCGCAGGGTGGTGTCCTCTCCCCGATACTGTTTAACTTCTATATCTCGAAACTTCCTCAACCACCAGAGAGGGTTTCCATAACCTCGTACGCAGATGACTGCACAATATTGATATCGGGCAATGGAATCGATGGCATGTGTTCGAAAGTAAACAGCTACCTCTCCGACCTTTCTCGTTTCCTCACTGCACGAAATCTCGCAACTTTCACCCACCAAATCCACAGCGACCATATTTACAAACTGGACGAAGGAGTATAAACTTGAACTTAATATTGCAGTCGATGGCGTCAAAATTCCGACTGTCAATAACCCTAAGATTTTAGGCGTAACCCTCGATAGTCTATGCTCCTTCTCTCCCCATACGACCGCGATTATCGCCAAGGTACAGAGCCGCAACAAAATCCTCAAGTCGCTAGCCGGCAGAAAATGGGGAAAAGACAAAGAAACGTTGCTGGCAACTTACAAGGCAATGGCCGGCCGGTCCTCAACTACGCAGCACCAATATGGTCGCATGGATGCAGTGGTACGCAGATGAGGAAATTTCAGACCTGTCAGAATACAGCACTCCGGACCACGACGGGATGCCTCTTGATATCTCGCATTGAACACGTCCACAGTGAGACGCGCATGCTACCTGTAAAGGAGCATAATCAACTCCTCTCCAGCCAGTGCCTGCTGGGATGTTTCCGTAGGAATCACCCTTGCAGCCACCTGCTTGGAGCGGAACCGCCTCCCAGGAGCATCAAGAGGTTATTCCTCGACTACGTCGATGACATCAAACAGTACACCGGCTGACTTCGGACGCAACAAACTTTCGACTGACCGCCATTCACAGTGGAGCCATCAACACCTTCTCCGACTCCCTTCCCGTGAATGGCGTTCTTGGAGTCAAACCACCACCTATTGCAGACGAAGAGCTCCATTTGCCGCGAGAAACGCGAGTGACCCTAGCGCAACTTCGTTCTGGATACTGTAGCAGGTTAAAATCCTACTTATCCAGAATCGACCCCGACATACCTAATGTATCTCCTATATGCAACGAGTCTCCGCATGACACCGGCCACCTCTTTGCATGCCCTACAAACCCTACCCATCTAACACCTTCCTCCCTATGGTCCGACCCCGTCGAAGCAGCACGTTTCTTGGGCCTACCGTTAGATGACCTCGACGACAACACAAACAACCCTTACCATCCTAACGGGGATTAGCAAACCGTTAAAACAACAACATGGGAATTATGAGTGACTTATAGAGTTTGGATTTTGTTCGTCGAGAGAGGACTTTACTTCTCAGCTGCATACTCAGTCCGAAGTAACACCTGTTGGCAATAGTTATCCTGCGTTGGATTTCCAGGCAGACATTGTTGGTGGTGTTTATACTGGTTCCAAGATAAACGTAATTATCTACGACTTATGTTAGTTATGACTCTAAACAGTGTCGTGAGTGCACGGACTGTTTGTTTGATGACAGTAGATATTTCTTCTTACCATTGTTTATTGCCAGACCAATTTGCTTTACTTTCTTGTCCAGTCTGGAGAAAGAAGATCTAACGGCGCGGGTGTTAGGGCCGATGATATTATCGGCATAAGCCAGCTTCTGTACACTTTGATAAAAGATTGTACCTGCTCGATTAAGTTCTGCAGCATGAATTATTTTCTCCAGTAGCATATTGAAGAAGTCGCACGACAGGGAGTCGCCTTGTCTGAAACCTCGCTTGGTATCACGGCTTGGAGAGGTCCTTCCTGATCCTGACGGAGCTTTTGGTGTTGCTCAACGTCAGTTTTGCATTTTTCGAAAACCAATGGTTTCGTTTGCAGCTGTACGTAAGAAGCTTGAAATGCCGTCCCACAGTCCCCTTATACCGCGTTGTTGACGAGTGCTCTCAGAGAGCAGGAGTGCAAGTCGAATAGAAAATCGTTCAACGGTCTGTTGTGATTGCAGCTGCTCGACGTCGAACCTTCCTTGTGTTATAACCATACTTCGGGCCCCAGCGAAGTCCATCAGCCTCAACCCATTTGAGGTTTCATCGTGGATGCTGAATTAACCTACCGTAGTGCCAAATATACCTTCTTTGCCCACCCTGGCGTTAAAGTCGCCAAGCACGATTTTGACATCGTGGCGGGGGCAGCCCTCATAGATGCACTCCAAGCGCTTATAGAAGGCATCTTTGGTCACATCGTCCTTCTCTTCCGTCCGGGCGTGGGCGCAGATCTGCGATATGTTGAAGAACTTCGCTTTGATGTGGATTGTGGCTAGACGTTCATCTACCGGGTTGAATGACAGTACTCGGCGACGGAGTCTCTCTCTCACCACTAATCCCAGACCAAATTTGCGCGTTTATATGGCCACTGTAGTAAATGCCACAAAGACCTACTCGCCTCAGTCCTTGTCCCGTCCATCGCATTTCTTGGACGCCGGTGATGTTAACCTTCACTCTAACGAGGACAGCGGCACCTTTCCAATTAAGGGACCAGACATTTCAGGTGCATGCCCTCAAATCGTAGTTTGCCATGGTCGTCATCAAAAGGGAGGGTCTCTCATCCGAGGCTTGTTGTTCATTTTCATTGAGTGCGTTTTTTACGCGGCGGGTCCCAAACCCTGCGGAGGGGGTGTTTCGCCTTCTCACAGTAGCTCGCCTTCAAACGGATGTTTTTAGGCTACCCAGAGGATACTTGGTCAAAGAGCGGAAGACGTGAGCTGTTTGAGCCATATGTAAAATAATCGTTTCTGGCCACTCCCAAATGAATGGCGGTAAGAGAACTTTCCTCAATTGTGTGAACTTCTACACATGACTTCATCCTCCAATACGTATTAATATTTATTTTATTAAATCACTTTAAGCAAATTTTCCTATAATTTATGCCCTTACCAAGTTTTTCTGATTGCATTGATAGTTACAAAATTTTAACACATTTTAAACTTGCTCTTCTATGCAACTTACTTGTTGCTACAAATAGGGAATGCCTCTAAATTTGTAAAATAAACATATTTCGCAAAAATTTAATATAATTTAACCCCAAAAATTTTCAAATCGAATAAAGTCGTGTACAAAATTAAAAAATACAATGTGAAACAGAATTAGGTGCAGTTTAATATAACTTTTGAATACAAGCGTGACATTGAAGGTTCTAATTATTTTAAATTTTTTTACGTAGGATATATTTTTCGGCCAAATATAAATTTACTTTAGATAATTATAAAAAAAATAATTTGGACTATTAAGGAGTATTCAAAAAAGTTTAAACAGAACTAAAAAAGTGAGTTTATAAATTACTCTATTACTTTATATTTGTCTTAAGTGTCAGTAGTGTTAATATGTCGGTCTATTGGCTTAAAAATTTGAATATTTTGGTCTAAAACGGGATTTTAAATACTCACTCACATAAGGAACAAAAATAATAGGTAGCTGAAAGTTAAATGTTTTGTTTGCTTGTATGCTTTCAGATTTGCCATTTTGCTCTTGGATATTTTTTACGCCATTTTAAGGTAGCTGCACATTTTTATTTCTTAATTGCATTACAAAGGGGGGAAATCGTACGGTAACAAGAAGAGAACAATTTATAATTCCTTTTTGAGCTATAATTAATTGACCCTTGACCATATACAAGAGGTTTTTAATATAATCCTAATTAACAATTTTTAATGATTATCTCAAAAATTAATGAAGATTTAGCCGTAATTCCTAAAAGCACTATCGAATTAGAATGAGAAATGATGTAATTTTATATATCGCTCATTTGCTGCAAGACCGGCATAAGTCAAAAAAATCGATTCGCCAGAAAACGCGTTTAAAGTTTTCAACTTACTACAACCTTACACGGTGACTCCAACCTTACACCTCTTCTCAAGCGGAGCATATAAGAGGTATTTTTATGAATTTTTCACTCAACATGAAGTATGATATAACGAACAATTCCGCAGCATTAACTCAAAAATCACGTTTTTTGAATTATGCCGGTCTTGCAGCAAATGAGCGATATGTACATAAATTACTTGAATATTAAGGGGTTAGGGGTAGTTAGAATTTTCAAAAAATTAATTGTTTTTTGCATTGTCCTTAAGTGTAATATCTTAAAAATATTCTCTGAAAATTTCACGTTGATCCGACAATTAGTTTTTGAGTTATTCGAGAAATAAGAAAAAGAGCTCGGGCACTTCAAAGCGCAAGTGTGAAACTTTAAACGCCTTTTCCTCAAAACTATGTTTTTTGAATCGGTGACAACTGTAACTCGAAAACCGTTCAGTAGATTTTAATGAAATTTGTACAGCTTTTAGAATACATAATAAACTCGGGCCTGATCGAAGGATTTTTATTTTTTCGAAAATTTCGATTTTTTAAGACTAACTAACTGTGGATTTTTACGCAAAAATTTAGAAAAAAATTTCGTGATTTTGTTAATTTTGAAAATAAAATAAAATCATTCTATCAGGCCTGGGATTATATATATATTTATAAAACTAACGCAAGTACCTTTTTTTGGAACAGGGTCAACACAAACAACTATAACTTTGGAAATTATTATTATTATTTTTTTTTTTGAAATTTTCTTGACTTCAAGTCAGCACATCCTATAATAATGCCATATTACTACCTTTGTAAAATAACATGATTTAGTAGCGAAAAAAAAAATACTGAAAACTCATTTTTTCGTGCCTCTGACTACCCCTAACCCCTTAAATGGAATAATGCCAAGAGGTTTAACAATTAAAATGTAAATTGTCTTAATCAATTTGTGAATTTGGATATGTCTATTTCACCCTGCGATAGCTACCATCATATTGTAGCAAAATTTTAATTTTGGTTATATCTGCTGGCAGAACCTAAAAATTTGAGACACATGTTATGTATAAAATTTGAATTATTCAATAAAATATTCAATTTTGAATTTTTGACCAAACGTTGTTTTCCATTTTTGGTGACGATATGTTTGTATATAAGTATTAGCTATTTATGTTTATTTAAATATTAAAGTTAGATTAAATATCGTATATGCATTACGAATCATAGTAATCTAGAATTATACTTTTTTGTAATATTGTAATCATATATAGTCTTAGTATTTAAAAATGAACTATGGGATTTTTACTGCATGTAAGTAGTGGCAACTGATTTTATGCTGGCTGATGCATTGCATTGAAATAAAAATTGAAGTTTTGCACCGCTACCTATAGTCTTTTGTGCCCACTCCTCTATCACAATTGGTCCCAGAGGCCCAGCACACAGATAAATTCTAGGAACTTCTGGGCGCAATGGAGGTGATGTGATCCCTATCCACGTAGATGGATCCAAGGGACTTGAGCCTGCTCTTACAAATTGCTGAACAATCTAGAATCAGATGCTTTGTAGTTTTCGCTTCCATGTCGCAAAACCGGTAGTTTGAACAAGAGGACATGCCTAGAAGCGGCCGCAGAGCGGGTGAGTTCGTCGACCACCTCGTTGCCGGCTACCCCTTTATGCCCCTGCACCCATGTCATGTGTACACGGTTGTAAACTGATAGGCCTATATACTCCTCCACTAATCCTGAGGTCGCTGAGTATAGCTGGCTACGATAGTCTCGTTGGAGATTAATTTCTGCACACCGACTTATAGCAAAGCCTTCTGCGTAAAAGATGATCGAGAAACATCCCATTGGTATGGACAGCTTGGTATGCGGTACCTCAATGCCTGCTCCGATGTGTTTTGGTGTTTTCAAGCTATCAGTATACCAATGGATGGTGCTACCTATCAATAGTAGGAAGAGTGTGGAATCACTCCACTCCGCCTTACTGCCGAACTTTAAACTTTGTGAAGTTTACCCTCTTCGTAACGCCATCTTTTGGTAAAAGGTTAAAGGTTGCGTTGCCTTCGATGCCTAAGCAAACTGTTCAAAAGTAAGAATATGCCTTATGATTAGGGTATACAACCACCTCATGATACTTGGCTTGCAGCTCCAAGATCTACTGGCTAGGCGTCTGCATATTATGAGTGCTTTGGATGGTGTTAATTACACATGCCTATTCCACAGAAAGGTTGACTCGCGTAGTACCAAGACGAATCTTCTTCTACCCCGTAGTCGTTTCAGCAATCCTAGTACGTAGTAAAGCCTCAATCCATCTGCATACTGCAGCCGCCATGTTTTTTTTCTTCAGTGCCCTGATGACACTTGCGTGGGAGGCACTTTCAAAAGCACCTCTGGAGTTTAGCCGTATGTTTGTATAGAGCAGTGTTAGTGGACCTGCATTCTCTGTACTCGAGTACTCGTTAGGTAATTAGGTGCTTATGTATTCCTCCCAATTGCCCATGCGTTTTGTGCTGTTGAAAAGCCTGTGAATTGAATTGGTTTGTTTTCTGGTGGCCACATTTAGAGGATAGGCGCAAGATATGCGTCCATTATAAACTGGTTTGTTGCAGCCTGCCTGCTATTCAATCCAGTCGCATCGCTACCTACCAGCCTCACTCTACTTATGTCAAGCCCTAAAGTTTCCCTTAAAACATCTATTTCTAGGGATAGGAATCGACGGACTTCCGTAACCTCCTTCAGTGCAAAGCGTATAATCCTATGATCTGACATGGAGGGCTCTTTCCAGACTGCGCGATCAGGTCGGTCATGTGTTTATTGTACAAGGTTATGCCAAAGACCTCCCTACGGGTACTGGTTACGAAGTATGCCCTGCGATGCAGTCGATTAGCAGGTGCTCCGGGGTTTCAGGCTCCCTGCCGCAAAACCGGCAGTTAGCGCAAGAGGCTAGGCCCATGTTAAATAATTACCTTTTCAACTTGCAGTGGCCGGTGTAAAATGCGACCAGAAGCCTGAGTTAACCCTTGGGTGGTTAATTATCGATTTAAACCTGTTCTAATTGTACCCCCCAATTAGCAACTTGGTGTGTCGCATTCCATGCACTCGTTGCCAATGCCTTTCCCTGCCCACTCTTTTTTCCTTGCGGAGCAGCTCCTTCAGGGATTGGTGACCCACCCCAGTGAATGGTTCTGTCACTACCATATTGGTGGAGGCTGCGGAGCGGGCGAGCTCATCAGCCAGTTCGTTGCCGGCTATACCTCTATGACCAGGCACTCAGATTAGGTGCACCTGGTTTCTTTCAGCTAGGCTGTTCAACCGTTCTCTACACTCCGGCACTAGTAGCGATTTGATCTCGTAAGAGGAGATCGCTTTTAGTGCCGTTTGACTATCCCTAAGTATGGTTATTCGCTCATTGCGATAGTTGCGATGGAGGTTTATCTCTAAACACCGACTTATGTCCAAGACTTCGGCCTGAAAATGCTCGGAAAGCTTCCCATCGGTATGAAGAGCTTGGTACGTGGACCTGCGATCCCTGCACCAATTCCTTCCGACGCTATCCCTCAGCATTAGCTCAAGAGTGGAGTTGTTCCACTCATTCTTGCTGCCGAGGGTAACCTTAAACTTCTTCGTGAAGTTAATTGTTTTAGTAATACTGTCCTTCGGGAGGATGGCAATTGGAATATTGCCACTTATCATCTCCATCCTCTGGGAGCTCAATTAAGTGGGGAGCCTGTTTTAGAAGCTTCAAAAAATCGATTTTTTCACTTAAAAATTATCTAAGAATATTCCCAAAGTTATAAATGGGAATTTGAAATATTTCCGAAGCTAGAAAGGAAATAGTGACCGAGCGTCTAGCAGATATATTAGCGCTTGGGCAGAAAGTGAAAACTTTGACGCGCGATTTCTCGGTTTTTTATTTTTACGATTTTTTTTAATTGGCTAACAGGATAGAAAAAAACAAAATGTCGTATGAAATTGGAGCGAAGTTTATTATCTTTGGCATTAAATTATCTTCTATTTAAACTAAATCCTGCCCGCCGTCCGACAAATGCACATGCGAGATGCACCGTGCAATTGCTTCCCAAAGGCAGAATATCAAAGATTTCGTATCCAAAAAGCTTGTGAATGATGTTTAAATATATACATAACTATAACCCGTAGAAATTTCGCTTTAATTTATTATTTCTCCCTCCCAAAAAAAAAATCCATTTTTTGAAGCCTCTAAAGCAGGCTGAGTTTATCCCTTGGGAGGTTAATTATCGATTTAAACCTGTTCTAGTTGTACCCCCCAATTAGCAACTTGGCGTGTCGCATACCATGCACAAACATAATTCAATTAATTTTCAGAATTTTTTTCCGGCAAAGCAAGAAAATACATTAACTTTAGAGTATTTTAAATAATTGTACTAATTTTCTCCAACACACACAACTACATATTTATTGTTTACAATTTTTTTGAAATATTTAAAGACTATGAGACAAAGCTAGTGTTTAAAGTAGCACTGTTTAAGTAGATGCTCACTTCACTTTTGTCTTTTGACACTTACCACTTCCACTTCTTTAACTAAAACACCCGGTTAATGTGTAATTTAGGTTTACTTAGACTTTTTAATGATTACAATTACAGTACAGTAATTACAATACTTTGATTCGACATTTTACTAAATTGCAGGAGGTGATTTTAACTAGATTAGCTTATCTCATTTAGCCATCCCGGCCCCCCTAGGCGAATATTCAGTCTAGCAATCTTTGTAGTTGCTGGAGAGTTGCCACTACGTTGCTGAGTCCAGTAGCGGGGCGGTGTTTTGGCGCTTTTGGACGACGCCTGGTTGGTGCAACCTGGTGCAGATGCCATTGATGGGGCGCAGGCCGTGCTGCAATAGTTCGGCGTCGTACCGTCTGGTTTCCTTGCATTGATCTACCCGTGCTTGAGGCAGCTGGCCGACCTACATCGCGTCGTGGGGTCCTGTGCAGCAGCGTGTGATGTGGTCTGCCACACGTGTGCCATAAATCGGAAGAAACACACTCCTGCGTCACATGCGTGTGCGAAAGGCAGTTTAGGCAGTGCTCATGTGCCTGGGCAACACGCTGGCGTTGTGTTGGTGTTAGCTCCTTAAAGAGCCCACAGTGCTGTAGTCGATGTTTCCGTCGACATAGCGGGCATCGTATGCGACGCGGCTCGACTTGAGCGGATGGCGTTGATGGGGCTGCTCGTGAGCCACTACCAGAAGCGGCAGTCGATACCGTAGCATTGGTTGGGCGGAGGAGTAGGCCCAGTACGTGCCACGTTGGTTGCCGACTGAACAGTTGGTGTTGGATTGTAGGTATGTCCACGTCCATCTTGATCTCTGTAAAAAAATTGTATTAATATACATGGTAGTATATAAATAGAATGTGTTGTTGTGCCACGTTATATGACTGGGTCGTCGTATTGACCGACCATTTTTTTTTTTTGTAATTTTTATTGTTATTTTTAACGGATTGTTGAGGGTTGCGGTTTTATTGATTTATTTTCATTTGTGTTTCGGCATTATGTTCGGATTATTTAGTATCGGATTTCCGCGGTTGGTAGAAAGCATAGTTTAACCAGCGGTCTGGTTAGTATTCCGCTTTGAGTACGGAGATCAACTACGCGGATGTGACCGTCTGAGCCGTAATGGAGCTTTTCTATACGGCCTAGTCGCCACTCGGTAGGTGGGAGACAATGGTCGTTAATAAGTACACAATCTCCAAGCTTTGGCGCATTTTCTGATGTTTTCCATCTGCGACTGAAATTATGATGGAGAATTTTAATTCTCTCCCATCGATTTAATAAGGAGAGCGACTCCACGCCTGGCTCAGGGATGGCCAGGATGGGTGCTCCTTTTAGAAAATGCCCTGGAGTTAAGGCAGTGAAATCTGAGGAGTCTTGCGATAGTACTGTGAGTGGCCGTGAATTGAGAACGGCTTCAATTCGATTTAATAACGTCGTGAACTCTTCGTAATTAAATTTGTAGTTTCCAGCTACCTTTTTTAAGTGGGATTTGAAGCTTTTTGCAGCTGATTCCCATAAACCACCCATATGAGGAGCTCTTGGGGGGATGAATTGCCAATTAATGCCTTGGGAAGCGTACTTTTGTACAATCTCAGGGGAGACTTGTTTAATAAAGTCCACAAACTGTTTTTCTGTGGCTCTTTGAGTCCCGATAAAGGTTTTTCCATTGTCGCTCATAAGTTTGGACGGAAAACCGCGTCGTCCGACGAAGCGAGCAAATGCCGCGAGAAAAGCCTCTTTTGTCAGATCAGTACATAGCTTCTGTCGTAAAACAGACAAAGACAGCCACGTAGCCTTTCATTAGTGTGGGAGACCTTAGAATGGACGCCTTTATTTGAAAAGGCCCAGCAAAATCGACACCTGTAATGGTGAAAGGCAGATCGAAGTTGCAGCGTTCCGGTGGAAGTGCTGCCATAATCTGCGTCCTCATCTTCTGTTTATGCATAGTGCAGATCTTGCACTTAGATCTTTTTTATTTGAGGCTTAAGTCGGGAAATATAGAACTCTTGGCGGATTATATGTTGCATTAGGCGATGTTCCGCGTGCAACATTAGTGTGTGTATATACTTGAGTAGCAATGTTGCAAGTCGAGACTTCTCTGGTATTATTAGAGGATGGCGTTCGTTATATGTCAGGCTTGAGTTAGCAAGCCGACCATTAGCACGAAGCAGACCATTCGTATCTAGAAATGGGTTTAGTACTAAGAGTGAGCTCTTTTTGTCAATCGACTTCGATTCTCTTAGTAGTGACCTCTCGCAGCTGAAGTGGCGCGACTGAGTATAGGTGATAAGAGCGACCTATGCCTTTTCTAGTTCTAGGTGCGTCAATCTATCGCCTTGGGAATATAGCGTGGGCTCTCCCTTCACTATTTTGCGCATGGGCGTTCGGGGCCAAGAATCGGGGGATTCTGTTAACCATCGAGGACCATTCCACCAAAGAGTGGTGGTTGCAAGGTGCAGAGGCTTGCACACTCTTGTACCTAGATCGGCGGGATTGTCAGCACTGGCTTCTTCTCTTCTTTACTGGCGTAGACACCGCTTATGCGATTATAGCCGAGTCAACAACAGCGCGCCAGTCGTTTCTTCTCTTCGTGGCGCCAATTGGATATTCCAAGCGAAGCCAGGTCCTTCTCCACTTGGTCCTTCCAACGGAGTGGAGGTCTTCCTCTTCCTGGAGCTGGAGTGTTTTCATCCATCCGTACAACATGACCTAGCCAGCGTAGCCGCTGTCTTTTAATTCGCTGAACTATGTTAATGTCGTCGTATATCTCGTACAGCTCATCGTTCCATCGAATGCGATATTCGCCGTGGCCAACGCGCAAAGGACCATAAATATTTCGCAGAACCTTTCTCTCGAAAACTCGTAACGTCGACTCATCGGTTGTTGTCATCGTCCAAGCCTCTGCACCATATAGCAGGACGGGAATTATGAGCGACTTATGGAGTTTAGCTTTTGTTCGTCGAGAGAGGACTTTACTTTCCAATTGCCTTCTCAGTCCGAAGTAGCACCTGTTGGCAATGGAAATCCTGCGTTGGATTTCCAGGCTGACATTGTTGGTGGTGTTAATGCTGGTTCCTAAATAGACGAAATTATCTACAATTTCAAATTATGACTGTCAACAGTGACGTGAGAGCCAAGTCGCGAGTGAGACGACTGTTTGTTTGATGACAGGAGATATTTCGTCTTGACCTCGTTCACTGCCAGACACATTTGCGTTGCTTCCTTGTTCAGTCTGGAGAATGCAGAACTAACGGCGTGGGTGTTGAGGCCGATGATATCAATATCGGTCGGTTGTTGATTTTCCAGGTCTAAAGCCAAACTGATAAGGTCCAATCAGTTTGTTGACGGTGAGCTTTAATCTTTCACACAATACGCTCGATAGAACCTTGTACGCGATGTTGAGGAGGCTTATCCCACGGTAGTTGGTGCAGATTGTGGGGTCTCCTTTTTTATGGATTGGGCATAGCACTGTTTCGTCTTCTCACTTTAGCTCGCCTTCGAACGGATGTTCTTAGGCTACCCAGAGAATACTTGGTCAAAGACCGGAAGTCGTGAGCTGCTTGAGTCATATGTAAAAGAATCGTTTCAGGCCATTCCCAAGTGAAAGGCGATCAGAGAACTTTCCGCACTTGCGTGGACTTCTACACATGACTCCATCAGCACTGACTACGTGTCGCCAAATGAGACGTTCGTTTGGAAATATACGTCTTCCATGCATGTGGGGGTTTTTCTAACCAGGGTAATACAATTTCGGAATCAGACCAGAGATACAATTTATATTTGGTCAAATTTAGATGCGTTTGCACCATGGATACTAGTTTGGCTAGTAGTAGCGCACCACATACAGTACTTGTCCAATAAATTACGAACGAAGTAAAAAATAGTTCTAACTTTAATCATTAATAAAAACATAAATATTTGGCTAATTTTAGAAAAAAATTATTTTTTATATGCTATATACATTAAACTTAAATTATTATATTTTTGTATTGAATCATATTCAATATTTTGTCGCCATATATATATATATATATTTTTGTTTTTTTGCTCTCGTTCGTAATTTATTGGACAGGTACTGTAGTTCCAGTCATGGCAGACTTATTGTTTTTAGCGGAGCCACCTTTGTCTTGGCTACCAGTAGGTGATTGGTGGTCGCTGTTTCAGATTGTGTGCGCACATAGATGGTGGCACAATATGCCTTTTCAGAGGCATCACAGAAGCCATGTAGTTCGACTTTGTGCTCTGGGGCATAATTTATCCATCGTGGGGTTTGTATCTGTGAGAAATCATTCATATTACCCGCGAACTGGGACCACTTTTCTAAACGAAGTGGTTTCACTTGTTCATCCTAGTCGGTTCCGTCTAGCCACAATTCTTGTATCAGAATTTTTGCTTGTATCATAATTTGCGAAAGCCATCCTGCGGGGTCGAAAAGTTTTGCCTCTTTGTTATAGCTGATAGTGCGGATATTGACTCATTAGTGTATGAAAACTGGTCAGATATCGCATTCCATTGTATCCCCAAAGTTTTTGTTGTGCTTTCCTTTTCGAATTTAAGGAAATTAGTGTCTAATAGATTTTCTTTGGGTATGTCCTTTAAAATATTAGGGTGGTTCGCCGTTATCTTTTTCAACGGAAACCCTGCTGTATTGAGCGCTTGTGTCACTCGTAGTGACTCGTATGCCTGTGGAAGATTGTGGCTTCCAGACAGAATGTCGTCTACATACGTTTGTGTTTTCAACACTTGTGTTGCCAGAGGAAAATCTGACTTTGTGTCTTCTGCCAGTTCGTGGAGTGTACGAATGGCGAGGTATGGGGCACAGTTTACGCCAAGGTAAATGTTTTTAATTTAAAGTCGCGTAGTGGACTATTGGGAGATTTTCGGAAAATAATTCGCTGAAAATCTTGATCATATTTATGTACGACTATTTGTCGATACATTTTATCAACATCCCCATTAAAATGTCATTTAGGGAATTTCCCGAACTTGATGATTTTGATGCAATAAAGACAACTCTTACTTTTGTGGTTTTTTTGTCTGGCTTTATTACTGCATGATGTGGCAGGTAAAATGAATAATATTTACCTTTTATAATTTTTTCGCCAGGGCTGACTTCCTCCATGTGGTCTAAATGGAGGTATTCTTATAAAACGTTATCGTATTCTGGTTTTAGCTCGCCTTTTTTAAGTAGGTTTTTTCCATACTTAAAAACTGTTGGATAGCAGAGGTACGAGAATGACCTAAGGCGAGGTGTGGGGAAATTCTGGCTTTAGTGGTAGTCGTACGACGTACCGGCCATTATCTAATCGAGTAGTTGTGGATTTGTAAAAATCCTCACAATATCGATCTTCTGGGGTTTTGATTGATATGGGGGGGAGTTCTTCTAACTCCCATAATTTCTTCAGGTGAGTATTGAGGTACTCGTTTGGGATTTCCTCAACATGGGTTGTCATTGTTGTGTCTGGTTCCGCAACTAGTCCGCTTAGGACCCATCCGAAAATGGTATTTTGCGCCAGAAGTGTTTTTGTAATTTTCTCAACACCTTCAAGAATAATTTGTGGTATGAGATCGCTGCCTAATAGAATATCTATTTGAGCGGGAGTGTTGCAGTTTGGGTCGGTCTGCTAACTTAAGGCGTGAAACCTTTTGCCAATGCTTGCTATTTATATGATAGCTTGGAAGCATGTTTGTTAGTTGCGGTAAGACAATAGCTTCTGCTTGAATGCGCTTATCCGCTTGGGGGGAAATAAGGGTAATGGGGCAGATTTTGTTTGAGTTTTGTACTACTCTTTCGCCCATTCCCGTAATTTCAAAATTAGCTAGTTTTGTTGGCAGTTGTAGCCTACTTTGTGCCCTTGACGCTATAAAAGATCGTTGAGATCCTTGGTCTATTAAGGCCCTAAGTTTAAACATTTCTCCTCGGTGCTCGATGGAGACCACTGCTGTGGGTAATAATACACTGCTTTGGCTTTCGCTGTGTAGCGTCTGAGTTTTTAAAGCCTTTGAGCAGCATAGTGCTTCTTGGCAATTTTCTGAATTTTGTAAGTCGGGATTTGCTGTTGCAACTAATCCGGCAGCTCTTTTAACATTAGCGTTATTTTGAGCGAAGCTGGAAAAATTTGTAATGTGAAGCATTGAGTTATGTCGTTTATGGCAATAAACGCAATTAAATTTGCTTTCGCAATCTTTGAGCGCATGCGCATGAGACAAACAATTGGTACAAAGTTTTTTTGTTCTTAAGAAATTGTTTCTTTCGTTAATGTTTAGTTTTTTAAATTTTTCGCAAGCTTTCAGCCTGTGCCCTCCTTTACACAGTTCGCATGACGTATGTTTATTTTGTTCGGATGTGAACGCTTGTGTTTTGAAAAAACTACGATTTAAGTTGTTGTTGTTACTCGCTTGGGGTCTAATGAAGCTTCGATTAAGGTCGTGTTGAACGTTTTTAGTTCTGACCATTTTTTTATCTACCCTTTCCGAAATTTCATATTGGGTAGTTAAGAAATCGTTCCTTTGTTGCCACGTTGGGCACTTTCTTTGTGATGAGAGCGATTGCTCCCACAGAAGTAACGATTTTTCTGGTAATGCGGATGTGCATATATTTACCAGAATGGGGTCCCAATTGTCTGTGGGAATGTTCTGCGTCGCTAGAACCGACAAGCAATTTGAAACAGTGGATTGAAGTTTTATAAATTCTTCACTTGTTTCTTTCTGAATTTTTGGTAAATTCATTAATATTGTGACTTGTTTGTCGACTAATATTCTTTCGTTCTCGTAACGAGCTTTTAGAGCTTCCCAAGCATAATTAAAATTTTCGACATTAAGAGCGAACTGTTTGACTGTTACGCCTGCCTGACCTTTGGGTTTGTATCGGAGGTGATACAATTTTTGCGCTTGTGATAATTTGGGATGGTTTATGTACACGGCTGTAAACATGTCCCGGAAGGACGGCCATTGTTCATAACCACCATGAAATATTTCTGTATCACATGCTGGCACTTTAAGGTGAATGCCTGAACTCGCCTCTTGGCTTTGAATTTGTGGCAGCTCTACTCTCAGTTGTGGAGTAGGTGCAATAGCTTTAATTAATCTCAACTGATCGGAGATCATAGCTCTCGTTTCCTCGTACTGGTCTAAGCAGTGTTCATATTTGGAGTATGCTGAAGATTTAAAATTTTCAGGTAGATCTGATTCGTCAGATTCTACAGTTGCGTCATACTCAGCTTGGAGACGTGTACAGAAATTGACCAGATTCTCTTTTTTGATTTCTAATACCGATTCAGAATTATCTTGAATCGCAGTCACCGACTACCATTCTTCGTGTGTGCACGTAGTTATTTCTCTCTGTGACTTTCCTTTTTTGCTTGAGTTTAGCGTAGCTATTGTGTTCGCCATTCTTATTTCAATGATTTCAATTTATTTTACTTTTCGTATTAAATAATATTTCGATTCAGTGAGTGACAAAATGATACACAATGGCCCCTGGGCCCCCCTTTTTAGGGGATAACAGATTTGCCCCGCTTGCTGTTAGCCCCCAAACAAAAAGGAAAAAACCAACTAAAAACCAATTAAACGCTTTTCCCGAGTTACCAAAAATACAAAAAGGAAACCCAAAATATTTGGTGATATCTTCACTTGAACCCAACAAACCCCTAACGTAATTCTCGTGTTTTGTAGTGCAAAAATCTCTACAAGTGATTTGCAATGACATCGTGTCTATATCCGAATTACGTGACGGCAGCCTCCTGCTTCTAGTAAAAAACACCACGATCGCAAAAAAATTTCTTGATACCAAAAGATTAGCAGGCCTCTGTGATGTAGAAGTGAAATATCACACCAACCTAAACTCTACGAGAGGGACAATCTTTGCTCCATGCCTCAATGACATAGCCGAAAAAGAAATTATTGATAACTTAAGTGATCAAGGTGTGATCGCAGTTTTCAAATTTACCAAATTAATAAATAATAAACCCCAACCAACTGGTGTATGCCTGTTAACATTTGACCGCTACTACCTACCTAGCGCTGTTCAAGTCTCGTGGCATTCAGCCCGTGTTAGGTTGTACATACCCAATCCAATGAGATGCAAAAAATGTCAAAAGCTTGGGCATACAACCAAACGCTGCAATAATGCCTTCATTTGCGACACGTGTGGACTCCCCCCTCACGACCCCGAAGCTTGCACACGTAAATACTGCGTTAACTGCGCAAATGATCACCCCTCCTCGCCAAATTCATGCCCTAAATACACCCAATCAAAAGAAATATTACGCATCAAAACCGAAAGAAAATGCACTATGCGCGATGCAATAAAATTTTATAACGAAAGTAATATAACACCTTTACCGATCACCTCTTCTAATTCATTTTCTTCCATCCTCAAAGAAAGATATGTACAGGAAAAAAGTAAAGAAATAAATGTCAAGCAACCTGTCAAAACTTCAAAAATTACATATCCACAACAAAAAGCTGAATTACAATCATCAGTTCCTTCTACCTCCTCTTTCACTTCTAACTCAAACCCCACACAAACGACCATAGAAATGACTGCACCAATAAATCACTCAAAAACCAGTTTTAATGAACACTCACCTACCAACAACAATTCAAGCCTAAAGTCACAAACAAGCCTCTCTCCGCACTCAAACTTCACACAAACGATCTCAGATAATAATTCACTAAAAACTTACTCAGAAACCAACACGCACGAAAGCTCTTCTCCTCAACCAAACACAACTTTAAACTCACCGACAGAAATTAATTTAACCCATTCTAACTTCTTTCCCTCCAAATTTCTCAATAAATCAATTCTACAATTAAACTCTTCATTAGCACCCAATACTGATATGATAAATAAATAAATAGCTTTAGCTCTTTCAGTTCTCACCAAAAAATTTTGTCCATCTTACAGTGGAATCTCAAAGGCTATTACAATAATTACGATCACCTTCAAATTCTAATTAAAGAATATAACCCATCTTTTATATCTCTTGCAGAAACTCATGTGGCATTTAATAAATCCGCCCAGGCCCCTAAACAATATCACAGCTACTTTCACAACCTGCCTTCCAACACTAATAAAAAGCAAGGTATAGGTGTACTTATGAAAAAGTCAATCCCTCACAAACTTATTGCTGTCAACTCAGATATTTCCTCTATAGTAATCGAAGTAAATTTAAGCTATAAGTTCACCATTATCTCAATGTACATTCCACCTCAGCAGCATTTCACTGCTAGAGATATTAATAACATTTTGAACAGTTAAAGTACGCCAATCATTCTGTTGGGAGATTTAAATGCTTGGAGCCCTATATGGGACTCACCCACCGTTAACAGAAGGGGCAAATCTGTTGAAGAAGTAATTTTATACAACAATCTAGTCGTTTTGAATGACGGTCAACCAACTCACTTATCCACGCATCAAACTCTTACCCATATCGATGTCATTGCTAGCTCTGCCTCATTGGCACCCAAACTTTCCAGCAAAACTCTTCAAGATCTCTATTGTAGCGACCACTTCCCTATTTTGACAACTTTTCCTTCACAACAACCTAACATTAAAACCTCCCCAAAACCGAAGTTCATTTTGGAAAGAGCTGACTGGCGAAAATACCAATATTTGGCGTCGCAGCTAAACCTACAACATCCAACCAGCCTCAACATAAACAAAGAAGCCTCTTCTATCCAAAAATGTATACGCTCAGCTGCCCATTATGCCATCCCCCAAACCACTAGTCGCCCTGTTAGGAAAGTTGTCCCGTGGTGGAACCCAGATCTCCAAAATTTTAGAAATATTAAACAAAATGCTTGGGAAATGTTCAAGAGAAATCGGTCTACAGCTAATCTCATCAGTTACAAAAAAGCCAATGCCACCTTTAGAAGAAAATTGAAAGAAGCTAAGCGCTCAAACTTTGAAAATTTAACTAATAATATAAACCCATCTAGTAATCCAAAACAAATTTGGTCCAATATCAAAATGCTTGTAGGACCCTACACCCCATCCCAAATTGAACTTTTGGTGGAAAATGGCAACTCGATTTCTCACCCATTCGAAATTGCAAATCGTTTTGCCTCAAATTGGTCCAAATACTCCAGCGACACAAACTTTCACCAACGTTTCGTTTCCGAAAAACTGAGATATTCTAACTCAACATACCTTTATAATCCATCTCCCACAGCAAAAACACTAGAATTCCCAATAACATACGATGAGCTTAATTCAACACTCACCTCAATGAAAGGTAAAACCCCTGGCTTTGACCGGATTTCTTACGACATGTTAAAAAATCTTCCAGTCGGACTTAAATCTAGGCTCTTGGACCTTTATAATAACATTTTCGACAAAGGTGTTTATCCACAAACTTGAAAAACGGTCACAGTCGTTCCTATTCTCAAGCCTAACAAGCCAAATACTTCCATTTCAAGCTACAGACCCATATACTTAATCCCCTGTATGGGAAAGGTGATCGAAAAAATTATTTCCAAACGCATTATGTGGCTCACTCTAAAAAATAATCTAATCAGCCAACACCAAGTCGCCTTCAAAAATGGTCATAGTACCATGGATGCCCTTCTTTACTTCGATCATAACGCTTCGATTGCACTATCTACGAAAAACCATATCTCAGCCTTAAGCCTAGACTTCGAAAAAGCTTTTGATCGAGTAGGGGCGCACGTAGTATTAGAACAGCTAACAAAATGGAAGGTCGGAAAAAAAATTTTAATTTCATTAAAGATTTTTTAACGAACCGAAGACTAAGAGCCAAAACTAACAACATATATTCTAAGATTTTTAATTTTACTAACGGCATCCCACAAAGATCGCCCCTTTCTGTAACGCTGTTTATTATAGCTTTCAATGCTATCAGTAACATTTTGAATAAGTATAATCATATTGATCATATAGTGTATGCTGATGATGTTCTTATATTTACTATGATAAAAGATTTAAATATTGTAAAAAACCACTTTTTCGAGATCCTCTCCGATATCTCAGACTGGTCTGAACTATCAGGAGCCCAATTATCATTCAAAAAGTGTAAGATATTCCACATGTGCAAAAAACAGTATAAGTTTTAGTTTTAATAATACAATTATTGAAACTGTCGATTGACTTAAAATACTTGGTGTATTCTTTGATAGAAAACACACTTTTAAAGTGCACTGTAACTATATAAGAAACTGTTTAATTTCTCGTTTGAATATTGTTAAGTATCTATCATCCAAACATAGTTTAATTCATAGTACCACCCTCGTAAACATCACTAAATCTATTATATTATCAAAAATTTACTACGGTCTTCCAGTTTACGGTAATTGTGCCAAAAGTAACATCAAGCTTATATCCGGTCCCTATCATATGGCCATTCGCAGAAGTCTTCGTGCATTTCCTACGTCACCTACAAGTTCTTTGCTTACGGAAACCGGTATTCCTTCAATCGAGAAGAGGGTGTTACAAAACCACATCCGACTTTTTCCTAAACTGCTAAACTGTAAGAACAAAATTTTGTACGGAACTATAAAAAAGGCTGTCAACTACAAACGCAGTTTCAGCATCGAATCGGGGATAATGAGATGTTTGAATCTAGCAAAAGAAACGGATCTCACTACTCGCCTTCAATTAGCTACAAACAGCGCATCGCCGCCATGGCTCCTGAGTAAATCTTCGTTTGTTACTAACCTCATGCAATACCCGAGGAGCTCAACTAACGCATCTACCTACCACCAACTTTTCTACGAAGCAACTCGTCTACTTGTATCAAGTTCGTGGACATGTTTATATACAGATGGTTCAAAAACGGAACATGCAACAGCTTTTGCAGTGGTAAAAGAAGACGGTTCTACCATATATTCCGGTATACTTCACCCCTGTAGCTCAGTATTCTCTGCAGAAGCGTCAGCAATTCTTGAAGCAGTGTCATACGCAGTAAAAAGGAACCACAAATACCTAATTTGTACAGATAGCAAGTCGGTAGTTTCAGCCATTCAAAATGTAAATAATCACAACATAATTATTTCAACTACAAGAGATCTGTTAATCAAAAAGGAGCACAAAATTAAAATAATGTGGGTACCAGGCCACGTCGGATTACCTGGCAACGAAGAAGCAGATGCCAGAGCCAGACTAGCCACAAAAGAACCTTTACACTTATACCCTTATTTAGATAAGTCGGACATACTCCGCTTAGGTCTAGATTTCGTTAAAGTTATGAAAGGCACATTACAACCTCAGAATCACTATTACGCGACCATCAATCCAGCAGGTGTTAAACCAACCTTTCCTATTACATGCTCATACCACGATGCCCAAACTTTCACCCGTCTTCGCATCGGACACACAGTTTTGACACACGAACACCTCCTCAAGGGTACGAATCCACCACCATGCCTCCTATGCAATGCAAACGCTACATCAGTGGATCACATTTTGCTAAGCTGCCCTGCACTTGCTGCACATAGGCTCACCACTTTTGGCACAATAGATCCAAAACAATTACTAAAAAATACCAACGCTGCTAACATAAGACTTATAAATCAATTTTTATTAAAATGTAAAATTAAACATCTTATATAATTTAAATAGCAACATGTACGAGTATACTTCACCCTAAGTCAATTATCACTATTAGGTATAAATAATTTTAAAAATAACTATATTGTAAATAATTAGGTAAGCCGAAAGCCTCAGTAGCTAGTGCTTCTTTCCAATCAAAATGTAAAATAATAATTGTGTTACTATTTTACATCTAATAATAAATAAATAAATAAATATCTTGAATCGGTGAAGATGAAAATGGAGTGCAGTGTCGAGTTAGACTGTCACTCTCAGCAATAAACTTAGTATATGAAATATCTTTCATCTTTTTTTGCTTTGTAGCATCTTGCTTTGAGCGTGTACATGGGCTCTTTTCTTCTGAAATCATTTTTTGTACTTTTAACCCTGCATTACTAACCTAAAATCATGTCGCATGATTACTAACCATGGGTCTTATCGACCCTCATTTGTATTATCTATTAAAATCGTTTAAACTTATAAATTGCTAAAACGTATACGTCTTTTAGTATATTGTAGTATTTTGTTGTTAAATTTATAAAATGATGTGTTAAAAAATTAATTTATATACTTAAATTGAAATTAAGTTTGTATTCATTACAACATTGCTAATAAAGTGAAAAAAAGTTATCCTGTCAGATTTCGCAAAAAATGATAAGTTTTAAAGATATTGACTTCAAATAAAGTGCATTTGAAACCTGAAATATAAAAGTAAAATGTTAAAAAGAAAAATTGGAATGACTAATGCAAAAATTTTTCAATTATGTAATCTTATCGGCCCAGGCTATTTTTTAAAACAATTTTTTATGCATAATATTTTACATGTTTCTTGTTCTTATTGTTTATAAAGGTTTAAATATGTACAAATTTAGATTACACATATATCTTGCGTTAAAAAATATTCTTTATTTTTTGTTAATTTAAAAAGTTTGCGTGTCTGGGTCGATTCGACCCTAAGGTTAGTAATGGAGGGTTAAATATTGTGTTGATTTAGATTCCTTAGGATCTCCGTCCATTTAGATAATATGATAAAATTGAAATATGTATGTATATGAGAGAAAAAAATTCTCTCAGCGTACTTCTGATAATAATAAGTACACGTGAAATCATTAAGATAAAACGTTTTTTTTTATTTTTGTTGTATAAATTATTCATCCTTCCACTTAAACGTGAAAAAAAAAAACAAATTTTTTTAAAGTTTGATCATTTATTGAACTCTACTTCTCGACTACTTAATTTCGACTGCTTAATACTAACAATTATATCTTACTTTATACCTATCAATAATTTATGGTCACATTGCACTTCAATGTGACCGTATAAAACTCGGCTGCGCTGTCGTTGTAACTCTGCTGTGGTGTTGTTGGTAATTTCCGCAAATTGTTATTTTGCGTTTCCTGTTGTTGAATTAATGCAGACGTGTCGTCAGCAATTTTGGTTTATTAATTTTATTTGAACTTGTGTTTTTATTCACTTGTGTTTCCGTGCTTGTATTATTGCTGTGTTAGCTAGATTTTGGTGTTAACCAATTTGTTGTTAACTCCTCCGCCCTTAAATTCGAGCGTCCTCGTTCGAAGGATCTTCACAAAATTTAGGTAGATCGTCAACGCATACTTTCGTGGTATTACAGCCGGTTATTATTTTATTTAGTCTTCTATTTACTCTATGTTTTTTTAATTTTGCTTTTAATAATACAAATATGCCTACAGTTATTATTATTGATATAATTGTTACATTTGCAGAAAAATAAATATAATTTTTTGTCTTTAGCAAAGAAATTTCTTTTTCTTCGTTTAATTGTAGTTTTTTTATGGGCTTGAGAGATAACATTTCTTCTACTTTACTATTATTTGCCATTGGTTGCAATATTGCTGGTAAAGGATTGCTACTAGTTATTACCTTAGAAAAATAGCTTCTACCATCTATTTCGATATTAGTATTGTAGTGTTTTATTAAATACGTGCCATTTAACTTAATTGTTTCGTTTTCAAATTTTACGAAACCTGTATATTGGTTTAGAAACAATACATCATTTGTTATTTCTTCAATCTCTTTTACATAATGATTATTAATTTTCGTACAATTGTCGACTTTACTTTTTAGCAGATGTGCTATGCATGTGCTATTCGTAATATCTTCTACTATATTTCTTGAGCATATCGATAATTTCTTATATGACTTACATTCTTTACTTTTTCCGTAAACTTTAATCTGGCAAATTAAAATTGATTTAAATTCGATTTTATTTATTAATTCTTTTCTCTTATTGGTCTTATTTCTAAAGTTTTACAATCGTTTTGCTCTGTGGTAGGCAAATTTATTATATAAATTAAGCTTTCTTTATTTGAAGCGATTTTTATTTCAGCAAATTCTAATGCTTCATCTACATTAACGAATGGTATGTTTTCATCTATTAAAAATTGTTTAGTTATTTCCCATTCTTTATCAGACAATATGTATGAATTTATTATGTTAGATTTGGCCCAGTGTACGGCGTATGCTATATTAATTAGCTCTTCCTTTATAATTTCTAATTTAAATTTTATTTGTAATATTAAGTCATTCGCAACTTCTTTTTCTTCTTTCACCACTTTAGATATATTATTAGTATTGTCTATGATTTCGTTTATTTTCGCATTTGTCAGTTTGTTAATTATTAGCTGTCTATTATTACTTCCTAGCACATTATTGATTTTTTCCATTAAGATCGGCATGGTCTGGATTTCCGGCAAACCATTTCCATGCGGAGCCTATAAAGTCTAGTGATCTCCTAACTTTACTGTTTATTCTAATTCTATCAAGATAATTTTTCGATTGGCTTATGAGGGATGTCAGGATGGGTTTCAATGGATGGTTTGCTAATTTATCATTAATTGTCATTTCTACACGGTTTATTGTGTTGTCGTAGTCTTGTAATTCAATTGTATGGATTATTTTGAATGTGCCTGTTTGTAGTTTTGCGGGACCAGCGTCGATTGTGGCTAGTTGCGATGATGAATAGTCTAGTATTTCTACGTTTCCGTATGCCATGCAGGCAAAAAGTCTAAAAAAAACAAATAATATATTTCTGTCGAAAGTGTAATAATAAGCGTGCTATGCGCTCTTTTTATCCTTATAAAAGAAAAAAATATTTTTTTATATATATATTTTTTTTAATAATAAGCGTACTATGCGCTCTTTTTTATTTATTTTTTGTTCATTGTTTTGATTAATTTTTAATTATTTTTTCCAATTTCCTATTTATATATTTTTTTTTTTTTATAACTTTTTATAAGGTAGTCCACAACCTTGCCGGTTTGTGTTAAAACTGTAGAATTCTTATTTTCTTTTACTATTTCTTCTTTATACCGTGAAGTTAACTTATTTCCGTAACGTTTATTGATTCTAACATAGATTGTCTGTCCAATTTTATAATCTTTAAATCGGCTTCTGTTTTTATTGTGAAATATTAGGTCTTTCTCTTGTTTTTGTTTTATTTTTTGTATGTTATTCTGTCTTGCCTCTTCGTACTGGTCGGGATTAGTGAATATTCTTCGTCCAAAAAATGATTCAATCGGTTTTTGTCCTGTAGTTGTGTGAATTGAATAATTGTACTCATATACTGCCCTGTCCAGCAGTTCTTCAAAAGATCTTTCTGTCTTTTCCGATTTTAAACACCTTAAAATTTCTGATAGGGTTGAATGGAATCGTTCAACCTGACCGTTAGCTGTAATAGTATGTGGAGGTATCTTATGTATTTTTATTCTGAGTTGGTCTTCTAACATAAAAGTTATTGAGTTGGAATTTAATGGTTTTTCATTGTCTATTATTATGTTTTTATGTGTTCGTAGTATTTCATTCTCTTGTTGCTCGTTTGTAATGAGATCTTTAACTTGCGTTTGTGTGTACCTAGCTTTGTAGTTCTTGAAGTGTAGGGGATAGATTTGTTGAATCTGCCCCATTATTTTTTCGGTTGTGAATATTCCATTAATAACTGAAGGGTTGAGGTAGCGCTTTAGTATTGCTGTCAAGTCGTCTATTGAATAATTAGGTTTAGTCAAAATGTGCCTATGGTACGTAGGGAAGGGTATTTTGAATTGATAGCTATCGATTTGGTCTGTTAAGATCCAAATTTGATTTTTGAATACATTTATTGGGGAATTAATGGTCGGAATTAAATTATGCGAAGAGCTTTCGTCTGAATTAGTGGCAACTGATAACGAATTTATTTCAAATGGTCTGGAGAGTGAGTCTGCAACAACGTTTGCTTTACCTGGTTTGTATTTTATTTCATAATGATATTCCTCAAAAATTGCCTTCCATCTTTTCAATTTGGAATTGTTGTTTTTGTTACTGAGTGCGTACGTAAGGGGTTGGTCGTCCGTATAAATGGTTATTTTAGCAGTACCATACAAATAATTTCTGAGGGAATTGAGTGCCCAGATAATGGCAAGCATTTCCCTTTCGTTAGTTGCATAGTTTTCCTTCTGTTTTTCGCGAAATTAAAGTGATTGGTCTTCCATTTTGCTCTAGGACTGCTCCTATTGCATGTTTGGAAGCGTCGGTGGTTAGAGAGAATTCCTTTTTATAGTTTGGATATTGAAGAATCACATCTTCGGAAGTGAGTGCAGATTTAATTTTTTCAAAGGCTTCTTTTGCTTCGCTATTAAGTGTAATGGGGACTTTTTTTGACATATTTTTCGAGATGCGACCTTCTTCGCCGCGGAGTAGGGTTGTTTATTAATGGTTTTGCAAGTGAAGCATAACTTCTTATGAAGCGTCTATAGTATCCTGAAAGGCCGAGGAATGACCTAAAATCTTTAAGGTTTTTGGGGTATTGGAAATTGACTATTGATTGAACCTTGGTGGGATTGGTTGAGATGCCATCTGATGAAATAATAAAGCCTAAAAATTCCACTTTGGTTTTAAAAAATTCACATTTATCAATCTGAACTTTCATATTAGCTTTATTTAGGGTGTCAAAAATTGTATCAATGTGTTTTTGGTGGGACTCTTTATCTTTGCTGAATATGACTATGTCATCTATGTAGACGTAGCATATTTTCCCTATATGGTCTCTTAGGATGTCATCAAGCGCTCGTTGGAATATACCAGGGGCGTTTTCAAGCCCAAAGGGTAGTCGCGTGAATTCATATTTTCCGTTGTTCACGGAAAAAGCTGTCTTCTCAACATCGGATTCCTTAAGAGGAATCTGGTGGAAGCCACTCTTCAGATCGATTACAGAAAATATTTTGTTGTCTCCTAGTTGAGAAAGTACCTCGTTTATTTCCGGTATTGGATACCTATCTGACACGGTGACACTATTCAGTTTTCTATAATCGATGACCATTCTATACTTTTTCTCTCCCGATGCGTCCTCTTTCTTGGGGACTACCCATATCGGAGAGTTGTAGGGCGATCTGGATGGTCTTATTATGCCGTCTTCCAATAATTTATTTATCTGTTTATCTATTTCGTCCCTGAGGGAAAATGGGTAAGGGTAGGATTTCGAGTAAACTGGCGTTTCGGAGTTTGTTCTTATTTCGGCCACTACTTTGGTGGTGTAGGTCAGTCTTTCGTTAGGTTCGGAGAAAAGATGGCTATGTTATGGATGAGTTTCCTCATTTTTTGTCTATCTTGAGTATTCATATGCGTGTCCCTAATTTGGATAGCGTTTACGTCCTGTGTTTTGTATTCTTTTAGATGAATTTTCGTGTGGTTTGGATCCATAGTAAGGATAATTTTATGATTATAGCAAATTAAATATTCCGTGAAATGTGGTTAGGGTGGGTAGTAGGAACAACTTTAATTGATTTTTTAGCTTTAAAAGATTTATATATGTGTGATGGGTGATCTTTATTTTGCCTCCTATCGAGTTTGCATGAAATGGGCTATTATTTTCCTTGCTAAATGAGGCTGTATGTAGTTCTTGTTAGAACCTGTGTCCAGTAGTATTTTAAGAATTTCTCCGCTCCTTGTTCTACATTCGAAGTAAGGAAGCGAAGAAGTTTTCATTCTAAAAAATGTATATCTGTTGAGTCTAGGATTTCGGGTTGGTTCTGATTATAGTTGAGAGATTCTTGGTCAAGAATATGGTGGTATGTTGGTTCTTCAAGAGGGTTCGCAGAATTGGGGCCTTCCGGCTGTATCTGAGAGCAGTTTGTATGGAAATTTCTTTGAATTTTGTGGGGTGGATTCGTAAAATTCGAACTTGGTCCTTCCTGTCGTTTTCCGGCATATTTGAAGTTCGGTCTATTGGCATAATTTATTGCGTTTGTTCTAATACTTTGGTCTATGTCCATTGGTTCCGGTTTTGGTAATGGTTTTTGCGCCAGAGGTCTTGGGGGTGGATTGTTGTAAGGATTATATTGTGGGTTGTTATAGGTGTTATGCTGTGGGCTGTTGAATGGTTGATAGGTTTGGCGAAAACGCTTGTTGTGTGCGTGGCATATATGCGAGTTCTGGGTGAAAATATTGTTGAGAGGGTTATGTATAGACTTGTCTTTGGAAATGTTGGTGTTGTGGCTTTGGGGGAAGTTGTGGTCTATCCATTCTGTAGGGTGTATTGTAATTGTTCGCGTGTGTGGTTCTAAAATTTTGGTTTTCTAGCTTCATGCAAAGGTGCAGAGCTTCTGCCAGGTCGGCAGGTTCTTTCATACCAAGCAATTTGGAGAGGTCTCCTGAAAGTCCTCGTACGAATGTATCGAGGGCTTTCTCCCTATAGGTTCGAGAAAGAATTTGTATTGACTCTTCGCTCATCTCCATACATGCGATTTTGTTAAGAATTAGTGACAGATGTGCGTATACTCGCGAATAGAAGCTTTGTACCGATCGACGTCCTTGGATAATGCACGTCATTTGATATTCCAATGTACTTAAATCTCTTTTATCCGCGTAATGCGTTGTTAAGCATTTAGAGATCGCTGTCCAATTCAGCGGTGTGTTGTAAGATTCGAGTACCGCGTCGGCCTTACCAACTATTTTATTCCTAATTACGTTTAAGATTCCAAAATATTTTAGAGTGCCTATCAAATTTTCATAGATTTTGAGGATGCGCTCAACGCTTTTCCTCCAACTGCTAAATTCGGTGGGGTTTCCGCTAAATTCTCTAAGTGACCTGACAACGTCTGGGATTTTGTCCATATCTGAAAGATTGTTCCTATAACGTTCGTCAATCGTTTGGTCCACTATGGGTGCTGGGATCATGTCATTCTTAATTATACCTTGTATTATGTTTCGTCCATCTGTGAGTAGTAATTGACCTAGTAGTTCTCTTACTTGATTTGCTAAATCGGGTTGTGCAGGATTTGCTACGTTGTGTGCAATTGGATTAGGTGAGGGTAGTACTGGTGGCCTTATGAGGTTATTGGGATTTGCCATTTTTTTTTCTTCCCTTTTACTTGAGGATTACGAAATATTTAAAAAAAAATTCTATTTATTATTTTATTTTCGCTAAAACTAATATTTCCTATTTTTTCGTTGTTAACCCTTCTAGGAAAGGTAGCTTTTCTACTCTGGAGGGTCCGGGGGAATCGCAGAGTTAAGCGTTGTTATAGGTTTTTATTTATTTTTAGTTACTGGCTGTACGAGCCTTTTGTTATTTAATTTATAATTTATAAATCTCTGGAGGGTCCGGGGGAATCGCAGAGTTTTTATTTGTTATAAGCTGGAGGGTCCGGGGGAATCGCAGCTTTAGTTTTTGTAAATTATTGGCTGTACAAGCCGTGTTTTATATCCTAAGATTTTAAATATGTACCTAAATCTAGTTTATTGGATTCGAACTATGTATTCGGAGAAACCAAAAGATGAAAAATATTGTCTTCTTATTTTATAACAAGATCTAGTAGTGCTTATTTTTAGATAAATTTATTAATATAATATCTATTTGGTTAAAGTTTATTAATATGGTCATATATAGCCAAGTTTGTTAAATTTATTAAATTTGTCTCTTGTAAACTGAATTTAGAATTATATATTTACATTTGAAATGTAACGTGAGCATTTATTTATTTAAAACAAAAGTGTTCAAGAATATTTTTATTTTGTTTGGGTTATCGATTTACTTACATTAATACTATTTTGAGTCGCATATTAATTAAGGCTTCTGCTTTCCGGGCTGGCTGTCCTATGACGTCCTGTTTGGATTCGTTTATTATCCTACTGAGGGGCCTTTATTTCCCGTGATGCTGCCTTGTTGTGTTCCTCGGGTGGAGTGTTGTATTCTGGGTAGCACTTTCTGCTTTACCCGCGGTACTATAGCACTGTAGTTTATAGCACTGTTGTACGTAGCACTGTTGAACTGTTGTTTATAGCACTGTTGAACTGTAGCACCGTTGGACTGTAGTATGTAGCACTGTTGTACGTAGCACTGTTGAACTGTAGTATGTAGCACTGTTGAACTTTATGTGATATTGTTCAATTCAGGTAGCACTTCCTGCTTTACTTGTTGCACTATATGCGTTATTGTTCAATTTAGATAGCACTTTCTGCTTTACCTGTTGCATTAAGTTACTATATCCACGCGAATGAAACACTTTCTTTTAGCTCGGGCGCCAATTATTCATCCTTCCACTTAAACGTGAAAAAAAAAAACAAATTTTTTTAAAGTTTGATCATTTATTGAACTCTACTTCTCGACTACTTAATTTCGACTGCTTAATACTAACAATTATATCTTACTTTATACCTATCAATAATTTATGGTCACATTGCACTTCAATGTGACCGTATGAAACTCGGCTGCGCTGTCGTTGTAACTCTGCTGTGGTGTTGTTAATTTCCGCAAATTGTTATTTTGCGTTTCCTGTTGTTGAATTAATGCAGACGTGTCGTCAGCAATTTTGGTTTATTAATTTTATTTGAACTTGTGTTTTTATTCGCTTGTGTTTCCGTGCTTGTATTTTTGCTGTGTTAGCTAGATTTTGGTGTTAACCAATTTGGTGTTAACTTATACGCAATGCGTATCAAATAACGAACGTGTATTTCGTTTTATTTATTCCCGGTGCTTATGTCTTTAGCTATTAGTTTGTTCTTGTTTTTGTTTTTTATTTTATTTTATTTAATGTTTCGTACTCGTTAGTAAATACTTGCGTATACGAGCGATAATGTAAAATCAGAAAAAGGTTGATGACCTTTGTATATGAGTTTGCACAATATATGGGTGTTTATGTGCATATGTACGTAAGATGCTAAAAATTAATTTTTTTTGTTTTGCTTGCAATCCTGCTTGCTTGTGCTTTAACAAGAACAAGGGGTATTGCTGGACAGGTGCCGATTTGGTTTTTGAATATAAGTATGTGTGTGTGAACACTAGAAAATGGCAATACGTACATATGTACTATTTGTTTTTTTCTTTCTACCAACACTTAAATTTTTTTGTTTTATTTTGACCGTGCATGTTTTTTTTGTTTTTTAATTTGCAAATTTTAAAATTTTTAATAAATTGAAATTTCGCATTTACCGCTTTATTTTTTCGGAATTTTGTAAAATTTGTGAAATTTTACTTTAATTTTGTACCCTATGTACGTTGTATATACCGGTATAGGCAAATTGTATGCCGTATGTATGTATGTATATTATGTATGTATATAATATGTACCGTACAGATAACGCGTGAATAGAAATTCGGTGAAGTGCAGGTATACCCTTTTGGTTAATACGTAAAATTTTATTTATGCTGTTTATACATATGTACATTAGGCATATAACTTTTTACAATTTTTGCAAATACGAAAAACGGCATACCATAGTCGAATAGAGAATAAAAAAGTATGAACCCCATTATTTTTTTTTTTTTTTGCGAAATTGCAAAAAAGTTTCCGCGCAAAACGAAATTCCTTTTTTTTATCAGAACTGCTGAAAAAACAAAAAAAATTTGTACACTGTACACGTTTTTCTTCATAATAATAGATATTTATTTAACTAATAATCTTCATATTATTCCAAACGCCTTTTAATGGATTTAAGGGAAGTGCCCCACCCACCCCAAACTAATTTTTCTTCAGAAAATTCTGATTCAATATAATAATAACACAAAAAAAATGTTGACTTTTTTTAGAAATCCATTTTTGCGCGGAACGTTTTTGAACCGAAATCACCTAAAAAAGTGATATTCATTACTTGTACAATATTTGCCACCACGTGGTGGTATGCTAAATTTTTCGTCAAAATTTGTTATATGCCTAATGTACATGTGGGTGTATGTCGCATTAATTTTGTTTCTCACTTTGTTTCGGTATGTAAGGTATGGACATATGAAAGTGGTGACTATTGGCATATTGTGGTATTTTTATTGATTTTTTTTTTAATGAAATTGAAATGAATTTTTGATTACTCATGCCCAGCTCTTGACCGATGCTACGGTTTTTACTATGCCGGTCTCTTTCGACCAATTCAGCGATTTTATCGCAATTTTCGACGACAGGCCTTCGGGAGCGTGGCGCATTTTCGACCACCTCTACACCAGAACGAAAACGTTGAAACCATCGTTGTGCGGTGGAAATGGAAACTGTATCGGGTCCATAAACTGCACAAATTTTATTGGCGGCTTGCATGCATTGTTGCCTTTATCGTAGTAGTACTGTAAAATATGCTCACGAACGACTTAAAAGAAACGACAATCAATCAAACACTTGTTAGCGCGGGAAATGAGCTTTCCAAAAAGGTATAGCATGACCCGATGCGACGAATAAAACTAGAACTACGCGCTTTCAGTGCCAACTAGCGGAAATACCGCAAGATTTTTTTGACAACCTAATATGTATATACATATGTTATACTTGTATGTATAATGGAAATTCCATCGAGTACATACATACAACAAATGTATGTATGTATGTATGTATGTGCGTACTCGATGAAATTTCCAATTGTAATATGCGCCCATTTTCAAAGCTGATAAATTTTTTGCCACACTTGATTCAAAGCGGTCCAGCAGAAAATTGTTGTTTGCTGTACTCATCGATTTACTCGCACATTTACTTATAGTTTACCCCAAGTTTCACATCGATCCGAAAAATCGTCGCAACGCTATGAACTGACATGATACGATTGCAACCATACCGTTTACTCGATCGTATTGCCGAAGGACAGATTGTTCGTGTTGCATCAGATCAGTTGACGGTGGCGGGTACTCAAATTGATCAACAATGTTGGCTATGCTGAACTGAATTGATTTGATTGTGTTTTTGGCACGAGTTTTTGCTCTGATTTTATCATTCTCGTTGCAGCTTCTGACACGGTCTTTCATGTTCACCTACTTTCTCGACATCATACCTGCCATGATTCAATCTCTTTACAATTTTGTACGGACCTAAGAAATTTTTTTTTCATTTTTAATGCGGGGCCATATTGTGTATGCTTTATAGCTACTAACTCAGTTTCTTCATACGCTTGTTTTCTTGTTGCATTAAATTTTTTTCAATTTCCCCCTGTGTTACTTTGATATTTTTCCTAGCCATCTCTCTAAACTGCTCACGTTCTATTTCCAACTCTTTGGTTACTTCGTTTCCAATGTACTCACCCAAGTCTATCTGATTTTTTACACGCATTTTAAGTCCTATTAACAGAAATACTATACGGAGCCTGCTTTAAAGGCTTCAAAAAAACGATTTTTTTGAGGATTGGTTCTTGGGAAGGAAAAAAAATTGATTAAAGCTATTTGAAGGGTTTATAGTTATATATATATATAAATATCATCCGCAAATTTTAAATCTGTGTATATAACATCAGTATGCTTATTCTCCCTAAAGCCCGTTGATACATGTGATACAAATTCCAGCAAATTAAATACTGTAAATTTCTCTTTACGAAATCCGTGCTGAGGACAAGAAACTAGTGGAGAAATCCAGAAAATTATTTCGTCTGTTATAATTACTTCAAAAATCTTAGGTATTGCTGACAACTTTTTCAATGGATGACCGAAATCTACTCTTATGCAAAGGAATTATAAATGATATTTTCCGTATATGTAGATGGAAATATGGTTTGCTTAAGAGATACATTAAATTGTTTTGTTAAGGGTCGGTTTATACAGTCATGTACAGAGAAATAGCACACTTTGAGAATGTAATAAAAATACGTGTATTTTCGATATAAACAGAAAACATTTTTTTTTCATTAGCATCACATAAAGTAAGAAATAAGTGAGTTATTTACCAAAAATTAAAAAAAAAATTATTCAATAGTTCTTAAAAAAATGATTAAGTTTCCCATTGCGTGTTTAGATCTGGGCACAGAAATTGCACAGTGGGCCGGTTCTGCGGAAATTAAATAAATTTCTAAAATCTAATAATTATTATAGCGTTTAAGCACTTACAACGTTAATATTTTGTCTAATAATTATTATAGCGTTTAAGCACTTACAACCAGCGTTTGAAAAACTACGCTACTCCCATAGCATTTCATTTTACTCTTGCTACCGCTCTCACTTTGTCGGGAGCCGCAGCATAGCCTTAGCATAACAATGTAAAAGAAGTGCTCTACTCTGCTCCGAGTTTTGTTAGGTAAAAAACTATAGCTGGAGCGGGAGCAAAAAATTAAATTCTGCGCTATGCTCTGGCGTAGCGGTAGCAAAAAATTGGGAGCGGTAGCACAGCAGAGCTAATGAAAATTTTTATGTGCTACAACTCCCGCATGTGTTTGTTGTTTTTTTTCTTTTTTTTTGCTATTTTCTGTAATAATATTTGAATTAATTGAATAATTCAAACAAAAAATTTTATGCAAATCATTTTGGCACTTGTTGCGTCAAGTGACTTTATAAATCTAAAATCAAATATTTTAAGAAAGATATTAATAAAGTCAATTAGATAATAATTGAATAAATTATACATATATATTTTTTTATTATGTAAAATATTTACCATTTATTTACCTTGCAAATACCATACATAAACTTCCTTGAAATATTTAACCCTAAATATTAACATTAAAAACTGGACCAAGGAATGTAAAAATTGTCCATAGAAAATACACGACAATCCTGATTTTTTATCTTTAAAGGTATTTTAAGGCATCGCTTGACTTTAGACGCATGTTTCTCAGAATTGATCACTCTTCTTCTTCACATTTCGTGCGAATGCGAATTTCTTGGAAAAATCAAGTTTAGAGCCCCGTAATACCTCGCCGGTGTGAGTTTCGACTTTGTTGCTGTGGACACTTTTGTAGAGTGAACAATTCTGAGAAACATGTGTCTAAAGTCAAGCGATGCCTTAAAATACCTCTGATCTGTAGGAATTTAAAGATAAAAAATCAGGATTGTCGTGTATTTTCTATGGACAATTTTTACATGCCTTGGTCCAGTTTTTAATGTTAATATTTAGGGCTAAACATTTCAAGGAAACTGAAAAAAATAATAGTTAAAAAAAAACACCCTAATGTATATAAAAAAGGGGAAAGTAATGTAGTTAATTTCGAAAATTCATAGAATTGAGTATTGTAATACATTTGGAATAGATGATGTTTTTGGTAATATAAAAATGGTAAATATTTTACATAAAAAAAATATATATAATTTATTCAATTATTATCTAATTGACTTTTTTAATATATTTCTTAAAATATTTGATTTTAGATTTATAAAGTCACTTGACGCAACAAGTGCCAAAATGATTTGCATAACATTTTTTTGTTTGAATTATTCAATTAATTCAAATATTATGACAGAAAATAGCAAAAAAAGAAAAAAAAAAAACAACAAACACATGCGGGAGTTGTAGCACATGAAAATTTTCATTAGCTCTGCTGTGCTACCGCTCCCAATTTTTTGCTACCGCTACGCCAGAGCATAGCGCAGAATTTAATTTTTTTCTCCCGCTCCAGCTATAGTTTTTTACCTAACAAAACTCGGAGCAGAGTAGAGCACTTCTTTTACATTGTTATGCTACGACTATGCTGTGGCTCCCGGAAAAGTGATAGCGGTAGCGATAGCATAGCAATAATTCTAGAAATTTTGCTGCTACGGAGTAGTAAATGAGAACCCTGCTTACAACGTTAATATTTTGTTGTGTGCGCACCATTTTTTTAAATTGTTTGGTATCGTCTGACCGTGCTCTCCACTAATATCTGCCACCTCGTTTGTGGGATTGCGTATCATGCCTCCTTGCATTCAGTACAAAGTTCTCCCGGATTTTTTAGTTTTTTCTTGGCAATCTGTATCTTAAAGTCGACCCATAAAGTTTCAATCGAGTTTGCATTGGGACTTTGGGCTGGAAACCTCGGGACGTTAATACTTTCTTCTTGAGCCAGTTCTTCATACTTCAAGCTGCGTGCTTTGAATCATTGTCATGCATAAAAATCCAATTCACTGGCCTCGATTCCATAGAACCTTTTTCCAAAATTTGACGTCCTTTTCTAAATGTTCTTTAGCAAAGTCCAGCCGTGCTCTTATGTTATTTTTTTGCCAGTTGTGGGTTTTTTCGACTCATTCGTTCAAACAACAGATCATCATACAGACGTCTTCGCACAAATCTAATGGATACGTTAAGCCCAAATTCGTTATTTATTTCCACAATAATCTCTAGGTATGGTTTAAAAGGATCACCCTTACTTTTTCTGATGATGGCTGTATCGACAAGCTCCGTTGTTTTACGCCCAGAAGCTTTGTGATTTTTTTATTTTTGAGCAAATTTGGATCCCTTTTAACAAAAGTGATGGCGTTGTACACTCGGCGAAAAAAAACCCACGTAGTCGAAAATTTTCTAATATTCCTATTTTGAACTGTCACTATTTGCTCAAAATTCACTGTTTGTCTTATTTCGCTATTTTTTCATGTGACTACACTATTTTACCTTTATTTTTAAAACCGTTGGCGTCCGCATGTGTTTATTACAGAATTTGCGGTTTTTTCTTTTGGATCAGTTGTGAAAACAAGTAAGGTTGAACATGGTGGTGTCAACAAAAAAGAAAGCAGAAATCGTAACTTTATATAAAATAAATTATCCAAAGGTCAAAGAGCTCGTGAAATGGGCATAAGAGATTGGAATATGCGTATTATAATTAAAAATTAAACGTATTTTAATTGAATAGCTCGAAAAAAGAGCAGTGGATGTCTGAAAACAGTAAAACCTCGTCAAAAACGACAAATTCAACGGATGTGCATTAAAGATCGCTTTCAACATGCTGGAACAATCAATGCAACATTTTACGAAACCACTGGGGTAATAAAAACTACAAGTTCTAAACAAAATGTGCAGAATAATCTTGGATTCCGAGCGCGACGTCTAGCCAAAAGCGACTTCTCATTATACGAATGAAGAAATACCGACTAGAGTGAGCAAAATTACACGAAACTTGGACTACATCAGATTGGGGAAATGTTATTTTTTCCGCTGAATCGAAATTTAATTTGTTGGAACCCGACGGAAATCCCACAGTGCCTCGTATAAAAGGGGAGCGTTTTTTTTTGGAAAACTGTATTTGGCCCACCGGATAGCATTCGCCTTATTTAAGGGTGTGGGGAGCTGTAACCAAGTTTAGTGTTGGGCCGCTAATTATTCTAAAAAGATCTGTGAATGCCGAAATATAAATTGGAATTTCGAGAGAAGGCGTTTTGCCAACTATTGAACAGCTGTCCGAACACGCCCAACAAGTTTATTTCCATGATATTTTAGCCCCTTGTCATAGAGCCAAAGCGGTAACCAAAGCACAAAAATATTGAAATAGATTTTTCATTAATTTATTACAAATACTTACAGGTTTCAAAACAAAAAATTTCTATGGAATAGGGTCCTTCACGTGGCCAGGAAACAGTTCAGGGAGCCTATTCTGTAACTCGATTCGAAAAAAAATTTACTCGAATTCGGATTTTGTATATTCTCTAACTCGATTTTCGGATTTTCAAGCCAATTTTCGGATAAAATATTCGATAGCTTTTGAGTTGTAGAAAGCAAAAACGAAAATTGTACGTATTTGTTCTGGCACAGGGTGGTACAACTTTCGCATAATTATGAATTAGATTCGAATAGAATACATTTTCGAATCGAGTTACAGAATAGGGCCCCAGATCTCAATCCAATTGAGAACTGCTGGCATTATTTGGGCAAAATGATAGGAGAATAGCGTATAAAAAGTCTAAAAGAAATAGAAAACATTGTTGGAGCTGTGCGGAATGAAGAAATTAATAAAAATTATTTTCAACGCTTTTTTGAATCCACGCCTAAACAAATAGCCGAGGTTATTAGGTGGAGGGAGTGTTCTACAAAATACTAAGAATTTTTTTCTACAAAATATGTTATTTTGATGCGTTATGTATTCTAATGCTAAATAAAAATCATATAAAACATAAAATATGTATATAACTTGTTTAAAAATTACATTGTTGTTCATAACAAAATTTACTTCTGTGGTTTGTTATTTAGTGTTTTTACATTTTTATCTATAACAAGTGTTAAACTATAAGTTTTTTTATATAAAAATGCTTGAAACATAAACTAAATAAAAGTGGTTGACCCTCAAAGAAAAATGTTTATCTTAGAATAATATGAATCCAAGTTTTGCGCCGTATAAAAGCACTCTGTAGAGTGCGTGGCTTTTTTTTACGCTGAGTGTATACCATTTTCCTCGAACAACTCATAGTTTCGGCAATCTGAGTTGGATTTTTGCCTTTTTTGTAAGGACCAAATATTATTATCCTTTTTTGCAGAGTACAATGCATATTTCTGCCCGTTTTGAACATATATTAATTTTTTTATAGTTATAGTAGTTAAAACAGCGTATTTTGCACGATTGCTAATTAATAATGAATATTTGCACAAATAACTAAAAGTGTGCTACTTCATTACATATGATTATTACACTGAAAAGGAAAGAATCATATGATATTTAAAATTCTGTTATATGAGAGGTAGGTGTGGTTGCGGTTAGATTTCGCCTATTTTCGCACTGTTGCATAAGAATAGGAAAATGAAATTTGGCTGAAATCGGTCGACCGGGTCCTGACTGTGATTTCACCTTAAAGTAGGCGGTGTCACGCCCATCGTTCAGTTTTTACCCCTGAAGCCTTCTCATATTTTCGAGTGTAAAAAGTATGCCTCTGTCGTATTTAGCTTTTAAGTAGTTTTTTTAGCAGTACCGTTATGTGGAGGCGGACGGTGTTACAGTTTTTACACTGTCGGTAGAGGTGTTTAAGGTATGTGCCTCGAGCGAATTTGGTTTTTATAGTTTGAGTGGTTTGGGAGATATTTTAGAAAGCGAGGCCACGTCCCTTTTTTTAAAAAAATTTTAGCCCAAACGTACCCTTCGTTACTGCGATCCCCTGTGCCAAATTACAGTTCCTAATCTCAATTTGATGCTTAGTTATGGCGCTACCGGTTTCGCTTAATTGTGTGCGTGGCAGTGGTCCACAATACCAACCGTCTTGGTACATGTGTACCAAATTTCATTAAGATATCTCAATTTTTACTCTAGCTACATTTTACAGAAATGGACGGACGGTTAGGCAGTTTGAACTAGTCTCTTCATTCTAATCATTTATTTCTAAAGCCGTTAGGTGCACAAAAAAAAGAATAAAATTGTTTATCAAATTTAAATCAGCCGTTTTTTAATTTGATAACAATCATTTCCAAAAATACCCCGACACTGTTTTTATTATGGCTAAAATAGCATAGCTTAATTGTTTTATCTTTATCCAGGCACATGTAACAACTGGAATTTGCGGATGGTTCCAATATAATGTGCAGGTTTGATTTCCTATTGACAAAAATCTCTTTGTAAAATTTCCTTGTTCTGATTTAGAATCTCTTTCATGTCTCGAAAGCACTTCGCTGGTATATTGTTGACGTACCAACGCGTTTTATGATTATCCATTTTTTTTGAAAATGTTTCAAAAATTCTTTTGTATTGTGTAGCTTTCATTATAAATATGTAAGCGGATTTCATCATACTCGTGATCAAATTGAAAGGTGTATTTATAATTTACGCGTTTTTCGAACCAGTAAATTTTTTTTTGTAAGTTGGTAGCACTGTTAGTCACATCTATACTAAATTTCACATCAAAATGTTCATTAGTATTTGTGAGGCTCTAAAAGTGAATTCTTCGATTCTTACTGTGTCTGCATTTATTGAACAAAGAAGTGCGATTAATGAACCATCTCATACTGCATTGGTTATTCATGATCATTTCCCCACATTTTCAACTAAAATATGCCGCAACCACCGCATTCGCCTGATTTACCTTCGTGTAACTTGTGGCTTTTCAGCAAACTCACATGACCACTCCAAGGACACCGTTTTGACTCAATTAAAAAGCTGAATCGAAGAAGGCTTTGATGGCCATCACGACGCAAATAGGAGCATTTACCCTCAAAAACCGGACAAAATTATTTTAAATGATTTTATGAATGAAAATGCATGTTTGAATATAATAATGCAATTTATTAAAATAAAACAAATAAGGAAGGGCTAATTTCGGGTGCTACCGAACATTTTATATTGAATATATGTATATTAAAATAAAATGATAAAGTAAAATTATAATAAAAAAAATAAGAACTCCCCCGTGTGTTGTTACAAAGCCTCTTCTGATTCATCAGAATGTTCAGGCAATCCTGCTTCAGTGTCGACGTGGACCTCTAGTTCCTGTGACTCGAAGAGCTTTATAGTTTCACTCAAGAAGGATGGCTTTTGCTTCGTTGACGGTTTCGCTGGCAACTTAAAAATGTATCAGATGTGTGAAGAAGCCTGTTTAAAACATCTTGGTTGCACTGAACCCATGAAAATTTTCTTGCAAAGTCTTGTCGATATAGACGATAATGCTTGTTTCCAGCCTCCGCTGCCTCTTCTCATAGCTGACCGATAGGTAAGATAAGCGTAAGGTAAGATAAGCGTATTTTATGATTGTTGGGCCATGTGCAAGCATTTTATGAATAGTGGGCGTCATTGGATGCCAGGATGCTCCACGTACATTTTTGCTGTATCTTTGCAAAATATTTGAAATTTCATTACATCAATTTTTTGGCCAGATGATATTGCTTCTAGAATGACCTTAAGTTTGATTATGAAATTTTTTTATTCCTGTAGTTTCAGCAGCTAAATCTGGATCGATGAAGAATCTTCGAGATGTGTTACCCGAATTAGGATTTCCGAAACCAGCCCTATTAATAGTCCAGCCCTTTCCCTGTATGTTTTTTGGATTCTCTCCTTATTTTCTTTCACAAGTTTTTTCTCTTCTGTGGTTCGGACTTGCCATTTCTTCAAAGGAAGTTTATAAGCAAGGTGTAATATGGTTTCAAATAAACGGATCCTAGCGTGGAGAATTGACAAACCAAATTTTAATGACTTGGGATTTTCCTTATTAGTATTTTCAAAGTTATTGAAACTTTTTGACGTTTTTCAACATATGTAACATCTCATGGTAGAAGTAGAAGCAATGTACGTCACACGAAAATATCTCGTATTGGATTGGGTATTTTGGTCACCAGCAATCGTTTTGCCTGATTCTCTACTTTAATATCTCTTCTTTTGTGACATTGACAGTTTCATGCAGTTCATGCAGCCGTCCAGTTGTGTACTAAAATGGAAGCGATAAGCCATTCTTCGTATTTTTTGACAAATCTTTCTTCAGTATAACTGGACAATACCCATTTATTTTTGTTTAAATCCCATATGAAATACTTTAAATCATTACTTAAAGTTCGAAATTCGCCTTCTGGACACTTCTTTCTTTTTTGAGCTTTTTTCCACATATGACGTTTTATCTTCCCATTTTCTCGCAGCGCTTTCTCTACAAAGCATATATAATGTTTTTCGAGACATCTCTATAACTTTTGATTTTGAACCTGAAAAAACGAAATAATAGAACAAATTCCTAACGTAGTTCTTGCACATTTTCAATTCCAGTAATTTTGGGTACCACTCGAAAAATGTATACCCTCTTCCCACCCGTCTAGATTAATTCAGCAGGACTTCAGTTTTCAACCACAAAACAAATTAATAAACCAGTACACATTTTTTTTACAACTGATCAACTTTTTTCAACGCGTTTTTTTTACAGAGGGGGGAAAGAGGGGGAAAATGTTTAAGCTGATATGTTAAGTAGAAACCCTGTAGTTTACTAAGAAAAAAAATCATAGCTCGACCTCGCCCAAAACTATAACAAAAACACTAATTTCTAAAAAATAAAAAAAAAATTAAGTGTTTTTAATGATTCCTTGTTTTCTCGAAAAAAACACAATAATACATTAACTAAATTAATTTTTATAATATTAATATTAAATACATACCATGTTGTCCTGAATTTATAAAAAATATTTCCATGAATTCCGTTCACGCATTAAAAAAAACCCCTTGAAATCTCGAGAACAATGGAGAGTTTCGCGAATAAGCATGTGCCTTCTGAACGAAGTCTAGGTTTCGACTACTTGTGTGGCCATAAATCGGCCTGAAGGTCATTCATTTAATCGGTTCATTGTAGACCGGTTATTTAGGTACCAACAAAAATCAATTTTGAGTACCATCGCTGAAGTTTGTAATTTTCAATTTTGTCCGGTTTTTGAGGGTAAATGCTCCTATGTGCGACGGAGGATTTCTATGATGACTGAAAGAACCGAATATGTCATGTTTGTTTGTGTCATTTGCCTTCGTTGCTATTCAAGTTCACTACTATCATTTCCGTAAATGATATCAAACTCAGTTAATGCAATACAGTAGAACTCCAATTATCCGAACTCCGACTATCCGAATCGCCGATTATCCGAATCACAATGTAGGAGAGTGGATGGCTTGTGACACGTCTGACCCTAGTTTTCAAATTCTCAATGACGATGAAATTGTTGTAAGTGTGAGAGAAGATGTTGAAGTGGAAGTAGAAGAAGAACTTTCTGCTGATGTTGAAGTAGACGCTGGACTAGGGATGGAAAGAGCGCGAGCGGAATCGATTTTTGACTTTGGAATTGACTTCTAGTTTTTCGATTCTGGAAGTCAATTAATCAACCCCGATAGTCGACTTTTGTGACTTAAGTTGACTTTTTATAAATTAAGCAACTCGTACACGAAATTCGTTAGATATATCAATATTTTATTAAATATTTTTTTAGTTTTTAACCTATTATAAAAAGTATTTTATGATTTCATTGCATACATTTTGTTATTGGATAATAAAATTGCTTTTTTTAATTAAAAAACAAAAAATTTAAAAATAAATAACTACGAAAACCACATTTCTTCGCCGATTGATCTTAAAAATATTAGCTCATTAATGTGCTGAGGTGATAAGCGACTCCTCAACTGATTTGCGATAAGTCCTGCATGTGAAAATAATCGCTCACAGGGTACAGACGTTGCAACTATTGGCAAGTACTTTTTAGCTACATTCCATAGATACGGATATTCATATTTCATACTTTCCCACACAGTGAACGGATTAGGATTTTGTTTCCGATCCGAAGACCATAAATCATCATTGTCATCGTTCGTTTTCTTCGTTTCTCCTTTTTCGCCTGTTGCGTGAAGTTGGCTGTTGATACTCCTCTACATTACGCCTCTATTACTTTTTGTAACTTGTGGGAGTAATGCAGAGGAGTATTTGTTTGGATTAAACAAATACTATGTACCGTATATTAAAAAGTTAATTACATCAATTACCGGCGGCAATATAAACATTATATTGTTATAGACCAATCAGAAAGAGGCTATTTATAAGGAAACACTTCGATTGGTACTTTATATTGTGCTTTTAAAAGTAATCTTATAGTGATTATCTTAATTCGTTAACTGTCAAAGTCATCGAGTAAAAGTCGATTTTAATCGATTCAAGACAGGCTTGAATCGATCCTAAAAAGTCAATTATTTCTAATAAAAGATCGATTTTCGACTAAAGTCAGAGTCGACTTTTCCATCCCTACACTGGACCATCATCTAGTGAAGCATTTACCGGCCTCGAGACTGGTTTGAAGTGGATGGAGCGTCAGCCCGAGTGTGACCACTTGCAACTGCTCACCGTCAAGCGAATGCGTGACCTACGGTTGAAGACCGCAAAACAGCTTACATTGACGGAGATGTTTAAAAAACTATGATTTTTATTTCTAAACTTGTACATAAGTACATTTTATTTATATTTAAAACATGTGAAAATTTCATGTTTCTATCATTTAATTCAATAAAAAAATAGTGCAATATCAAAACGTAGCTTTTATTCTCTCCAATGGCAATTTTAAAAAAAAAATCCGATTATCCGAATATTTGATTATCCGAATGGGTCCCGGTCCCCATTAATTCGGATAAGTGGAGTTCTACTGTAGGTTACTCTTTGCTGCGAGTGATTTCTGCAGCAATATAGTATTAATATACTTATATGGAAACTCTCGAACGCATCTAAACGAGAATTTAAAAAACTTTAATATTGGGTTGTATATAAGAAGTAGTATCAGTATATTAAAAATAATGATTAATAAGTAATTATAACAATATTAAGTGAATGTAAAAGTCAAGATAATCAAGACAATGTAGTAATTTTTTCCACAGAAATGGAAGATAAATCTATGTTTACAGATTTGTTGGTTGATTAAAAAGGGAGGGTCAGGAGCGAACCGTTCCAACAAAAAAATAATTATATTGGGCAAGAATTTTCACAATCTTGTATTGATAACAAGATCAATAAATCGAAAAATTCTCTGGTGAATCGATGGAAAATAATTATAAAATATTTGGCACCCGGTATTTTTTAAATTTAAAGTTAGGACAAAGATGCAAAATGACAATGTCGCATGACGTTATAGATGTCTATATATCATTCAAAACAACATAATCTCAGAAGTATTTAAATGATGAAAATGTAAAATATTTAAAATCATATTTTTTTTTTACATAATTTTTGGAACATAAGAAATTGTATAATTTGGAAAGCGTATCTATCGAAAGCAGAGTTCGCAAATACTCATCACTGAGAAGTAAAATTTCTATCTTCCTCCTCAGTACAACACAATTGAGGAGCAATAAATTTTGATTTCCTCAATTGTGAGTTCAAAGGAAAGAGTGCTCTTCTAGAATATTTCTCTTTAATACTTATCTTATCTTTTCGCTCTAATATTTACCGCAAACGTACGTGCTCCTCAAAATAATACTCCTCACAAGAGCGCTAAGTTTCTTTTTCTCATCTCAGGTTTCAGCACTCAGTATTTGGTATCGCTGATAAACTCAGTGATGCAGCAGAGAGTGCTCTTGAGCAATTTCTTATTCTCTTAGAGTATGTATATTTATAAATTTATGTTAAAGTTTAATTGTTGTTGGTGTAAATATTAACAGTTTTGGGTACATGCATGATTAACCGTTAATTTAAGTTGTATTGTGTGTATGTAAATAATTTAAAAGATGAGTTTTATTTTTCGCATCACTTGAACACTCAGAGCGATAAAAATAAAGATGATGCGTTAGGCAAATAGTTATCTTTTAAAAATGCTCGCTCATGCTAATATATGAGTGAGCCAAATACGTGAGGAGTTTTTTTGTGATGAGAATGTTAGTTAAGCTTGCGCTCCTGAGTATTTGAAATGATGTCCTCTTGCGGAATATTACTCATCAGAGCAAGAGCGTATTTTGATGGTTTTACGAACTCTGATCGAAAGACTATACCATACCATAGGGCAACATAACATGTTGATCAATGATATTTTTGTACCTAATATACTGGTGGCTAAAGCAGGAAAATATTTTCATATATATAGTACATCTATAGGAGATTTGGTACGTGAAGTGTACCACTTTAAAACTTTTTGTGCTGAAAAAATGTTGATTGGCAAATGGCAAAGCACCAAATCAAAATGACTTTAAAACGAGGCTAATCGAGATAGCTGCCACTCTAAATATGTAAAAAGAACCTATGTAAACGTGAACCAGCGATACTTCTTCTGTTCAGATCTCAAAAGAAATCAACGAGATTCAGTCCTATTTTGATGGTATCGAAAAAAATGGAAACAAAAATTAAATTCACACAGAACTGTCCATGCTATATACCTTTTATATATAGCTTTAATCCGATATACTTTAAATAAATTGAAGGAAGTTATAGTGTTGGTTCAAGTTTAGTACCTCTCACTACTCTAGAGGCATGTACATATGTATTTCAGGTATCTTTTGAACTGTCGTGAAAAGGGCGATTAATATTTTTATTATTCATTTCTCTGTTAGTTATTTTACAAGAATAAAGGAAAAAAGGTCAAAAATTATAGTAGAAAAGTGGAGGGTCTCGAAAAATTATCAGGCGACGATATATTAATCTAGAATATTGCGATAATGTTTGGAATTGTTCACAAAAGGCGACTGCATAAAAAAATGACCACTTTTCTTTATTTTTTCAAATTTTTTAAAAATAGTAAATTTGGGGATTTGTTACTTCCAGACATACATAGGCAAGTCTATTAAGAAGACTCTCTAAAAAATTCACAAAAATCGTTCGTTTCAGTTCCGGCTGTACCATTTTGAATGCTAGGTCAGTAAAATAAATTGAATTTTGAAAAATCCTCTTGTAGACATGCTCTTGAATACTTAAACTTTGAAAATATAAAACATGATTTTTTTATTTCTAGAATATAAAACCCCCTTAAGCTGCTTGCTATTATTTTATGTTTTTATATTTTAAATATTAAAATTTACCCACCGTTTCCGTTTTCACTTTACAATTCATTGTCTAAGAAGTAATTAAAATATTTATATTATTTTTTAATTTCATCCTAATAATGCATGAATTTTACACATAGTTATATATAAATGAGACAATTTTTGTAAATAAGTGTTCTTTTATATTTTAGATATAAAGGTGGTCGGATGCCTGGCGTAAGAAACACAGATAGACGTCGACCGCAAAATATTTCTTCAACTTCATCTTTAGCGCCACGCGTTGTATTGTCCCGGTTGGAACCAAGAGAATTTGAACGGCTCAAGCTATCATATAAAGTAGCTTTTATTGACCAAAGAAAAACCAGAAGCTGCCGTGGTATGAACATGGGCCAAAAAATAAGTGGAGGTTCAAAATCAGTTAGTCGAAATGATTCACAGGCGAACTTTAAGCCAATAATACCACGTGAACTTGCAGCTGATTTTATTAAACCCACTCGTTTAGATATCCTATTGGATATGCCACCAGCAAGTAAGGAAGTCCAGTTGAAACATTCGTGGAACTCGGACGACCGATCACTAAATATATTTGTAAAAGAAGACGATAAATTGACTTTTCATAGACATCCTGTAGCTCAGAGCACAGATTGCATTCGTGGGAAAGTTGGTCTTACAAAAGGATTACACATATGGGAAATATATTGGCCTACAAGGCAAAGAGGTACACATGCAGTGGTAGGAGTAGCCACAGCTGAAGCACCTTTGCATTCAGTCGGCTACCAAAGCTTAGTGGGCTTGTCAGATCAAAGTTGGGGTTGGGATTTAGGTAGAAATAAACTATACCATGATTCTAAAAACTGTGCTGGAATCACTTATCCAGCCATACTTAAAAATGACGAAGCCTTTTTAGTCCCGGATAAATTTCTTGTTGCTTTGGATATGGACGAAGGTACGTTAAGCTTTATTGTTGATCAACAATACCTCGGGATTGCATTTAAGGGGCTCAAAGGGAAAAAAGTTTATCCTGTCGTTTCTGCTGTTTGGGGCCACTGTGAAATTACAATGACATACATTGGTGGATTAGATCGTAAGTAATTGATTTAAGCAACTGTTTTAAGTAATCTTTTATATGTCCATATGCTTCATTTTTTTTAGCTGAACCTTTGCCGCTAATGGACCTATGTAGAAGGACTATCCGCCAAAAAGTTGGGCGCTCACATTTAGAGGAGCGTATTCAAGAACTACAACTTCCTTTATCCATGAAGAAGTACCTACTGTACAAAAATCGAAGATAATACTTTAATATAATGACTTAAGATTTAATTTACATTTAAAGAAACTTCACTGTCAAATAGTATCGTTAAAGCTGCAAATGTTGCCACTATTACACGCGTAAGATCTCCAAAAATTCGGTCTATTTTCACTAACAAACGTATAAAGTATAATTATAACATTCTTTACTTTTGACTACAGACTCTCGTATTAAAAATATTTTATTAGATAAGCCTAAAAAGTATCTTGCTTCCCTGTATAAGGAAGCTTAGAATAGCATAGAAAAAAAGCTGTAGGCATGTTTAGATTGTTTATTTGAATTATACAATAAATTCTCATAAGTATTAATTTTTCTTGCAGCAATCGTAATAATTGTAATAACTTATATAATTATGTCAATACCATTAATTTCTAAGATCTATCGGTGAAAGTGAGTAATGGTACTAGAAAGTGTAAAATCTTTATTGACGAAATCATATGTTTGTTTAATAATATAATTTCTGATACAGTAATATAGATATTTGCAATTTTTCCATTTGTTTTTTTATTTTATATCATTGTGTGTTTTTTCATAATCAAAAAAATGTATGATATGTACAAAAATGCGTATAATCCATATAATTTCGCTATAAATTCGTTTGAGTCTTCATTTTATAAAATCATTTAGTATCCAACTAGCTATGGGTGCATATGAGCTTTCAATTACAACAGCAGTGGACATGAGACAAAGTAACGTTCTGCGAAAATGTCTGGCAACCCTTGCAATAGCATCACGTTCAACTGTCATTTTATGCGAAGATATTCCGCCAAATGAAAAAGTTTCTCATGCAAGCACTGTAATTCGATAGGACAGTTTCTATCGCAGCTATATGCTATAATGATCCGTATTGAACAAATGAAATAATTTTCCATGGGAGCACCTCACTCCGATTGTTCAGCAGCTATATTCTATAGTGGTTATACAAGGTGCGTTCCAAAGTAAACAGCGCCCCTGGTAGCGCCATATATACATATGTCGACTGGTACGTTAGAATCTGCTATTCATGACATTTCATCGATTGGAAGTGAAGTTATACAAGACAGAATTGTTTAGCGGTCAGAATTGCAAACCAATTCTGATTTTCAATGGTGTCACAGAATCTGATCTTTTCGAACATACGCAAAACCAATATTCTAACCAGCTGTTTACTAATGTGACAAAACTTGCAAATGAATACATTTGGAAGCAATCATATTAAAGTTTTTAATAAGTTCCGAATTAAAGGAAGTTTTTGAGAGATAACCCTTACCAAAGGAATAAAGACGCATTTTGTGTTAAATTACGGATATTTAAAGATATTAGATTTACAAAACGTAATGTAAATCTAATATCTTTAAATAACCGGATTTTTTTTTTCAAAAACTCAACAATTAAGACATTTCGTGTTTTATGCTTATGTTTTCCCCTTTAGAAATAAAGATAAATAAATTCGAAATAATAAAATAACTTTCTTAACTTACATTTCAAATCTGTGAGCGGCTGTCTTCTTGCTTTGTTTCTGATAGGAAAAACCGATAAAATTGGTTTCCGTGACACCCAAAACCGATACAAATTCTGTTTCGAATATCAAACCAATAATCAGCCCTATTCTGCATTTCGATTACGTTCCCGCTCTACGCTCCGTCTGAATCTAAAGTAGGTATTCTGAGTTACGATTGGATTGAAAGAAGAAGAGGAAGAGCTGTAGCTCTTTCGAAGTCAGCTGTTTGCCTTGAAACGTGTGAAAATGAAACATAACAAAGCAAAAATACACAAATTATTGTTGGGTGCTCGAGAACTACACTACTCACCGGAAAAAGCATGTCAAATTGTAAACGTTGCTTGTGCCCTCCATAATATCTGCATCTACTACAAAGTGGATGATTTGAGCGCAAATGAATTCGATTTTGAAAACCGTGAGAAAGAGGAAGAAGAACAAAGCAATGACCCCAATTATGCTTCCATGGCAAACCGTATTAGAGACATCATACTTTCTGGTTTTTAAATTAAAATATTTTATATTCATTTTTTATTCTATTCATAATATGCTCTACATTACTCTATTAAATAAAAACAATTGCATTCAGTGCATTTTACAGCTCCTATATTAAAAAAGTAAATGCTTTTATTTCATTTCACAGCTGGTGTTGTTGTTTTTGACCTACAAATATATCAAAAAACATCATTAAAGCACAAAAAACTTAAATAAATCATGTTGGTGACTTCTAAAACTATCAACAACAAATTTTACTCACATTTTTGGGAAAATTATATTGTAAAAGTACACTAAAACCAAAATATAACCGCTCTCCGCCAACAAAATTTCAACTTACAAAAACGGAACTACGATCGCAATGTAGAATACATAAAATTGGAAATTTCGAAGATTGATCGAAACTAATCGAAACGCAGAATACCAAAGTTGCCAAACTGAAAAATTTTCGATTCGAGTCGAAATGCAGAATAGGGCTGAATATCTGAATTCATGACACCTACTGTCTTTTTTGATCGGTTTCAATTCTGATTATGACAACTATCAGATTCCACAACACCCCTGAATATTCTCACAGATGAGTTAGATAGCAAAAATTTCACTTAGAAAAGTACAAAAAGAGAATGCAATTATTTATTGCGAAAAGCTTTAAAGTCAAACAGATTAATCCCAAATTTCCACAAAAAGTACACAAATATAAAAATACTGTAATTATCAGGGGTGTTGTGGAATCCAAGACAGAATTGCTTAGCTGTCAGAATTGCAAACCAATTCTGATTATCAATGGTGTCACAGAATCTGATTAGATTTTCGTCTTTTCGAACATACGCAAAACCAATATTCGAACCAGCTGTTTACTAATGTGACAAAGCTTGCAAATGCATACATTTGGAAGCAATCCTATTGAAGTTTTTAATGAGTTCCGAATTAAAGAAAGATTTTAAGAGATGATATTTATCGAATGAATAAAGACGCATTTGGGTGTTAAGTTACGTTTATTACGTTTTCTAAATATTCTTTAAGAGGGGGGCCTGCTTTAGAAGCTTCAAAAAATTATTCAAAAAACAATTCATCTCTTTAAAATATATAAGAATACTAGAGGACCCGCCTACGTTTTACTGTAGCTAATACATACAGTGGCGGACAAAAGTCTACATACACCCCCTGTTTTCTTCGATGTGAGAGTACAAAAACTTTTTAGAAAAATGTGTTGATACAGTTTTATTCTAATCTTCTTTCTAATAACAACAAACTTAAAAAATCCGTTAATTAATATAAAACTACAAATTTATGGAATAAAAAACTCAAATATTGTGTTGACAAAAGTCTACATACAGTACAAAAATATCTTAGTTAGTGCGAAAAACTTTACAAAATGCTAGTTATTAAGACGTTTTAGTATTTAGTTGGGTCCCCATTGGCATCTGTAACTGCTTGAAGACGCCGTGGCATTGATTCTGCAAAATTTGTCAACGCTGCAGATGTAATATTGTTCCAAGGTCCCAATATGCGCTCTTAGAGTAGAGCAGAGCTAGAAATTTGGTTCTTTCTAATTCTACGCTCCAAAATCCTCCCAGACATGTTCAATAATATTCATATTTGGACTTTGAGGTGGTGTATTTAATTGACTTGGAGTATAATAAAGCAACCAATCCTTGACAATTTGCGCCGCATGCATCGGATCGTTATCTTGTTGAAATATCCAACCGGAACCGAGCCCTAAATTATCCACCAAAGGCTTCAAATTATGTTCCAACAGAGACTTATACTTATAACCGTCCATTTCACCTTCGATAAAGTCCGAATTTCTAACTCCAGAGGCCGCAACAACTGCCCAAACCATTACGCTGCCGCCACCGAGCTTCACAATTGATACTACGTTCTTCGGTTCAAGCGTGGCGTTAGTTTTCCATCAAATTTTAGCACTTTCATCACTACCAAAAAGAGTGAATTTAGAATCATCTGTAAATGAAACTTTTTTCCAAAAATCCATTTCCTTTTCTTTGTGTTTTTTGGCGAACTTTAAACGAATTTTCCGATTTTTTCAGAAATAAAAGGTTTCTTCCGTGGTGTTCTACTGTGGAATCCGTTATCGTTTAGAGTTTTTTCTTATTGCTCTTGGTTGGATACTCATTTGTGACGTACTCGCTATGCGTTCGGCTATATTTGCAGCATTTACTTTTGGATTTTGATCTACTTCGTTGAGAATCAGGCTGACGTATCTACGAGATTGTTTTTTTGGGGGGTCCACTGCGCGGTTTATTTTCGTTGGAACCATTATTTTTAAAGTTTTTTAGAATTGTCTGTACTGTTGCTCGACTCAAGTTTAAAATTTAAGAAATTTCACCAAATGATTTTTTTTCTTTTCTTTCTTTTATCACCAAATTTCTTACATCAATTGATATTTCATTTCACGGAGCCATTATAGCTATTGAAGTGTTTAAACCACAACTAAATTCAATAAATATCAAACAATAAACATATTGAAATAAAAGAAAAAGGCTAACGTTACCTTACTGTTAATATAACAATGTACAAAGTATGAGATTTGAACTGTATGTAGACTTTTGTCAAAGCAATTTTGAGTTTTTCTTCCATAAATTTGTTGTTTTATGTTAAATAATGGATTTTTTTAGTTAATTGCTATTATAATAAATATTAGAATAAAACTGTATAAATACATTTTTCTAAAAACTTTTTTGTACTCTCACATCGAAGAAAACAGGGGGTGTATGTAGACTTTTGTCCGCCACTGTAGGTAGTACTACTAATACCATCTGTATGATTTCTATTAGTTAGATTATAAGTATTAGTTAAGGAATAATCGCATTTTTGATGAAGCAACAAAAATGAATCAAAAAGCATTTCGTGTGTTAAGAAAGAATTGGTTTTTGGGGTAAAAATACTATTGAATTTGGGCTGTGCATCAGTGAAATCAATCGAGTCCAATCGACTGTCAGCCTAGTGGACTGCATATGTATGTATTAAGAAACGGTTCTCAAACGTGGAAAGACAAAAAATCAGCTGTCAAGGTTATGGCATCAGTCTTTTGGGATGCCCGTGGTATATTATTGATCGAATGATAAATGAGCCAATTTTAATTCATTGCATTGTGTATTTGATTGCAGTTCTATTCTAATATTCCTAATATTTAGCAATTTTATTACTTTTCAGGAAGGATCAGTTTGAAATTGTACGCATATATGTATTCATCGTTCCCGTTTAAATATTGTATTGCTCTTCTCAGATTTCTGTATATCTCAAATTTTTTATCAACACTTCAGTTATGTCGCTATTTTTTATGCCAGACCTTTGCAATTTTAAATTGCCTGTCAAGATACCCCCTCCAATAATTAGCACGTATGAAAAAGATGTTGGGTTAGTTCGTAAATGCAGTAATTTTGTGCAACCCTGCTGCATTCTTGCCGGCTGTGGTTGCTACTGCACAATCATTGCGATTCTACTGCCTTGCCATTGCGATTGTGCTGCGAAGAATTTTTTCCATTTACGAACGCCAGAGAAATGGAATTTTTAATTAACGTAATTATTGATAACCAGGAAACTCAGAGTGAGAATATTTTATTGAATTACAATAAAAAAAGGATTAAACAAGTAAAGAGAAGAAATCTTTTACTAAAAAGTGATTTAAAAAATTCGTGGGATCTAAATGTAAATAAGGCCTATTATTATTATATAATCATATTAATAATTAAAGACATACATATGTAGAATTAGAAATCATTTTACTCACTCTTCCATTTCACCTTTGGTTCTACGCAGTTTCAAAAAAATTACTGCAATGGCTGCGACAATTTGCCGAAGTGCTGCAAACTGCATGCATTAAAAAACTTTTGACGAAGAGCAGTATTGCCGCAGGTTTTTTTGACGAACGCGTTGCCCCTGCAAATATGCAGTGCAACCAAGTTACTGCGTTTACGAACTAACCCGTTATAGCTACCCATAGATGTATTGAATCACCCAATTTATTACTTAAGAACGAACAACTCTGTCCACAATATAAAAACTTGATCCACAGATGTCGCCTTTTACTTTGGCATCGTTTTGTTTAATGCACGTTTACGCCAATTTAAGGTTTGAATATTGGATACTGCGATGGTAGCGTCATCTATCGGTCAAACATTCCACAATTAACAATTGATTAAAAATGAAAAAATAATTTTAAAAACATTTTCCATTGGACCAAATTGTAAATCTAAACCATTCTCGAACCTCCTTGAACATACACACAAAATTTCATCAGAATCGGTCCATCCGTTTAGGAGCAGTTCAAATGCAAACACACGGTTAGAAGATTTATATATATAAAGATGTCCCTAAAGTTATAGATGGGAATTCAAAATATTCTCGAAGCTAGAAGGGAAATGGTGACCGAGCGTCTGGCAGATACAAATATGAACGCTTGGGCAGAAAGCGAAAACTTTGACTCGGTTTTTCATTTTTACTATTTTATTTTAATTGGCGAGCAGGATTGAAAAAAACTAAACATAAGGAATTGTGGCGAAGTTTATTATCTTTGGCATTAAATTATCTTCTATTTAAACTTAAACAAACTAAGAAAAGTTAAGTTAGAACATATGTTTAAATAACATAAAGTAACATTTTTTTTGGTGATAACTATAAAACCTAAAAATTTCGCTTAATCAATTATTTCTTTCCCTCCCAAAAAAAAGCATCAAAAATCGATTTTTTATGCCTCTAAAGCAGGCTCCCTCCTTAAATATCCGCATTTTTTTCCAAAACTCAATAATTAAAACATTTCGTTTCATTTTATTTTCATGTTTTCTCCTATAGAAATAAAGATAAATCAATTCGTAACAATAAAATAGCTTGATTTCTTAACTTACATTTCAAATCTGTGTGCGAATATCTTCTTGTTTTGTTTCTGACAGCAAACCCGATAAAATTGGTTTCTGTGACACCCAAAACCGATACAAATTCTGTTTCGAATATCAAACCAATAATGTCTGAATTCATGACACCTACTGCTTTTTTGATCGGTTTAAATTTTGATTCCGGCAACTATCAGATTCCACAACACTCCTGTATATTTATTTTAATATATGTAATTACATTAGCATATGTTTGCTGGTTCCATCAATCAAACTGCGCAGTTTGCATCAGAGATAAAGAGATGTTTAACTCCTCTCTCACTGGAAGTGAGAGAGCAATTGCTAAACGTCAAAACCACCTAAACTCGAGCAACTGTCAAAGTTTAGGTGGTTTTGACGTTTAGCAATTGGAAGCGAGCGATGGCCAGATTGAAATCTTACCAAAAAATATATAAACGGAGGGATTTGTTGCATCGTTCAAGACCACTTATAAAAAATTTAAAACAACGAAAATTAAGTAAATATGTGATATTTAAAGGTATTTGATGAAACGTTTGGTAATTTGAAGCATCATAGTATTATTTTCATTGGAAAATTATTAAAAAAATTTAATGAATGACAGCTAACAAGTTTAAGTCTTTTTATTGGGTATTGAAAGGTCAAAATTCAGTTCTTCTAATATTCTTCTTCTTTACTGGCGTAGACACCGCTTACGCGATTATAGCCGAGTCAACAACAGCGCGCCAATCGTTTCTTCTCTTCGCTACGTGGCGCCAATTGGATATTCCAAGCGAGGCCAGGTCCTTCTCCACTTGGTCCTTCCACCGGAGTGGAGGTCTTCCTCTTCCTCTGCTTCCCGCGGCGGGTACTGCGTCGAATACTTTCAGAGCTGGAGTGTTTTCATCCATCCGGACAACATGACCTAGCCAGCGTAGCCGCTGTCTTTTAATTCGCTGAACTATGTCGATGTCGTCGTATATCTCGTATAGCTCATCGTTCCATCGGATGCGGTATTCGCCGTGGCCAACGCGCAAAGGGCCATAAATCTTCCGCAGAACTTTTCTCTCGAAAACTCGCAACGTCGACTCATCGGTTGTTGTCATCGTCCAAGCCTCTGCACCATATAGCAGGACGGGAATTATGAGCGACTTATAGAGTTTGGTTTTTGTTCGTCGAGAGAGGACTTTACTTTTCAATTGCCTACTCAGTCCGAAGTAGCACCTGTTGGCAAGAGTAATCCTGCGTTGGATTTCTAGGCTGACATTGTTGGTGGTGTTAATGCTGGTTCCTAAATAGACGAAATTATCTACAACTTCAAAGTTATGACTGTCAACAGTGACGCGAGTGCCAAGTCGCGAGTGCGACGACTGTTTGTTTGATGACAGGAGATATTTCGTCTTGCCCTCGTTCACTGCCAAACCCATTTGCGTTGCTTCCTTGTTCAGTCTGGAGAAAGCAGAACTAACGGCGCGGGTGTTGAGACCGATGATATCAATATCATCGGCATACGCCAGCAGCTGTACACTCTTATAAAAGATTGTACCTGCTCGGTTCAGTTCTGCAGCTCTAATAATTTTCTCCAGCAGCAGATTGAAAAAGTCGCACGATAGGGAGTCGCCTTGTCTGAAACCTCGTTTGGTATCGAACGGCTCGGAGAGGTCCTTCCCGATCCTGACGGAGCTTTTGGTCCCGCTCAACGTCAGTTTACACAGCCGTATTAGTTTTGCGGGGATACCAAATTCAGACATTGCGGCATAAAGGCAGCTCCTTTTCGTGCTATCGAAAGCAGCTTTGAAATCGACGAATAGGTGGTGAGTGTCGATTCTCCTTTCACGGGTCTTTTCCAAGATTTGGCGCATGGTGAATATCTGGTCGGTTGTTGATTTTCCAGGTCTGAAGCCACACTGATAAGGTCCAATCAGTTTGTTGACGGTGGGCTTTAATCTTTCACACAATACGCTCGATAGAACCTTGTACGCGATGTTGAGGAGGCTAATCCCACGGTAGTTGGCGCAGATTGTGGGGTCTCCTTTTTTATGGATTGGGCATAGCACACTTAAATTCCAATCGTTGGGCATGCTCTCATCCGACCATATTTTGCAAAGAAGCTGATGCATGCTCCTTATCAGTTCTTCGCCGCCGTGTTTGAATAGCTCGGCCGGCAATCCATCGGCCCCTGCCGCTTTGTTGTTCTTCAGGCGGGTGATTGCTATTCGAACTTCTTCATGGTCGGGTAATGGAACGTCTGCTCCATCGTCATCGATTGGGGAATCGGGTTCGCCTTCTCCTGGAGGCTGGAGAAGTGTTCCCTCCATAATCTAAGTATGCTCTGGGCATCGGTGGCTAGATCACCTTTGGGGGTTCTACAGGAGTATGCTCCGGTCTTGAAACCTTCTGTAAGTCGCCGCATTTTTTCGTAGAATTTTCGAGCATTACCCCTGTCGGCCAGCTTATCAAGCTGTTCGTACTCACGCATTTCGGCCTCTTTCTTCTTCTGTCTGCAAATGCGTCTCGCTTCCCTCTTCAACTCTCGGTATCTATCCCATCCCGCACGTGTTGTGGTCGATCGTAACGTTGCGAGGTAGGCAGCCTGTTTTCTCTCCGCTGCGACACGGCACTCCTCATCGTACCAGCTGTTCTTTTGCACTTTCCGAAAACCAATGGTTTCGGTTGCAGCTGTACGTAAGGAGTTTGAAATGCCGTCCCACAGTTCCCTTATACCGAGTTGTTGACGAGTGCTCTCAGAGAGCAGGAGTGCAAGCCGAGTAGAAAATCGTTCGGCTGTCTGTTGTGATTGCAGCTTCTCGACGTCGAACCTTCCTTGTGTTTGTTGGCGTGCGTTTTTTTAATATACTGTTACGAATTTACTGCTTGCTAGTTCACTTTGTTAGGTTCGTATCTCTGGATTGACAAATAAAACCAAAACTGTTTAATTTAATTCAACAACTCTTTATTTCACAACTCGTCTACACTATAGCAGTTTACTCTTAGCACTGATTGATTACGTTGGCGCTGCCACGGCTTATATAGCCACGCACTTCTCGCTGATGCCGACGTGTCCCTCTAGAATATTGCGTCTGGAAATTACCAGAACATAATGCTATACGGCGCCAGACGCAAGCAGACAGCCGCGGCGCCAGACTCAGCAATTGTTTAAGTAGACAAGCAGAAAGTGCGGCGCCAGATGTCTTTTGTTTCGACGAGCAGACAGCCGCGGCGCCAGATGTCTACAACAAGACAAATGCTATTCCATATACCTACAACTATTGTTCATAATAAGGGATGCATATAGCAATACAAATACAACTTAATACTACTTTTGTAACAATACTTTAAAAAGATTTAAATAGTTTCTCCATATAATAAATAACCACTACATAGTAATTTTTATTCGTACTAATTGTTGGGTGTTTCAATTTAAAATGCCCAAAAATTCTTATTTTGTTCGATTTGGCCATAATGGAAAATGTTATAAAAAACGCTTATTTTGAGGCGCTCTCACACTGGAATAAGTTTAACAACCCTTTATCCCTGGTTTGCATTACCGTAAATGCCCATTATTATTGTAATTGTCCTATAATAATTCACAGAACGAATCAATTATTTTCTGGAAAACGACCAATAAAAACTTATACTATGCTCAGACCGAAAATTTCAAAGATTAGATTACATTTAAGCATTTCATAACCCAACCGTGTTCTCACTGCCGTTAGAAAGATCAAAAAACAGCTGTTATTGTCATTCAAGAATTCACATCGCTTAATATTTATCAAAAGAAAAGATTGTCATATAGTATTTTGAAATAAAAGCCGTCTTTTTTAATATTTTCCATATAATAGAAATAATGGATGCATTTTTTCATTTGTTTGGTCGATTTTCAGGTGAAATTAGATTCTTTGCTTTAAAAAAAAATTGTTTGTTTACATTTTTTTCCCCTTTGTAGTGTCTAAATCAGCTGTGATAATGTAACAGATTTCCAGTGCTGACTAGTATTTTTCCAGTGCTGACAAGTAGATTGCGCAAAATCAGAGTCGCACGGTAGATTTAGCGTGGATCAGTTTCAAATCATTTCAATGAAGTGATTTGGAACTGTCATTTTTGTATGGCGAAATCTTGATAAATTTTTAAGATTAGTGGGATAATCCATTGAATAGCCGAAATCGTGTGATTAAATGTTGGTCTGAACATGGTATTAGATACAATAACGATATTGGGCGTTATCGCACTTTATTAATTTTTGCTTAAAATATCGGTAACTATTCTTTGACTTTGCGATATACATATATAAAGAATACGATTTTAGGAACGAAACGTTTAAAGTGTTTTTGTAGACAATTTAAACAATTAATAGGTCGGAATGAGTTTATTTAGGAAAGACTAATCTTTATATATATAAATCTTCTGACCGTGTGTTTGCATTTGAACTGCTCCTAAACGGATGGACCGATTTTGATGAAATTTTGTGTGTAAGTTCAAGGAGATTCGGGAATGGTTTAGATTTACAATTTGGTCCACTGGAAAATGTTTTTTACATTATTTTTTCATTTTTAATCAATTGTTAATTTTGGAATGTTGGACCGATAGATGGCGCTACCATCGCAGTATCCATTATTCAAACCTTAAATTGGCGTAAACGTGCATTAAACAAAACGATGCCAAAGTAAAAGGCGACATCTGTGGATCAAGTTTTTATATTGAGGACAGAGTTGTTCGTTCTTAAGTAATACATCTATGGGTAGCTATAACATTTTTTTCATACCTGCTAACTATTGGAGGGGGTATCTTGACAGGCAATTTAAAATTGCAAAAGGTCTGGCATAAAAAAATAGCGGCATAACTGAAGTGTTGATAAAAAATTTGACATATACAGAAATCTTTTCGAAGCATTGCACAGAGCAATACAATATTTAAACGGGAACGAAAATCGCTAAATATTGGGAATGGTAGAATAGAACTGCAATCAAATACACAATACAATGAATTAAAACTGGCTCATTTATCATTCGATGAATAATATACCACGGGCGTCCCAAAAGACTGATGACATAACCTTGCCAGCCGATTTTTTTGTCTTTCCACGCTTGAGAACCGTTCCTTAATATGCAGTCCACCAGGCTGACAATCGATTGGACTCGATTGATTTCACTGATGCACAGCCCAAATTCAATAGTATTTTTACCCCAAAAACCAATTCTTTCTTAACGCACGAAATGCTTTTTGATTAATTTTTGTAGCTTCATCAAAAATACGATTACTCCTTAACTAATACTTATAATAGAAATCATATAGATGGTATTAGTAGTATTACCTATGTATCAGCCACAGTAAAACGTAGGCGGGTCCTCTAGTTTATTTATAATTTCAAACAAAGAAAAATTAAAAATTTGTTGAACTAGCGGATTGCGCCCCTCACGTCGGTTGGGCGGGAGGAGCGTAATCGTTGGGTATTATTATTAGTGGAGTAATATTTATTAACTGGATGAGACAAGCTACAATTAGACATTAAAATATAATTAAGGGATCGTGGGAAGTGCTTCGAACATAAAGAATCGATACAATTTATTACTCCTAAGAATATACTTTCGAGTAAAATTCAAATTTTGAAGCGTTTTCCTCCTTATCAATCCTTGATGTTTCATCCACAGTTCACAATTATGGTGTTCATGACATTTAAAACCAGGTGTTGTAACAACACGTAGGTTGCTTCAGTCCAAAGTTAAACATTCTTGACAACTACATGCTGCAAAAAAGAAAAAAAAAATGCAGAGTTTGTGGTAAAGTTTTTTCAGCTCATAAAAAAATTATAAATCATAACTTATGAATCTGCAATAAACATTGTTTAAAAGCCTTTTTATTATCAATTTAACTGAAATCAAAACTGAAGATGAGCAATATCTAAATTAAATTGATTGGATTTTTCTTTTAAAATTTTTCATTTGTTTATTAATCTATCAAATCGTAATTTTTAAGGTTGACAACACCAACCAAGCTAATCAGGGGTGTTGTGGATTCTGATAGTTGTCGGAATCAGAATTGAAACCGATCAAAAAAAGCAGTAGGTTTCATGAATTCAGACATTCTTCTTTACTGGTGTAGACACCGCTTACGCGATTATAGCCGAGTCAACAACAGCGCGCCAGTCGTTTCTTCTCTTCGCTACGTGGCGCCAATTGGATATTCGAAGCGAAGCCAGGTCCTTCTCCACTTGGTCCTTCCAACGGAGTGGAAGTCTTCCTCTTCCTCTGCTTCCCGCGGCGGGTACTGCGTCGAATACTTTCAGAGCTGGAGTGTTTTCATCCATCCGGACAACATGACCTAGCCAACGTAGCCGCTGTCTTTTAATTCGCTGAACGATGTCAAATGAACGTCGTATATCTCGTACAGCTCATCGTTCCATCGAATGCGATATTCGCCGTGGCCAACGCGCAAAGGACCATAAATCTTTCGCAGAACCCTTCTCTCGAAAACTCGTAACGTCGACTCATCGGTTGTTGTCATCGTCCAAGCCTCTGCACCATATAGCAGGACGGGAGTTATGAGCGACTTATAGAGCTTGGCTTTTGTTCGTCGAGGGAGGACTTTACTTTTCAATTGCCTACTCAGTCCGAAGTAGCACCTGTTGGCAAGAGTAATCCTGCGTTGGATTTCCAGGCTGACATTGTTGGTGGTGTTAATGCTGGTTTCTAAATAGACGAAATTATCTACAACTTCAAAGTTATGACTGTCAACAATGACGTGAGAGCCGAGTCGCGAATGCGATGACTCTCGAAAAACTCGTAACGTCGACTCATCGGTTGTTGTCATCGTCCAAGCCTCTGCACCATATAGCAGGACGGGAGTTATGAGTTATGAGACGAAATTATCTACAACTTCAAAGTTATGACTGTCAACAATGACGTGAGGGCCAAGTCGCGAGTGCGATGACTGTTTGTTTGATGACAGGAGATATTTCGTCTTGCCCTCGTTCACTGCCAGACCCACTTGCGTTGCTTCCTTGTTCAGCCTGGAGAAAGCAGAACTAACGGCGCGGGTGTTGAGGCCGATGATATCAATATCATCGGCATACGCCAGCAGCTGTACACTCTTATAAAAGATTGTACCTGCTCGATTAAGTTCTGCAGCTCGAATAATTTTCTCCAGCAGCAGATTGAAGAAGTCGCACTATAGGGAGTCGCCTTGTCTGAAACCTCGTTTGGTATGGAACGGCTCGGAGAGGTCCTTCCCGATCCTAACGGAGCTTTTGGTATTGCTCAAGGTCAATTTACACAGTCGTATTAGTTTTGCGGGGATACCAAATTCAGACATCGCGGCATAGAGGCATCTCCTTTTCGTGCTGTCGAAAGCAGCTTTGAAATCGACGAATAGGTGGTGCGTGTCGATTCTACTTTCACGGGTCTTTTCCAAAATTAGGCGCATGGTGAATATCTGGTCGGTTGTTGATTTTCCAGGTCTAAAGCCACACTGATAAGGTCCAATCAGTTTGTTGACGGTGGGCTTTAATCTTTCACACAATACGCTCGATAGAACCTTATATGCGATGTTGAGGAGGCTAATCCCACGGTAGTTGGCGCAGATTGTGGGGTCTCCGTTTTTATGGATTGGGCATAGCACACTTAAATTCCAATCGTTGGACAAGCTTTCGTCCGACCATATTTTGCAAAGAAGCTGATGCATGCTCCTCATCAGTTCTTCGCCGCCGTGTTTGAATAGCTCGGCCGGCAATCCATCGGCCCCCGCCGTTTTGTTGTTCTTCAGGCGGGTAATTGCTATTCGAACTTCTTCATGGCAATGAAACGTCTGCTCCATCGTCATCGATTGGGGAATCGGGTTCGCCTTCTCCTGGCGCTGTACGTTCACTGCCATTCAGCAGGCTGGAGAAGTGTTCCCTCCATAATTTTAGTATGCCCCTGGCACCGGTTACTAAATCTCATCCTTGGGTTCTACAAGAGTATGCTCCGGTCTTGAAACCTTCTGTTAACCGCCGCATTTTTTCGTAGAATTTTTGAGCATTACCCTTGTCGGCCAGCTTGTCAAGCTCTTCATACTCACGAATTTCTGCTTTTCTCTTTTTCTGTCAGCAAATGCGTCTTACTTCCCTCTTCAACTCTCGGTATCTATCCCATCCCTCACGTGTTGTGGCCTGTTTTCTCTCCGCTGCGACACGGCACTCCTCATCGTACCAGCTGTTCTCTTGCACTTTGCGAAAACCAATGGTTTCGGTTGCAGCTGTACGTAAGGAGTTTGAAATGCCGTCCCACAGTTCCCTTATACCGAGTTGTTGACGACTGCTCTCAGAGAGCAGGAGTGCAAGCCCAATAGAAAATCGTTCGGCTATCTTTTATGATTGCAGCTTTTCGACTCCGAAACTCCCTTGTGTTTGTTGACGTGCGTTTTTTGCTGCACAGAGGCGGGTGCGAATCTTAGCTGCAACAATATAGTCGTCCGAGTCGATTTAGGACCTCGGAGCGCACGCACATCTAAAACACTGGAGACGTGTCTTCCGTCTATCACAACATCATCGATCTGGTTGGTAGTTTTTCGATCCGGAGACAGCCAGGTAGCTTGATGAATCTTCTTATGCTGGAATCTAGTACTATAGATAACCATATTTGGGGCCCCTGCGAAGTCGTTCAGCCTCAACCCATTTGGGGATGTTTCCTCGTGGAGGCTGAATTTACCGACCGTAGTGCCAAAAATACCTTATTTGCCCACCCTGGCGTTAAAGTCGCCAAACACGATTTTGACATCGTGGCGGGGGCATCTCTCATAAGTGCGCTCCAAGCACTCATAAAAGGCATCTTTGGTCACATCGTCCTTCTCTTCCGTCGGGGCGTGGGCGCAAATCAGCGATATGTTGAAGAACCTCGCTTTGATGCTGATTGTGGTTAGACATTCATTCACCAAGGGGGGTCTCTCATCCGAGGCTGCTGGTAATTTTTCATTGGTACTGTTTTTTACGTGGCGGGTCCTAAACCCAGGGCACAACTCTGCAGAGGGAATATTTCGCCTCATCACTTTAGCTCGCCTTCAAACGGATGTTCTTAGGCTACCTAGATGATACTTGGTCAAAGTCGTGAGCTGCTTGAGTCATATGTAAAAGAATCGTTTCTTTCCACTCCCAGGTGAATGGCGATCAGAGAACTTTCTTCACCTGCGTGAACTTCTACACATGACTCTATCCTCATTCAGACATTATTGATTTGATATTCGAAACAGAATTTGCATCGGTTTTGGTTGTCACGGAAACCAATTTTATCGGTTTTGCTGTCAGAAACAGAGCAAAAGGATAGTCGTACACAGATTTGAAATGTAAGTAAAGAAATCAAGTTATTTTATTGTTACGAATTGATTTATCTTTATTTCTATAGGAGAAAACATAAGAATAAAACACGAAATGCGTTAATTATTGAGTTTTGGAAAAAATGCAGATATTTAAGGGGGAGTGAAAAAATAATTGATTAACAGCCCTATTCTGGAAAAACTTCTCAACTGAGTTGAGAGGAAAAATTTGAGAGATTTCTTGTGAGGCATATTTTGTGAGGCTATTCTTGCTCAAACCTCATAAGAAAAAAGCTTAAAAAAGTCACCACGTGAGGTAGAAAGCGTTTTGCTGTCAAACAGCTGTTTTAATAAAAATAAGCAAACAAAAATGGACACACAAATGGATAATCAGCATATGTACGTAATTTTGCAAATTTTAAATATATATATATATATACAATATCTTCATATATTCCTAGGCGAACAAAAACGGAAAGGACAACTCAGGAGCTGCTGCAACATTACATAATGTTTTGCAAGCAGCATCCTGAGTTGCAACGGGGGAAGCTAACTCCGACCAACCCTCAAGGGCTGCAAGTACTTTGGTCGGAGTTAGCAGATAATTAAATGCCTTAAGAGCTCCAACTCGGTCGGCAGCCAAGTGGAGGGAGGTAAGTTCATAAATGCTTGTGTATGCTTCACATTATTAAAATATGTTTCCATAGTCATTGAGGGTATGGCTAAATTGTCGGAAAAATTAAATTAGTAATAATAAAAAAGTAAAAAAATAAAAAAATTAAATAAAAATGTAAAAAATACAAAAATGAAATAAAATAAAATGAATTATTTAAACATATGTAGATGTCTTTTTATTCATTCTTAGAGGAAGTAAAATGTACAGACACAGTAAGTAACTTATATATATGTATATATGTATGTATATATATTTATATATATATATTTGTAGTACATAATTATAACACTCAATTCTCAATTTTTTTAAAAATGTCAAATATTGATGTAAAACAAAACAAACACAGATGTTTTGTATTACGATGGCTGCTTTCACACGTCACAGATATTTGTGATAATAGTGAGCCTTTAAGCTTTTGAATTTTCGCCAGAATAAGGTAACCCTCACTATAGTGAGAAACATCACTGTAGTGAGGTTGGTGACTTTTGTGAGGGCATGAGAATAGGGCTGTATAGCGAAATTTCTAGGGTTTATAGTTATATTATATATTTAAACATCACCCGAATAATTTTTGGATACGAATTCATTGATATTCTGCCTTAGGGAAGCAATTGCCAGGTCGCAATTTCTATGGGAAACAAAAAATTCAAAGATATTCACATTTGTTAATTAAAATTTAAAAAAAGTGTAAAAATCTAAAATAAAAAAAAAAATTGATAAAAAATGGTATAAAGCTTGAATGGGCCAAATTTTACAACGTGTTCAAAGTTATGGTACATGACAACGAGCAGATGAAGAACATAGAGAAAATACTGCGTCTTCGTCAATGCTTAAACGACGAAGCTGCACGAGTAATACAGCATTTTCAAATTTCGTCAAAAAATTATGAAGCTGCATGGAGTCTACTTAAGAAAAAGTATGACAATCAGCCAATTCTGTTCATCGTACCCAAATTATCTACAACTGCGACGAAACTAACTAATGCAGTACAAAAGATTGAAGACAAAAAACTTATAAAAATTCCACTACTCCCTCTATCTTCCGTTGAGGAAAAAACAGCAGAAGTAATAGAGGAAAATAGAAAGGAAAATGAAGTTGAAGAAGAATCAATTGAAGAACTTCGTAAACCTTTAAAAACTAAAGAAAAACTTATAAGAGTTCGACTACTCTCTCTATCTTCTGTTGAGGAAAAAAACAACAGAAATAACAGAGAAAGATAAAAAGGAAAAATCAAATGAATTGGTACCTTCGCACATATCTCTTCCGGCAGGCTCACATTTTGGAGAAATGTGGGACAGTGAAGTCCACACGAAATCGTTTGAAGATAATGACGAAGCTCAAGAAATAGACCACATTTTGGAAGAAGATGGTGAAGAATATAAGAAGGAAGATTTTACTACTTCACTAAACCACATAAAAGAAACGGCTAACAGTACTGAGCGCAGCGACAGCGGTGAGGGCGCCATAAATAATGTAACTACTGCGCTGAATATAAACGAGGTCACGACCGAAGCTGAGTTGATGGTTACTGGCAGTGACGAAAATGCCATCACTGGTAATCCAGCTTTCAACAACACAGTTAGTGATGATGGTGATGATGACGATATTGTACTTTTTCCCAGCAACGAGGAGGAGACGAATTGTGTACGGTGATACTACATGCAAATTGGTTGGCAGTTGCGCATGCGCTGACGGAACATTGCAAGGGAGAGCCGAAATAGATCCAGTTGGAAAAGCGGATGTAGTAACAACCATTTGGGAGTTACTAATACCATGGCAGCTTGCGTTAAAGCAAACGGACGTACTAAAAACCAAAACGTCGATTACAATCTGCAGTTAGAAGTCACTTTTGTCGATCGGGAGAATGTTCAAAAATGAACATGTACGTTGATGCCAAAGGACATTCAGTACACATCAATATATTTAGTTTTATTATACTTAAGAATATTCAACATATTATATAAGATATGAAACTGTGTAATTCTTACTATTTTAAAAACACATACGTACAGTCCACTAGTTTTAAATAATCATTTCTTTCCCTCGGCAATATGTTCAAATATCATTGAACATGCTTACTTATCAGCAAAGCCGAAATTCTACTAAATATAAATACCTATTTATATATTAATATACTTACATACATACATACATATGTATATACATAATGCATTCACATGCAATGCACATCTACGACTAATAATAATAAAAATGCATGGGACACAAATCTTAAATATACAGCAGAGATAACATTAAACACACACACACTTATGCAATAAATTGTACACTTAAAATCAACCCCATGTCAAGCAGCAATAAATAATATGCTGCAATACATAAAAATATACACACATACAAATATATTTAGTTATTTAAGATAGTTTTAAAAATTGTATATAAGCAAGAAAAATACAAAATAAAAATCAGAATGAATATATTCTCCCTCGAGATAAGACGTTTCATTTCCCCCCACCAGTGGTAAGGAAGCCGTAAATTTAATTTTGTGAAATTAAATCATACATACATAGGTACATGTGTATAATATAAAAATTGAAAGGAACGATACACTCACTTTGCTTTCCTCCAGGGGCTTTTGGGGATAATATGGGTTTACGCGTTTTTTTTTTTTTGTTTTTTAACGAGGAGGAAGCATCGAAAGCTGGACCCCATGTCTGTGTGGAACTTTAATCCGAACTAAACCTCCTACCGTCCTGTACCGTTCCCCCCGGTACCACCGTCAAGTATTACGTCGGGAGGATGGTTGAGTGACACTCATACGTACGTGATGGTCAAAATGCATTCAGTTACAAGTTGCATTTACTTGGCCCCACCTCTGTTGGTCTGATAACCCCCCTCGTACATTGTTCGTCGCCAACCCTTCCCGTCACGTCAATGTTTGTGTGTTTGAGTCGTGGTTGTCCGTTACATTTAACAGCTCTCTTCTCCGCCGCTGTTCGCTGGCACGTTGGCATTTCATAACCCTGGCTGCTACTTCACAAGCAGCTTTCCACTTTTCTACCGACTCAACCATTTGGCTTACCAAGTTATCGGGAGTTGGGCCTACACCAAACGCATTTTTTAAGCGTTGCCTCTCATGATTATATTTTGGGCAATAGAAGAATGTGTGTTCCACATTTTCGACGGTATCGCCTCCGCAATACTCACATGTGTCGTTATTTTCGTGCTCAAATCGTTTTAAATATGCTTTGAAGCAGCCATGTCCTGTGAGAATTTGAGTTAGGTGGAAATCTACCTCACCGTGTGGTCTATTTAACCATGGTTCGACATTGGGGATCAGTCGGAATGTCCACCGCCCGTTTCCGCTTTCCTCCCAGCATTTTTGCCATTGATCTACTGTCTCTGCTCTTGCTATTTCGTTTAATGTATTGTGCGGTAACCTGTCATTTGTACAGCATTGAATCTCCTTGGCCAGGAGGTCTAAAGGGTGTAAGCCTGCAATAACTAGAGCAGCATCTTCCGATACTGTGCGGAACGCAGAACATACTCTTAGCGCGCAAGTGGCATATTTCGAAAAAAGGCCATGGCGATATGATTTTACTTCTAGAGCTTTTCCCCATACCTGGACGCCGTAGCGCGACTGACTTTAGTACACCAGCTAATAGTCGTCTTCTATTTTGCTTTGGCCCACGGGTATTGAGCATTAACCGGGTCAAGGCTCTGCACACTTTTGTAGCTTTTTCCCCTGTGTACGCTAAGTGTCCCTTAAGGGACATCCTTGCATCAAGCATGATTCCCAAGTATTTAATTGCCGGTTTTGTCGTGATGCTTACACCCTTTATATTGAACGTGGCAACTTCACGGACTTGTCTGCCAGTAATGAGTACCGCTTCGGTCTTGCTCTCCGCTAGGTTCAGTCCGTTAGTTTCGAGCCAATCGCTTATTAATTCTATTGTTCTGTTGGTTATCGAAACTATATCGTGTATATGTTTTGCTATAACCACAACAGCGATATCGTCTGCGAAACCAATAATACGCACGTTTTTGGGTACTTTTAGTCGCAGTACACCATCGTACATGACGTTCCATAGTAGCGGCCCAAGAACAGATCCTTGGGGTACTCCACCAGAGACTTTATATTTTTTAGAGCCTTCACTTGTTGTTCATAAAGATATGAACATGAAAGTTTTGTAACCTTAAGATAGAATTATATATACAAAATTATATTTTTGACACAACTACATTAATACATAAAAATATACATGTAAACAATAAATTAAATAAAAAGTATATACAGTCCACTAAATGTCAAGTGTAATGGTAAGCAACAAAATTGTAATATGAGACTTGCTCATAAAAATGTGAAAATCATTGCACATAAAAGAAAACTCATAAATTAGAGTATACATAATACTAATATTAAAATACAAAATATACATACTCGAAATATTAATGCACACAAGCAACTGATAAGAAAGTATCAAGCGTGTTTACGTATGCATGTGTATAAGTGCGTTAGATGCACTAATCTAAAAAACTATAAAATATCAATGCGTTGGTATCTGAAAGATGCAATAAAAATATAATACATATTTACACATGTGTATGCACACTAAGCATACACACATATACATATATACATAGTTAAGAAATTAGGGAAGAAATTTTAATAAAGAAAATCAGAGTCAAAAGTGAACTCTCACAGTACAGACTTAAGCAAAGACTGTTTTTTCTGTACATTTGGTCCTTCGATCCTCTTTTTGAAAAAGAATCGAGCAAGTGCAAGTACTAGAAGCCTCTTAAAAGAAAAAGAGCATTACTTAGCCAAGTAAAAATAAATGTAAGCCGGAATAGCAAAGATTATCCGCATTTATAAAAATTACTTTTAGTAAAAGTTAAAAAAAAATTTTTAAAAGCGTCCTTGTGGCTATAACAACAAGAACAGTGCAAAAAAAATATATATATATACAAAACCATCTATAAAGAAGCAAATATGAAGAATTTGCTAACACGACAGAAGGAGTTGGGAGATCTAGCTGCGTTGGAGGAGCAGAAAACCCTGAGCGGAAAAATAAGAAAGGCTTCATGTCTGGAATATATGGATCATATTCAGACTGTTATGAAAGAGTTTACTGCAAATCATAATAAAATAATGGCTAAGAAGAGTCAAGAAGCTGAGGAATACATTGCGAAGAACTACTTCGAGCATGTAATGCAAACAATGGAGAATTCTATTCAGAATTTAAGAATTTAAAGTACTGCCGAAGGTGTTTCAGCAGTGAGCAGCATGTGGCAAATAGAATCTACGCCACAAACTATTCAGGTCGCACCACCTGAAGCCGCGTCTGGCGTTGAAAGAAAATATCAACGTCGAGCAAAAATGCTCAAAAGCACGATGGATGAAATACAAAGAAATGCATTGGATTCTCTCGAGCAAATGAGAGAATTCAAAACCAAGCTTCAAATACAATTTGAAAATGTTGAAGAATCATATTTTGAAACTCAAAATATCAAATTAGTTGAAACAACTGAAGAATCTATTGAGGAACAAATAGATGTATTTCGTCAAGAATACAAAATCATCATCGAAAGGATAACGGAGAAATTAAATAATTATAATTCACCACAAACAATGTATTCTAATATAAAACTGCAGGAAATTAAAATTCCGATGTTTTACGGTGAAATGAAACAATGGTCGTCATTCCACGATCTTTTTAAAAGTTTGGAGCATGATTCGAAGCACTTTACAGAAGTGGAAAAGACGTTCCGATTGAAGACATCATTAGGTGGAGAAGCTGGTAGATTAATTCAACATCTACCAGTAACAGCAACAAATTATGAAGCTGCTTGGCAAATTCTCAAGGAAAGGTATGAGAATAGAAGGCTACAATTTACAGCACAAGTAGACAGACTACTTGATCAACCGACAGCAAATGGAGAAAGTGCACAAAGCATGAAGCAGCTGTTAGATACCACCAAAGAATGCATTTATGCTTTAAAAGGGCTAAATCTAAATTTAAATGACGAACAAGCCATCATAGCTCGGATAGTGGTTCGAAAACTAGACAAAGAAAGTCTACGCTTATACGAGCAAAACGTAAAAAAAAGTAGGGATATACAAAGCCTAGATGACGTCTTCAGTTTTCTGGAACAGCAATATCAAGCTCTAGAAGCAATACGCGACAGGAACAATCAAAAGCAGCCACAGCGAACACCTACATTTTATACAGCGGCACAAAATAATTGTGTATACTGCTAGGTTCCTGGGCATCAAATTGGTGAATGCAGAAAGTTTCAGACATTGACTACGATGAATCGAAGAAGATTCATAACAAACAACAAGTTATGCTACATTTGCCTTGATCACGTATATGAAGGAAAATGTAATAATAAAAAGAAGTGCAATAAGTGTGAAAGAAATCATCATAATTTATTGCACTTCAATGAATTCCAAAAAGGAAAAGGAGGAAGTGAAGAAAATGTCACAAAAACATCTTCCACAATGATGACGAAACATTCGGAAATGGCGATACTCCTAGCAACAGCACAGATAAAGGTGAAGGCAGCAAATGGAGAGTATGTGACATTGCGAGCTCTAATCGATCAAGGATCCCAAAAAACTACTATTTCCGAAGAAGCATCTCAAATACTTCATTTACCAAGAAGAAGAGAAGTAACTGAACTACAAGGTTTAGGAAATACCACAGTGGGAGTGTCCAAATGTAAAATCAACATTAAAATCAAGCCGAGATTCCTAAGCAACGAGGCGTACAATGTCGAAGCACTAATTTTGCCGAAATTAGCGAGTGCTCAACCAGACAAAACGTTTAAATGGGATGTAGAACAATTGAAAAACTACACTTTAGCTGATCCCAATTTCAATAAATCAGATCGAATCGATATTGTCATTGGAAGTGACATATATGCCGACATACTAGAAGAAGGTATATTTAAAAAGGATCGAATACTAGGTCAAGCTATGAAATTGGGCTGGATATTGTCGGGAGTTTTACAACAACCGAGAAAAAACAATACAATTTTAGCAGCGGTTACTACAACATTGGAGAAGTTTTGGGAAATAGAAGACACTACAACTCCAGCAGATACAGCAGATGATGATGAATGCCTAAGAATTTTTGAAAAAACAACAGTAAGAAATAGAAATAATCGATTTGTCGTCAATCTACCTTTTAAACAAGAAAAAGAATTGGGCGATTCTCGCAAACAAGCAATGGCGAGGTTTCTTAATCTTGAGAAAAGGTTCGCTACAAATAACGAGTTAAAACAACAATATGTGCAATTTAGGAAAGAATATTCAGAAATGGGCCACATGGAAAAAGCAAGTGAAAATAAATGCGGAAAATACTATTTGCCACATCAAGCAGTGATTCGAGAAGACAGTAGAACGACTAAACTACGAGTAGTTTTCGATGCGTCTGCAAAAACTACAAATGGAAGTAGTTTAAATGACATCCTCTTCATAGGACCGAGACTTCAAAGAGATATATTTGACATTATAATCAAATGGAGACTTTGGCAATATGTATTAACTAGTGATATTGAAAAGATGTTTCGACAAATTAAAATAACAGATAGTGATCAAGATTACCAACGTATATTGTGGAGAGAAACAAAAGGAGAGCCGATAGAAGAATACAAACTACAAACAGTTACATATGGGACAGCATCAGCTCCTTTTTTGGCAACGAGAACTTTACAAGAAATTGCCAAACTATGCGAGCCCCACAACTATTTGCTTTCAAACATCATTAAAAACGACTTCTACATGGACGATTTAATGACAGGAGCAGATTCAATAGATGAATGTAAGGCCATTCAGTATGAAATATCGAAACAACTACAAAAATATGGATTTCACTTAAGGAAGTGGATGTCAAACAACAGTGAAATCATAGCAACAATTCCGGTAAATAACGCGAATGAAGTAATAAAAATAGCAGAAGACGAAACAATAAAGACATTGGGTATTCAATGGAATCCTGCCAAAGACATGTTTGGATTTAATACGAATCTTTCAACGCAAAAGCTGGTTACAAAAAGACAAGCTTTGTCTGATTTAGCGCGAATTTTCGACCCAATGGGATGGCTTTCACCAACAACCGTTATAGCAAAGTTATTTATACAGAAACTTTGGTTGATGAAACTCAACTGGGACGAGTTACTTGACGAGAATTTAACAAAAGAATGGCAAGAGTTTATGCAGCATATACCAGAGATAAAACGAATAAAAAGTCCTAGATGGTTTGAAACTAAAAACAACTTTAAATTTGAACTAGATGGATTCGCAGATGCTTCAGAGAAAGCTTATGCAGCAGTTGTATATGCTAAAGTTGGATCAGTTATAACAATTGTTGCTGGTAAAACTAAAGTGAATCCAATTAAAAATAAGAAAACGTTACCAAAACTGGAACTATGCGCGGCTCACCTACTTGCTAAATTGCCGCAAAGGATAAAAACAGTCATCAACAGAGAAATGAAAATATTTGCTTGGAGCGATTCAACTATAACGTTAGCATGGATAAATAATTGCCAAAGTAAAGACAGATTTATTAGAACACGAATAGAAGAAATCAAATTACTTGTTTCCAATGCGAAATGGCAACACGTTGGAACAAAGGACAATCCAGCTGATGTAGCAACCAGAGGGGTACTGGCGAACAAACTAATAGAACACGATCTATGGTGGAAGGGACCAAAATGGTTGCGAGAAGAAGAACATCATTGGCCAATAAAGAAGATTATTCAAATCGATGCAACGTATGTGACAACCTCAGAGGAATTACATTTCTTGGATAAGGTAATACTTAAATATTCTAGTTTAAGCAAATTAATAAGGGTAGTAGCTTATATTTTGCGATTTGTAAAAAGAATAAGAGGGAAAAAATGCCCTGAATACTTAGTTAAATCTTAAATGAAGGAAGCTGAAGAAATGTTAATAAGATATCAGCAAAAATTACAATTTAGAGAGGAAATTCAGAGTTTAGAAATAAAAAAAGAAATTAATCATAAAAGTAGCATTGCAAGCTTAAATCCAATTTTGGATAATAAGGGAATCCTTCGTGTAGGAGGTAGATTGGGTAATTCAAATCTTCAATTTAATCAAAAGCACCCAATAATATTAAATAAGTCACATTTGTCATCATTGATAATTGAAAATATTCATAAAATAACTTTACATGGAGGAAACAAGTTAATGGAATCAATGATTAGAAGGAATTACTGGATTGTTGGATTGAAGAATTCTATAAAAAAGACAATTCGAACTTGTAGTAGATGCGTACGTTACCGCAAAGAAGTAGCAAAACAATTAATGGGAAATCTTCTAGAATTCCGAGTATCTATGTCAATTCCATTTACACACGTTGGTATAGACTATGCAGGACCGATTCATATGAAATGTTCAAAAGGACGAGGACAAAAAACATTTAAAGGATATATAGCTGTATTTGTTTGTATGGCAACAAGCTATTCATTTAGAAGCAGTAAGTGATTTAACAACCGAAGCGTTCCTAGCTGCTTTGAAAAGATTTTTTGCTAGAAGAGGTAAAAGTCAACATATATATTCGGACAATGGAACAAATTTTGTCGGAGCTTGTAGAAGATTAGACCGAGATTTTAAAATGGCAATCAAAAATAATTCAGCCGTAGCTCCCATATTAGAAGCAGATAAAATTCAATGGCATTTCGGGCCCCCGGCAGCTCCTCACTTCGGAGGAATTTGGGAGGCAGGAGTGAAGTCGGTGAAATATCATTTAAAAAGAGTGATAGGCGAAACTAAATTGACATTTGAAGAAATGATTACTTTGCTATCACAGATTGAAGCAGTACTGAATTCACGACCTTTATGTGCGATAGATAGTGAAAGCGATATAGACGTTTTAACGCCTGGCCATTTTTTAATAGGATGTCCAATAATAGATTGTCCTGAAGCAATTAATGATAACCAAATAGGTTCATTAGATAGATGGAAATTAATACAAAAACTTAAAAAAGACTTTTGGAAACGATGGGAAAGCGAATATGTTGTAATGTTGCAACAACGCAAGAAGTGGAAAACCAAACAAGCTAATCTCGTACAAGGACAAATAGTTATTATTAAAGATGAAGAAACTCATCCAGCCAAATGGCCATTAGGAAAAATTATTGAAACTCATCCGGGAAAGGATGGAAATATAAGAGTTGTAACTCTAAAATTACAAAATGGCATACTTAAACGGCCCGTTCACAAATTATGCCCACTGGAGGTAACAAACAGCAGTAGAGCAGAGGAAGCAAATCATGTGACAAGTTTGCTGACTTCGAGAATAACAAAAAATACTGCAACCTCAGAACGACCGAGTAAATCAAGCAAATTGATGATGTGGTTCTTAACGATACTCATGCTAGCAACACAAACTAAGTCATTGTACATTAATGATACATCTAAATCAGGAGCTTCAGTGACTAAACTAAAAAATAATACAGCAATATATTTGGAACCGATTAGTAAAATGGACATAATAAATTCAAAATGGAATTTAATAGTCTATTACGAATTAGGTACTTATTATGATCGGATGCATAAAATACAAGAATTGATTAACAGACTTGAAAATCAATGCAAAATATTGACCTATTACGAAGATGCCTGCATAATGATTACTGCAACTTTAAATGACAAATATAATAGTCTTAAAGCAAATAATGAATTGTTTATGAAAAAACAAAATAGAAAAAAGCGAGCACCATTCGAATTCGTTGGTTCAATTTACCATATATTATTCGGAATTATGGATGCTGATGACCGAGAAAATATGGAATCAAATATTAGAAATATTTTCGACAACCAAAAAGATATAGCAAAATTGTTTAAAAGGCAGACATCGGTAGTTGATTCTACCATAAATATATTAAAAAAGACAACAGATGAAGTTAACCGTAATTTTGAGAAAATGAATCAACAACTTAATAAATTTTATAACGAACTAATAAAAGATCAAAATGCTGAACGAATGACCTTGATGTTTCAAATATTAACCATTTCAATAGGAATAGTTATGGACGAATGTGAAGAAATCCAAACTTCAATAATTAATCTTCTAATTGACATAAATCATGGTCGCATAAATCCAAAACTATTAAAGCCTTCGCAACTTAATAAAGAAATTGAATTTATTAGAAACAAACTACCACACAAATTAATACTACCTGGAAGACAATCGGGTAACGAATTAAAAGAAATTTATAAATCGATGACTGCTAAAGGTTTAATTGTTGATTCACGGCTAGTCATAAACCTAGAAATTCCCTTAATATCGTATGAACCGTCAAACGTATATAAATTAAATCCACTTCCAATAAATTACAAAGGGAGTATGATTTTTCCAGAAATAAAGGCAGAATATTTAATATACAAGTTTGATTTGAATCAATATTCACTTATAAACCAAGTAGATCTAGATAAATGTTCTACTAACTCAGAGAATCATTACCAAAGTCCTGGAAATTTAGCTTGGAAACAATTAGAAAATGAAGCATGTGATTTCAAACCTTCTACAAATGAAAACGTTTGGATAAAACTATCTTCTCAAAATCGGTGGCTTTACAAATTATTTAGCAAAGCAATGATATATCTAGAATGTGATAATAATCAACAAATGCATATGGAAATCCCTAGTCAAGGCATTATGACAATAAGAGAAGGATGCACAGTCCGGCATGAAGGAGTAACTGTAACAGCATCTCATCACGTACAATCTGAAATTAAAAAAGAATTGCTATCCTCTTCTTGGGTTAAAGATATTGAAGATATTCCAGAACTACAAATAAAACCTTTTGATTCAACATTAATAAACAATACCAAAGATATCGTACATCTTAAACAACAAATATAACTCCTCAAAACAGAAAATATAAAATTAAAAAGTATAAATTTTCATCACGTAAGTGGTCACGTTTCGCTAACATTAGTTTTGATAATAGCATTAATCATTACTATTTTATATATAAGATCCAAATGTGTAACAAAAACTGTGACTGTTCCATTTGAACTTCCAGTTAGACATAATTAAAAAATATTAATAATAAAACATAATATACAAGTAAAGTTAAGATACAACTTTGGCCCCTGGCAGAATGTTCATAAAGATATGAATATGAAAGTTTTGTAACCTTAAGATAAAATTATATATACAAAATTATATTTTTGACACAACTACATTAATACATAAAAATATACATGTAAACAATAAATTAAATAAAAAGTATATACAGTCCACTAAATGTCAAGTGCAATGGTAAGCAACAAAATTGTAATATGAGACTTGCTCATAAAAATGTGAAAATCATTGCACATAAAAGAAAACTCATAAATTAGAGTATACATAATACTAATATTAAAATACAAAATATACATACTCGAAATATTAATGCACACAAGCAACAGATAAGAAAGTATCAAGCGTGTGTACGTATGTGTATAAGTGCGTTAGATGCACTAATCTAAAAAACTATAAAATATCAATGCGTTGGTATCTGAAAAATGCAATAAAAATATAATACATATTTACACATGTGTATGCACACTAAGCATACACACATATACATATATACATAGTTAAGAAATTAGAATTAAGAAATGTATTGAGGGAAGAAATTTTAATAAAGAAAATCAGAGTCAAAAGTGAACTCTCACAGTACAGACTTAAGCAAAGACTGTTTTTTCTGTACATTTGGTCCTTCGATCCTCTTTTTGAAAAAGAATCGAGCAAGTGCAAGTACTAGAAGCCTCTTAAAAGAAAAAGAGCATTACTTAGCCAAGTAAAAATAAATGTAAGCCGGAATAGCAAAGACTATCCGCATTTATAAAAATTACTTTTAGTAAAAGTTAAAAAAAAAATTTTTAAAAGCGTCCTTGTGGCTATAACAACAAGAACAGTGCAAAAAAAATATATATATATACAAAACCATCTATAAAGAAGCAAATATGAAGAATTTGCTAACACGACAGAAGGAGTTGGGAGATCTAGCTGCGTTGGAGGAGCAGAAAATCCTGAGCGGAAAAATAAGAAAGGCTTCATGTCTGGAATATATGGATCATATTCAGACTGTTATGAAAGAGTTTACTGCAAATCATAATAAAATAATGGCTAAGAAGAGTCAAGAAGCTGAGGAATACATTGCGAAGAACTACTTCGAGCATGTAATGCAAACAATGGAGAATTCTATTCAGAATTTAAGAATTTAAAGTACTGCCGAAGGTGTTTCAGCAGTGAGCAGCATGTGGCAAATAGAATCTACGCCACAAACTATTCAGGTCGCACCACCTGAAGCCGCGTCTGGCGTTGAAAGAAAATATCAACGTCGAGCAAAAATGCTCAAAAGCACGATGGATGAAATACAAAGAAATGCATTGGATTCTCTCGAGCAAATGAGAGAATTCAAAACCAAGCTTCAAATACAATTTGAAAATGTTGAAGAATCATATTTTGAAACTCAAAATATCAAATTAGTTGAAACAACTGAAGAATCTATTGAGGAACAAATAGATGTATTTCGTCAAGAATACAAAATCATCATCGAAAGGATAACGGAGAAATTAAATAATTATAATTCACCACAAACAATGTATTCTAATATAAAACTGCAGGAAATTAAAATTCCGATGTTTTACGGTGAAATGAAACAATGGTCGTCATTCCACGATCTTTTTAAAAGTTTGGAGCATGATTCGAAGCACTTTACAGAAGTGGAAAAGACGTTCCGATTGAAGACATCATTAGGTGGAGAAGCTGGTAGATTAATTCAACATCTACCAGTAACAGCAACAAATTATGAAGCTGCTTGGCAAATTCTCAAGGAAAGGTATGAGAATAGAAGGCTACAATTTACAGCACAAGTAGACAGACTACTTGATCAACCGACAGCAAATGGAGAAAGTGCACAAAGCATGAAGCAGCTGTTAGATACCACCAAAGAATGCATTTATGCTTTAAAAGGGCTAAATCTAAATTTAAATGACGAACAAGCCATCATAGCTCGGATAGTGGTTCGAAAACTAGACAAAGAAAGTCTACGCTTATACGAGCAAAACGTAAAAAAAAGTAGGGATATACAAAGCCTAGATGACGTCTTCAGTTTTCTGGAACAGCAATATCAAGCTCTAGAAGCAATACGCGACAGAAAACCAACTAAATGGAACAATCAAAAGCAGCCACAGCGAACACCTACATTTTATACAGCGGCACAAAATAATTGTGTATACTGCAAGGTTCCTGGGCATCAAATTGGTGAATGCAGAAAGTTTCAGACATTGACTACGATGAATCGAAGAAGATTCATAACAAACAACAAGTTATGCTACATTTGCCTTGATCACGTATATGAAGGAAAATGTAATAATAAAAAGAAGTGCAATAAGTGTGAAAGAAATCATCATAATTTATTGCACTTCAATGAATTCCAAAAAGGAAAAGGAGGAAGTGAAGAAAATGTCACAAAAACATCTTCCACAATGATGACGAAACATTCGGAAATGGCGATACTCCTAGCAACAGCACAGATAAGGGTGAAGGCAGCAAATGGAGAGTATGTGACATTGCGAGCTCTAATCGATCAAGGATCCCAAAAAACTACTATTTCCGAAGAAGCATCTCAAATACTTCATTTACCAAGAAGAAGAGAAGTAACTGAACTACAAGGTTTAGGAAATACCACAGTGGGAGTGTCCAAATGTAAAATCAACATTAAAATCAAGCCGAGATTCCTAAGCAACGAGGCGTACAATGTCGAAGCACTAATTTTGCCGAAATTAGCGAGTGCTCAACCAGACAAAACGTTTAAATGGGATGTAGAACAATTGAAAAACTACACTTTAGCTGATCCCAATTTCAATAAATCAGATCGAATCGATATTGTCATTGGAAGTGACATATATGCCGACATACTAGAAGAAGGTATATTTAAAAAGGATCGAATACTAGGTCAAGCTATGAAATTGGGCTGGATATTGTCGGGAGTTTTACAACAACCGAGAAAAAACAATACAATTTTAGCAGCGGTTACTACAACATTGGAGAAGTTTTGGGAAATAGAAGACACTACAACTCCAGCAGATACAGCAGATGATGATGAATGCCTAAGAATTTTTGAAAAAACAACAGTAAGAAATAGAAATAATCGATTTGTCGTCAATCTACCTTTTAAACAAGAAAAAGAATTGGGCGATTCTCGCAAACAAGCAATGGCGAGGTTTCTTAATCTTGAGAAAAGGTTCGCTACAAATAACGAGTTAAAACAACAATATGTGCAATTTAGGAAAGAATATTCAGAAATGGGCCACATGGAAAAAGCAAGTGAAAATAAATGCGGAAAATACTATTTGCCACATCAAGCAGTGATTCGAGAAGACAGTAGAACGACTAAACTACGAGTAGTTTTCGATGCGTCTGCAAAAACTACAAATGGAAGTAGTTTAAATGACATCCTCTTCATAGGACCGAGACTTCAAAGAGATATATTTGACATTATAATCAAATGGAGACTTTGGCAATATGTATTAACTAGTGATATTGAAAAGATGTTTCGACAAATTAAAATAACAGATAGTGATCAAGATTACCAACGTATATTGTGGAGAGAAACAAAAGGAGAGCCGATAGAAGAATACAAACTACAAACAGTTACATATGGGACAGCATCAGCTCCTTTTTTGGCAACGAGAACTTTACAAGAAATTGCCAAACTATGCGAGCCCCACAACTATTTGCTTTCAAACATCATTAAAAACGACTTCTACATGGACGATTTAATGACAGGAGCAGATTCAATAGATGAATGTAAGGCCATTCAGTATGAAATATCGAAACAACTACAAAAATATGGATTTCACTTAAGGAAGTGGATGTCAAACAACAGTGAAATCATAGCAACAATTCCGGTAAATAACGCGAATGAAGTAATAAAAATAGCAGAAGACGAAACAATAAAGACATTGGGTATTCAATGGAATCCTGCCAAAGACATGTTTGGATTTAATACGAATCTTTCAACGCAAAAGCTGGTTACAAAAAGACAAGCTTTGTCTGATTTAGCGCGAATTTTCGACCCAATGGGATGGCTTTCACCAACAACCGTTATAGCAAAGTTATTTATACAGAAACTTTGGTTGATGAAACTCAACTGGGACGAGTTACTTGACGAGAATTTAACAAAAGAATGGCAAGAGTTTATGCAGCATATACCAGAGATAAAACGAATAAAAAGTCCTAGATGGTTTGAAACTAAAAACAACTTTAAATTTGAACTAGATGGATTCGCAGATGCTTCAGAGAAAGCTTATGCAGCAGTTGTATATGCTAAAGTTGGATCAGTTATAACAATTGTTGCTGGTAAAACTAAAGTGAATCCAATTAAAAATAAGAAAACGTTACCAAAACTGGAACTATGCGCGGCTCACCTACTTGCTAAATTGCCGCAAAGGATAAAAACAGTCATCAACAGAGAAATGAAAATATTTGCTTGGAGCGATTCAACTATAACGTTAGCATGGATAAATAATTGCCAAAGTAAAGACAGATTTATTAGAACACGAATAGAAGAAATCAAATTACTTGTTTCCAATGCGAAATGGCAACACGTTGGAACAAAGGACAATCCAGCTGATGTAGCAACCAGAGGGGTACTGGCGAACAAACTAATAGAACACGATCTATGGTGGAAGGGACCAAAATGGTTGCGAGAAGAAGAACATCATTGGCCAATAAAGAAGATTATTCAAATCGATGCAACGTATGTGACAACCTCAGAGGAATTACATTTCTTGGATAAGGTAATACTTAAATATTCTAGTTTAAGCAAATTAATAAGGGTAGTAGCTTATATTTTGCGATTTGTAAAAAGAATAAGAGGGAAAAAATGCCCTGAATACTTAGTTAAATCTTAAATGAAGGAAGCTGAAGAAATGTTAATAAGATATCAGCAAAAATTACAATTTAGAGAGGAAATTCAGAGTTTAGAAATAAAAAAAGAAATTAATCATAAAAGTAGCATTGCAAGCTTAAATCCAATTTTGGATAATAAGGGAATCCTTCGTGTAGGAGGTAGATTGGGTAATTCAAATCTTCAATTTAATCAAAAGCACCCAATAATATTAAATAAGTCACATTTGTCATCATTGATAATTGAAAATATTCATAAAATAACTTTACATGGAGGAAACAAGTTAATGGAATCAATGATTAGAAGGAATTACTGGATTGTTGGATTGAAGAATTCTATAAAAAAGACAATTCGAACTTGTAGTAGATGCGTACGTTACCGCAAAGAAGTAGCAAAACAATTAATGGGAAATCTTCTAGAATTCCGAGTATCTATGTCAATTCCATTTACACACGTTGGTATAGACTATGCAGGACCGATTCATATGAAATGTTCAAAAGGACGAGGACAAAAAACATTTAAAGGATATATAGCTGTATTTGTTTGTATGGCAACAAAAGCTATTCATTTAGAAGCAGTAAGTGATTTAACAACCGAAGCGTTCCTAGCTGCTTTGAAAAGATTTTTTGCTAGAAGAGGTAAAAGTCAACATATATATTCGGACAATGGAACAAATTTTGTCGGAGCTTGTAGAAGATTAGACCGAGATTTTAAAATGGCAATCAAAAATAATTCAGCCGTAGCTCCCATATTAGAAGCAGATAAAATTCAATGGCATTTCGGGCCCCCGGCAGCTCCTCACTTCGGAGGAATTTGGGAGGCAGGAGTGAAGTCGGTGAAATATCATTTAAAAAGAGTGATAGGCGAAACTAAATTGACATTTGAAGAAATGATTACTTTGCTATCACAGATTGAAGCAGTACTGAATTCACGACCTTTATGTGCGATAGATAGTGAAAGCGATATAGACGTTTTAACGCCTGGCCATTTTTTAATAGGATGTCCAATAATAGATTGTCCTGAAGCAATTAATGATAACCAAATAGGTTCATTAGATAGATGGAAATTAATACAAAAACTTAAAAAAGACTTTTGGAAACGATGGGAAAGCGAATATGTTGTAATGTTGCAACAACGCAAGAAGTGGAAAACCAAACAAGCTAATCTCGTACAAGGACAAATAGTTATTATTAAAGATGAAGAAACTCATCCAGCCAAATGGCCATTAGGAAAAATTATTGAAACTCATCCGGGAAAGGATGGAAATATAAGAGTTGTAACTCTAAAATTACAAAATGGCATACTTAAACGGCCCGTTCACAAATTATGCCCACTGGAGGTAACAAACAGCAGTAGAGCAGAGGAAGCAAATCATGTGACAAGTTTGCTGACTTCGAGAATAACAAAAAATACTGCAACCTCAGAACGACCGAGTAAATCAAGCAAATTGATGATGTGGTTCTTAACGATACTCATGCTAGCAACACAAACTAAGTCATTGTACATTAATGATACATCTAAATCAGGAGCTTCAGTGACTAAACTAAAAAATAATACAGCAATATATTTGGAACCGATTAGTAAAATGGACATAATAAATTCAAAATGGAATTTAATAGTCTATTACGAATTAGGTACTTATTATGATCGGATGCATAAAATACAAGAATTGATTAACAGACTTGAAAATCAATGCAAAATATTGACCTATTACGAAGATGCCTGCATAATGATTACTGCAACTTTAAATGACAAATATAATAGTCTTAAAGCAAATAATGAATTGTTTATGAAAAAACAAAATAGAAAAAAGCGAGCACCATTCGAATTCGTTGGTTCAATTTACCATATATTATTCGGAATTATGGATGCTGATGACCGAGAAAATATGGAAACAAATATTAGAAATATTTTCGACAACCAAAAAGATATAGCAAAATTGTTTAAAAGGCAGACATCGGTAGTTGATTCTACCATAAATATATTAAAAAAGACAACAGATGAAGTTAACCGTAATTTTGAGAAAATGAATCAACAACTTAATAAATTTTATAACGAACTAATAAAAGATCAAAATGCTGAACGAATGACCTTGATGTTTCAAATATTAACCATTTCAATAGGAATAGTTATGGACGAATGTGAAGAAATCCAAACTTCAATAATTAATCTTCTAATTGACATAAATCATGGTCGCATAAATCCAAAACTATTAAAGCCTTCGCAACTTAATAAAGAAATTGAATTTATTAGAAACAAACTACCACACAAATTAATACTACCTGGAAGACAATCGGGTAACGAATTAAAAGAAATTTATAAATCGATGACTGCTAAAGGTTTAATTGTTGATTCACGGCTAGTCATAAACCTAGAAATTCCCTTAATATCGTATGAACCGTCAAACGTATATAAATTAAATCCACTTCCAATAAATTACAAAGGGAGTATGATTTTTCCAGAAATAAAGGCAGAATATTTAATATACAAGTTTGATTTGAATCAATATTCACTTATAAACCAAGTAGATCTAGATAAATGTTCTACTAACTCAGAGAATCATTACCAAAGTCCTGGAAATTTAGCTTGGAAACAATTAGAAAATGAAGCATGTGATTTCAAACCTTCTACAAATGAAAACGTTTGGATAAAACTATCTTCTCAAAATCGGTGGCTTTACAAATTATTTAGCAAAGCAATGATATACATATCTAGAATGTGATAATAATCAACAAATGCATATGGAAATCCCTAGTCAAGGCATTATGACAATAAGAGAAGGATGCACAGTCCGGCATGAAGGAGTAACTGTAACAGCATCTCATCACGTACAATCTGAAATTAAAAAAGAATTGCTATCCTCTTCTTGGGTTAAAGATATTGAAGATATTCCAGAACTACAAATAAAACCTTTTGATTCAACATTAATAAACAATACCAAAGATATCGTACATCTTAAACAACAAATAGAACTCCTCAAAACAGAAAATATAAAATTAAAAAGTATAAATTTTCATCACGTAAGTGGTCACGTTTCGCTAACATTAGTTTTGATAATAGCATTAATCATTACTATTTTATATATAAGATCCAAATGTGTAACAAAAACTGTGACTGTTCCATTTGAACTTCCAGTTAGACATAATTAAAAAATATTAATAATAAAACATAATATACAAGTAAAGTTAAGATACAACTTTGGCCCCTGGCAGAATGTTCATAAAGATATGAATATGAAAGTTTTGTAACCTTAAGATAAAATTATATATACAAAATTATATTTTTGACACAACTACATTAATACATAAAAATATACATGTAAACAATAAATTAAATAAAAAGTATATACAGTCCACTAAATGTCAAGTGCAATGGTATGCAACAAAATTGTAATATGAGACTTGCTCATAAAAATGTGAAAATCATTGCACATAAAAGAAAACTTATAAATTAGAGTATACATAATACTCATATTAAAATACAAAATATACATACTCGAAATATTAATGCACACAAGCAACAGATAAGAAAGTATCAAGCGTGTGTACGTATGTGTATAAGTGCGTTAGATGCACTAATCTAAAAACCTATAAAATATCAATGCGTTGGTATCTGAAAAATGCAATAAAAATATAATACATATTTACACATGTGTATGCACACTAAGCATACACACATATACATATATACATAGTTAAGAAATTAGAATTAAGAAATGTATTGAGGGAAGAAATTTTAATAAAGAAAATCAGACTCAAAAGTGAACTCTCACAGTACAGACTTAAGCAAAGAATGTTTTTTCTGTACACTTGTGTTGTAGCTCAAAGTTCTATCCTCGAAATAGCTTACTATTATGTTATAAAGGTATAGAGGCACGGATAAGCTTTTTAGTGCGCTCAATATACTGTGCCAGGATGCCGAGTTAAAGGCATTCTTTACATGCAGGGTTACAACCATACAGTACTGTATTGTGCCTCCTTTCCATCTTTTCCCGCTTATAGCCCGTTCAGCCAGGGTCTTTGCTAAATTTACAGCTGCAATTATGGATCTTGCCTTCCTGAATCCGAATTGGTTGGGTGATAACCCACCAGCATCGTCGATTGCCTTATTTAGCCGTTGGTGTATGATCCGCTCCAGGATCTTTCCAGCGGAGTCTAACATGCAAAGGGGCCGGAAGTGGGACGGTTCCGTCATAGGTTTGTTAGGTTTCGGCAATAGTATCAGATTTTGCTTTTTCCATATGGAGGGGATGGGTTCCTGGATGCATGTATTATATATAGTTCGAAAGGGGTCTACGTTTCTATCAATCGCTGTTTTTAACACTATATTCGGAACTCCATCTGGTCCCGGGGCTTTAGATGGATTTAACCGTTTGCATGCTTCTCGGACTTCTTCATTCGAAACAGCCGGGATAACCTGGGTTTGTGGTACTCTCACGATCTCCTGATGGAGTGGGGGTTGGATAGGGAAGAGGACCGAGACAATTCCCTCAAATGTTGAGGGGGAAGTTGGCATTTGCCCGCCAGTGCGGAGTTTCCCCATTACCGTTTTGTAAGCGAGTCCCCAAGGGTTGTTTTCGACATCGTCGCACAGTTTAAGGAAGCATTCCTATTTGCTTTTTTTAATTGCTTGTTTTGGTAGTTTTCTTTTCTCCTTAAAATGTTTTTGGAGAGTGGTGTATACAGGTGTACCTCATGACCTTTGGTATAATCGCCTTGCTTGCGGGCATTCTTTACGTAACCTGGCGATCGTCTCATTACACCAATACACTGGGGAATGGTATTTGCGTCGAGATAACTTAGACATGGAAGCATCGCATGCACTCTTAATACAGCTCATAATCGAGTGAGCAGCTTTGTTAGCCGACAACAGATTGTCGGGAGGAGAAGTTAGCCTGAAGACTTCTTCAAAAAGGTCTGGGTCGAACGTTGTGGGTCGCCAGTTACTTCTTTTTAGGGACGGTAAACGCTGTCGTTCATGTGCGGTATTTATTTCGAATATAATTGCATAGTGATCGCTAAAAGTGTAATGATCACTAATTTCCCAGTGAGATTTGCGAACTACGCTCGAGTGTACGAACGTTAGGTCTATCACAGATTGTCGGCCACCTTTGTTAAATGCGCATTGGTTGCCAGCATTTAAAAGCTCCAGATCAAGAGAAGCAAAAGCTTCTAGTAAGGTTTTACCTCTGCTGTTGGTTCTTTTGCATCCCCACTCGATAGCCCAGGCATTAAAGTCACCAGCTATTATAACTTTCGTTTTGCATCTGGCATCGTCGTTGAGGCTAGGGGGTAAGTAGCAGCTATATATGTTAATATTATTAGATGTTGTTCGGACAAAACCATCTGAAGAGAAGGGTGCTTCCAGTTGCGCAAAGTTAGGGTTACATTTCCATATAACCGCTTTATTTCGAGCGTCACTTATCCAGGTTACGCCTTGTCCGATTTTATATGGTTCACTTAGTAGAACCACATCTATTTGCTTTTCGGCAACTGACTGTTTTAGTAAGTCATGAGCCGCTTTACAGTGGTTTGCGTTCAGTTGAAGAAATCTCATGTTACCTGCTGAGCTGCCTTCTTATATACTGGGCACCTGACGCTTCCAGTAAAGTGATCGATTTCCTTTGAACCGGCTTTCAGGCAGAGCAAACATTTTGGCTTGTTGTTGCAGTCCATTGCCTGGTGCTCCCCTTCGCCACATCTTCTACAGAGTCTGGACCTGTCCTCATTTCGCAGGTTTTTGCAGTGTGTCCATAATCGAGACAATTAAAGCACCGCTGTGGTTGTCTGTATTCTCGAATACGGCAATTTACCCATCCAACTTTCAGCCTTCTAGTCAGTAGAAGCTGTCTAGCTGCCTCAACCGGGAGTTTAATCAGGGCTGTTTGGGTGTCTCCATAGGACTTTCTTAAGTTCTTAATTGTTGAGATCGTCAGTTCAGTGTTACCTAATTCTCTCCGCAGGGCGTAAAGAACTTCTTCCTTGCTTGTAACCTCATCAATGTCTTTGCACTCCAGTATCGTCTCTTGGGTCAGCAGTTTAATGTGGGCTTGATTCCCTAGACACTTCTTCATGTTCTCCTGGGAGTCGGTTGGGATCGCAGTTCCGCTTAGTTGATACGTTTTACGTATCTTAGTGACGTTATTTCCGAATCCGCTGAGCGCTGAGTCGGACTTGATTTTCCTTAGAATTTCCGCATAGGAAAGGTCCCCACTTTTTGAAATTAATATCGCTTGTGGTTTTGTTTTTGGTAATTTTGCTGCTTTCTGGTTGGCTTTCTTAGCTACTACATTCCACTGTTCCTCCATTGGATTATTTGTTGTTGCCTTATTATCAGGCCCTGTCGCTAGCTGCGTACTTAGTATTCTTGTTGGCGACTTTGCCGTGGCTTCAAACATTTGAGAACTTATTTTTGATTGTTTGAACTTACCAATTAAACTTGTTCTTGTTCGTGTTTTTGGCGAATTGATGCACGACCGTTTGTTTTGTTGTAGGGTCTGCTCCTCCCCCATTGGTTCTTCAGTGAGAGTACTGCGACCTCTTTTCGCCTGGGCGATTGGGTGGATAGCCGACTCTCTAACCTCTGCTACTGCTTGTTTATGCAGTTGCGAGATCTTATCAATTATGTTACGCATGTGTTGGTTAACATGCCTTTGTTTTTGGCCATGTGTGAGCGCGATTAGCTCTTCTATCAGTATGCCCAGCTCAAGAAGTGCGGTCTCTCCTTCGCTCACACTTATTGCATTTTCGCTGCTAGTGGTGCCTTGTATTGGCAGATCGGCTGCGCTAGCCTTTTTAGTTGGCATTGTGACGCTATTTAATTCGGTCACATCGTGCGAGACAGTGTTTGTTGGAGTCACTTCTTGTGTAGTTGGTGTAGCGACTTTTAACATCTGAGCGCATTGTCGATCAGGTGATCGGGGGGTCTTATTGCTCCTTGTGAACGGACTATGATCCTCCTTAGTACCAGTAATGGTATGTGCTGCTTTAGGTATAGCTGACATTTCCTCAGCTATTCCTATAGCAGTCCACTAGTGCAGTTGCTTCTCGTAAATTCCTCAAGGTGTAATCCCCAGGAATACCTCTTTGTGTGGATTGTGGGTTGTGGGATCCAAGTAGGTATGTAAAGGGAGAGCTAAGAAAATGCGCTCTTCGCGATTTCCCTTTTGTGCGAACCTTCTCCCAAATAAATAGATATTTATTAAGTGTTTTAACACTCACCGCTTTTATAGCATTTTGATGCTCCAATTTCTGTTTTCGTTGAGTTGTTGCGGACACTGTGTGTATTTCCGCGCGCTTAGGAACTAATTTTGAATTATTTCCTACCGAACTTGGTGCCATAAACGGAGCACCAGAAAAAACACGTCTCTTCACTAACTCACTTCACTTTTTTTTGGGTTTACGTGTGTATGTACGTATGTGTGGGTCTTGTGCGTGTGCCTGTGCTTGTGCGTTGCCTGTCTGTGCTTGTGCCTATCCTTCTTTTTCGTGTTTCTCCTGTCCCTTTGTTGCTGGCGCTGTAGCTGCCCTACAAGAAACTGCTGATCGTTTCACTAATACACGCACATTTTTTATGTCAGTGCTGACGAAAAAATGACACTCAAATGACTGTCAATGCTTATGTTAAAAAGAGAAACCTATGAATGATATTGCTTATATATGTAAGAATGAAATAGCTTAATTATTCAACACTGTCATCATTGACAGTAAAATGAAATTTGAAATGACTGTCAATGTTGATTTTTTTTTTAAATAAACACTTTTCAACACTAAACATCGTTTATCAACACTGATCTGTATGCAGAAAAGCAACCCTGTAAAAAGAGATACATACAATTCCATATATGTACGTTTATAAAATGTTGCGCGTTAATTCAGTGAATTCTAAATCGAATTATTATATTTCGTGCGTTGTTTAAGTGATTTATGTTTTGTGATTAAATCTACAGTTTACTATATTATCAAGAAAAGATAAGTAAAAATGAAAAAAAACGCCATTTCAAAAAATGTAAGGTGCATTTAAAAAAAATTGAGCGATCGGGGTGCCTCATGACCGGAGAGGAAAAAGACGAGGCTCTCGACCAGGTAGCAAGCCTTTTACCTATTCAAAACTTTGAGGGATGTTTGGAAGTGGAAGAAATGTTAGAGAAACCTGAGTTCGCACAATCTATGGTAAAAAACATTATTTATAATATCAACATCTTAAAAATTACTATTTACATTTATATATTATTTTTTTACAGATCAGTTATGTCCACAAACTTAAAGGGATATCGGACAATATTGAAAACTCTTTCAAATATATATTTGCAGACAGCCTACTAGAGTATTTCAATTTTGATGGAAGAAGAGAAAAACAAGCATTATGTACCTAAGCAAAAAATCTTCGAAGAAGTTTTAAGAGGTAAATAAGTTTAATGTAAAAGCAATATAAAACTATTTTTAATTAATTTCAATTTTATAGTCGTTTACCAGCCACAAGGATCTTTCAATTTGGAAAAGAGTATACGGAGGTCTATTGAACGGGGTCACCACCGAAATAACAAAAAAAAAATATATTAATAGGAAAAGAAGCAATTAATATAATTTTTCAATAATTTAATTTTATTTTATTACCATTATGATTTTGAAACATGAATTATATGATTTAAAATTAATGAATTATTGTGATTTAAAATATGAATTATTATGATTTAATATATTATAATGTAAAATAGATTTAAAAAGAAATTTTATAAGATATCGAATTTAATTCTGATGTAATTAATTTTATTATATAGAGTTATATTAATTTTTTACAACATTTTTGACATAAATGTTATTTTAATATTCAAATTATAAATGAATAAAGATAAAACTAATTTGAACAAAAAAAATGTGTCATCATTGAAAGATTTACAGTCATAAATGACAAATTGCAGCTATGTTAGCTTTTCAGTCATTATTGACAATTTTCAGCTTTGACAGATTTGTGGTCAGCAATGAACCAAGAAAAAGCATGAGAGTAAGCAGTAGAGATATATACTGATTTAATTCCGAATACCAGTGTGTTAAAGAGAGATGCAAGCTCACACGCATGCGTTTGTTTACATCAGTTTTTTCACTAGGCCCTTAAGAAAATGATAGAAACTTTGTTCTGCGCGCTGACTGAATTTCTTTCAGCTCTGACAGTCAAATGTACGTTCAGCTGACTGTCAGTGTTCTTGTAGGGTGTGCTCGTGTTTTTGTATGACTTTTTCTCCTTTTGTTCGTAGGTTTTGTCACTGCACTATCACTTTATATGTACTTTATATGTACATATGTATGTATATCGCAGGTTTTTCTTTTTTCTTTTACTCTGCTTTCTCTCTCTGTCACCACACTTTTTTTTTCGCTTGTGGGTTAGATTTGAAACCACAAATTCTTTACATATGTACATATGTGTATTGTATGTATAAGTTATTTGATCACTGCACTTTTGCCACTACACTTCGTTAGCTTAGTTGTTACAGCACTTATGCACACGTAATGTAGTTATGTATGTACATATGTATATGTATATAATGTTGCCACCAACGGGTCTTGTTTAAACTATGTATGTATGTCACCACCACCGTTGTCCTTCTACAATTTTTAATACACTTTAACTTTTTTTTGTTTAATTGTGTCACCTCACCACCGTTGTCTTTTGACCACTTGTAGTATGTTTCTTTTTTTTTGTTAACTGTGTCACTTCACCACCGTTGTCTTTTGACAACTTTTAGTACATTTTTTTTGTTAGCTGTGTCACATCACCACTTTTTTCTTTTTTTTTATAATTTGATTATCGCGTTACCGTCACCGAATTTTTTTTTGTTTTTTTTTTAAGATTTTATGTTTTTTTCACAAGTGCCGTCCGGTACGTCTCGAAGGACCATAGAAAAGATAGTTATCAAAACTCGCGGCAACTCACCTTTGCTTTGGCGACGACTCTGCGGTATATCGAATTGGAAAAGCGATCTTGTAGCTGACTGGAGAACCGTATATGCGCGCGGATCGTAATAGAAAAAGGCTCGGTGCCGTCCGTCAGTCCCTTTTGTTCATGGTGTCCGGTGTCCTCGTGTGTGGTGTATATGACGCGGGTGTGTTGAGTGTGAGGTGTGGAGATGAATATGGTGTAGATGTGTGGATGATGTAGATGGTGTAGTTGTGTTGAGTATGGTATGTATGTGTGGGGTGTAGCTTTATTATATTAAGAGGGGGGTCAGGTGTTCATTTAGCCAGCTTAAAGTGCCAATATGCGACACAGATATATTTCATGGTGGTTATGAACAGTGGCCGTCCTTCCGGGACATGTCTACAGCCGTGTACATAAACCATCCTAAATTATCACAAGCGCAGAAATTGTATCACCTCAGATACAAAACCAAAGATCAGGCAGACGTAATAGTAAAACAGTTCGCTCTCAATGACGAAAATTTTAATTTTATTTGGGAAGCTCTAAAAGCACGTTATGAAAACGAAGGAATATTGGTCGACAAACAGGTGACGATATTAATGAATTTACCAAAAGTTCAGAAAGAAACAAGCGAAGAGTTCATAAAGCTTCAATCCACTGTTTCAAATTGTTTGTCGGTTTTATCGACACAGAATATTCCCACAGATAATTGGGACCCCATTCTGATAAATATATGCACAGCTGCATTACCAGAAAAATCGTTACTTTTGTGGGAGCAATCGCTCTCATCGCGAAGAAAGTGCCCAACGTGGCATCAAATGAAAAAATTTCTTACTACCCAATATGAAATTGCAGAAAGGGTAGATAAAAACTAGTCAGAACGAAAAACGTTCAAAACGACCTCAATAGAAGCTTCAACAGACCCCAAGCAAGTAGCCACAATAATTTAAATAGAAGCTGTTTTAAAAATCAATCGTTCACATCCAAATAATATAAGCAAACGTCATGCGAACTTTGTAGATGAGGTCACAAACTAAAATCATGCGAAAAATTCAAAAAAATGAATGTTAGCGATCGAAAAAATTTCGTAAGAACGAAAAAATTATGTACCAAATGTCTGTCACATGCGCATACGCTTAAAGATTGCGAAAGCAAATTTAATTGCGTTTACTGCCATAAAAGACATCATTCTATGTTACATATGTATAACAAATTTTTCCAGCTCATCCCCAAACAATGCAAACGTAAAACGAGCAACAGGATTAGTTGCCACAACAAATTCTGAAAACTGCCAAGAAGCACCATGCTGCTCAAAGGCTTTGAAAACCCAAACCCTACATAGCGAAAATCACAGTAGGGAACTATTACCCACAGCGGTTGTCTCCATCGAACACCGAGGAGAACTGTTTAAACTCAGAGCCTTAATAGACCAAGGATCACAACGATCATTTATAGCGTCTAGGGTACAAAACAGGCTACAGTTACCAACAAAACTGGCCAACTTTGAAATCACGGGAATGGGCGGAAGAGTTGTTCAAAACTCAAATAAAATCTGCCCCATTACCCTCTTTTCCCCCAAAGCGGATAAGCGCATACAAGCAGAAGCTATTGTCCTACCGCAATTAACCAATATGTTACCCAGCTATCACATAAATAGCAAACATTGGTAAAAGGTTTCACACCTAAAACTAGCAGACCCAAACTGCAACACCCCCGCTCAAATAGATCTTCTATTAGGCAGCGATCTCATACCACAAATTATTCTCGAAGGTATTGAGAAAATTACCAAAACACTTCTGGCGCAAAATACCATTTTCGAATGGGTCCTAAGCGGACTAGTTGCGTAACCAGTCACAACGATGACAACTCAAGTTGAGGAAGTCTCAAATGAGTACCTCAATTCACAATTGAAAAAATTTTGGGAACTAGAAGAACTCCCCCCCATATCAGTCACAACCCCTGAAGATCAGTATTGTGAGGATTTTTACAAAGCCACAACTACTAGATCAGAAAATGGTCGGTACGTCGTACGACTACCACTTAAGCAACAATTTCCTAACACACTCGCCTTAGGTCACTCTCGCACCTCTGCAATACAGCAGTTTCTAAGTATGGAAAGGAACCTACTTAAAAAAGGCGAACTCAAATCTGAATATGATGGTGTGTTAGAAGAATACCTTCGTTTAGATCATATGGAGGAAGTAATCCTAGGGGAGAAAATCGTCAACGGCAAATACTAGTCCTTTTACCTGCCACATCACGCAGTAGTAAAGCCAGACAAAAAAACAACAAAAGTAAGAGTTCTTTTTAATGCTTCGAAAACCACGAGTTCAGGGAATTCCCTAAATGATATCCTATTTACGGGACCCACACTCCAACCAGATTTAATGCTTCTGATACTAAATTGGCTTGTATTCAAATACGTATTCAATGGGGACGTTGAAAAAATGTATCGGCAAATAGTCGTACATAAACGACCAAGATTTTCAACGTATTATGTTCCGAAGATCCCCACCAGTCCTTTACGCGACTTCAAATTAAAAACAGTTACATTTGGCATTAACTATGCACCATATTTAGCCATTCGAACTCTCCACGAATTGGCAGACAACACAAAGTCAGAATTTCCTTTGGCAACCGAAGTGTTGAAAACTCAAACGTATGTAGACGATATTCTGTCTGGAAGTTACACCCTTCCGCAAGCATACGAGGCCTTATCACAGGTGATAAAAGCCCGCAAATCCGCAGGGTTTCCTTTAAAAAAGATTACGGCAAATCACCCAAATATACTCAAAACTATTCCAAACGAAAATTTGTTGGACACTAATTTCCTTATATTCAAAAAGGAAAGTACAACAAAAACTCTAGGCATCCAATGGAAAGCGATATCGGACCACTTCTCATACACGACGGAGTCCATATCCGCCTTATCAGCCATAACGAAAAGACAGATTTTATCCTCGGTGGCAAAACTTTTCGACCCCACAGGATGGCTTTCGCCAATTATGATCCAAGCGAAAATCTTAATACAAGAATTATGGTTAGATGGAACCGACTGGGACGAACAAGTGAAACCTCTTCGCGTAGAAAAATGGTCTCAGTTCGCAAATAATCTGAATGATATTTCTCAGATTCAAATTCCGCGATGGGTAAGTTACTCCCCCGATGACAAAGTCGAATTGCATGGCTTCTGTGACGCCTATGAAAAGGCATACTGCGCTACTATCTACATATGTGCGCACGCAAAGTGACACCACGACCACAAGCCACTTATTAGTAGCAAAAGCAAAGGTGGCACCTTTAAAAACTATAAGTCTCCCACGACTTGAGTTATGTGGCGCACTACTACTTTCCAAATTAGTAGCCATGGTGCAAATGCATTTAAACATGGCAAAATGCAAACTATACATGTGGTCCGATTCCGAAATTGTACTAGCCTGGTTGGAAAAACCACCACATGCATGGAAGACATATATTTCTAACCGAACGTCTCAAATACTTGACCTAGTGGGATCAGCCGCTTGGCGTCACGTAGCCAGTGCTGACAATCCCGCCGATCTAGGTACAAGAGGGTGCAAGCCACTGCACCTTGCCACTACCACCCTCTGGTGGAATGGCTCCCGATGGTTGATAGAATCTCCTGACTCTTGGCCACAATCCCCCATTCGGAACATTATCGCCCCAGAAGGTCGAAAAATCGCCACCTTTCACACATTATTGGATGATACCGACATCCTTGAACGATATTCATCGTTTCCAAGAGCTCTCAGAGTAGTTTCTTATGTGTTCAAATTTATAGAACAACTCAAAAGCAAAGTCAAGGGATCACATAATTTCCCATGCAATACAGTGACGAACCTAGAGTTACAAAAGACAAAGGTCGCACTGATAGCATATACACAAGCGCGCTACTTCAGCCGAGATATATCACCACTAAGAGAATCGAAGCCGATTGATAAAAAGAGCTCACTCTTAGTTTTAAATCCATTTCTGGACACGAAAGGCCTGCTTCGTGCCAATGGTCGGCTTGCTAATTCGAGCCTAACATACAACGAACGCAATCCCATAATAATTCCCGAGAGGTCACCATTTGCCACGTTATTCCTAAATTACATCCACATCTTAATGCTACATGCCGAACATCGCCTCATGAAACATATGGTACGCCAGGAGTATTATATCTCCCGTCTTAAACCGCAAATCAAGAAGTACATCTTCACGTGCAAGATTTGCACTATGGAAGTTAATAATTGCCTTTTTGGTTGCTTTATTGATGGCGATACAACTCGCCTCTTTCAACTCAACTTTACAATTGATTTCTTAAAGTGCTTGTTTCTAACCCTAAACTTACAAAACTAGTCTGCTTTAGGTGTCAGTGTTGTTGCCACGAACGAGGTGCATAAAAGGGCTCGGCTTAACTGCCGTAAGCGTGGGTGTATTGTTATCACAGTCCCGATATTTTGGCGCATCAGCAACAAGAAAATGTTGAGAGCGTTGGTACGCTGTTGTCAAGTGCAATTGCTTACGCTGATGAATAATGTATGTGTATTGGTGCGCAGCTGTCGGTAAAAAACTAGCCTGCATTATCTCAGTGTTGTTGCAGCACAAAGAGCTTGGGTTGGCTACCGTAAGTGTGGGTGCATTTTTTATATGTAGTCCCGATATTTAAGTGCGTCGAAAACAAGAAAATGTTGAGAGCGTTGGTACGCTGTTGTCAAGTGCATTTGATTACGCTGGTGATTATGACCATAATGCGGATGATGACGTATGTATGAATGTGCGCCAATGTCGGTGACTTAACCCAGCATACGTGACAGGAGGAACGACTCCGTTATCTATCCCCTGCTTAAGTGCGAAACGTTCTCGATTCGATACGAACATATGGTTCTTCACTTTCGTTCTTTGCATAGAGTCGCATTAGCGGACATAAATAATTATTCGACACAGAAATTAGGAGTTAAAATCTACCGTTAACAATATCTTAAGCTTAGATATATTAAGTATGGGAATTAAAGAAATTCAATTCTCAAAAGAGTTATAAATATTTTATGAGAAATAAAATGATAGTTCAAATCATTAAAAAGTGGTTTTTATATTTTAATTTAGTTATTTGTTGTGGTGTTTTTTATTAAAAAAAAAAAAAATAAAAAAAACGTAGTTGCTTAACGAAGTTTGCTTTTGTGGATTCTTCTTCCGTCAATCAGTACTGTAGTGCCAAGATCCCTTTCAACAACCTTCTCAATGAAAACCTTGTCAAATTTATTCCCAAGCCTTTTATTTCGTCTCAAAAATACTTTCTCTCCGGGGCTATAAGTTTTCACAGTTTTACCTTTGTTAGTTCTACGCAAAGTTTTATTCTGAGTTTCGAGCAGTCGTTTTCTTATATCGCCAAGTTTTTCTACCGGGAAATTGTGAAAGACGTCAGTTGGTCTCGCTTCCGTTACCGAATGTACACTACAATTATATTTAAAAGTTGCTAATCTATAATTTCGACTATTTTCTGTTGTTCTTTAACGCAGCGTGAAATTTTCAACAATGTAGAATGGAATCTTTCCACCTGTCCGTTGCTTTCACTGTGAAGGGTGGGTATGAAAAATTGTTCTATTTTGAAATTATCTCTTAGCAAGGTCCTAATGGTATTCGATTGAAATGCTTTCTCATTATCAGAAACGATCGTTTTGGTATTACCGAATACCGGTAAAATTTCCAATAAAGCATTCTTTATATCAACTGTTGATCTTGAGATAATTGGCTTTACGATAGCAAATTTTGATAACTTGTCTAAACACGTCAAGAAAAGTTGTTTACCAGTTATAAAAATATCTAAGTGAAGGATTTCGTCTGGAAGGCTTGGAATGGGAGTTTTACCGGCTGGGATTTAGAATAGCATCCCCGGCTTTCGGGGATAAAATGGGTGTCGTTGGAAAGGTGACGTTCTCCAGATCACGAAAATATATACATTTAGTTGCCGCTGACTTATAGTTTTAAAGATATTTGCAATTAAATGTGAAAAATTGACAACTTTTACTTTGATATTTTGTTTATTGTGAATAACTTTTTCACTTATATTATGCACTTTTCACTTACTAACACTTCACTATAACGTTTTTGCATATTTATTTTATTAATATTTATTGAAAATAAAGCTTTATTTCAATTATTTTATTTTAGTTAAATTCACTTCATTTACACAACAAGAATAGGGTTGCATACTAGCAAAAAATTGGTATTGCCATATCTGCGTAGTTGTCAACAAAAGAAAATAAGCAAAAACTTTATACCCCAAATAAATCAACGGAAAACGCAACAATCTTAAGCAATTTTTTATAAAAGAAAAAAGTTGCAGAATGGAGTTTTACGCGAAAAAACTCTGAGCAAAAATTGTATACCCCAAATACATAAACGGAAAACGCAACAATCTTAAGCAATTTTTTATGAAAGAAAAAAGTTGCAGAATGGAGTTTTACGCGAAAAAACTCTGAGCAAAAATTGTATACCCCAAATACATAAACGGAAAACGCAACAATCTTAAGCAATTTTTTATAAAAGAAAAAAGTTGCAGAATGGAGTTTTACGCGAAAGAATTTTGAACACCCCGGTGTTCAAATTGGCCAGGTTTATTTTTTTTTGAAGCGCGGCCGAAGGCCGCCAGTACAGAAAGGAGTTCTACGCGAAGGAACTCTGAACACCCCGGTGTTGGATCGGCCAGGGTTATTTTTTTTGAAGCGCGGCCGAAGGCCGCCAGTACAGAAAGAAGTTCTACGCGAAAGAACTCTGAACACCCCGGTGTTGGATCGGCCAGGGTTATTTTTTTTTGAAGCGCGGCCGAAGGCCGCCTGTACAGAAAGAAGTTCTACGCGAAAGAACTCTGAACACCCCGGTGTTGGATCGACCAGGGTTATTTTTTTGAAGCGCGGCGCGAAAAAAAAAGTAACCCTGGTCGTTGCAACACCAGGGTGTTCAGTGCAGAAAGGAGTTCTACGCGAAAGAATTCTGAACACCCCGGTGTTGGATCGGCCAGGGTTATTTTTTTTGAAGCGCGGCCGAAGGCCGCCAGTACTGAAAGAAGTTCTACGCGAAAGAACTCTGAACACCCCGGTGTTGGATCGGCCAGGGTTATTTTTTTTGAAGCGCGGCCGAAGGCCGCCAGTACAGAAAGAAGTTCTACGCGAAAGAACTCTGAACACCCCGGTGTTGGATCGGCCAGGGTTATTTTTTTGAAGCGCGGCGCGAAAAAAAATAACCCTGGCCGATCCAACACCGGGGTGTTCAGAATTCTTTCGCGTAGAACTCCTTTCTACACTGAACACCCCGGTGTTGGATCGACCAGGGTTATTTTTTTTTTGAAGCGCGGCGCTGAACCGCGATCCAACACCGGGGTGTTCAGAGTTCTTTCGCGTAGAACTTCTTTCTGTACTGGCGGCCTTCGGCCGCGCTTCAAAAAAAATAACCCTGGCCGATCCAACACCGGGGATTCAAAAAACTAGAATAATTTTTTAAAGCTTGGATAAAAAATGTAATACCGTGAAGGGTATAACTCCCTTTTTAACACTTTATTTTCTTTAACGGGAATAATTCTAGCAGCAATTGTACTGTTAGTTTTCAAACTAAGTACTTTTTTTTCTTTTTTGTTTCGCAATTAGCAAGTTTAGCAAGTGTGGTTAGTGATTTTTAAATATTTTTAATTTTCTCAATTTGGTTTTTAATAAAAAGAAAAAAATTAAAAAATGTTTCCACAACGATCAGGTATGTTATCAAATATTTCTAAATTTTTAAATTTTTAATTAAGTATTCTCTGTAGATTTCGAACAACCTTCCACCAGCCGCGGTGCCCGTAAAAGTGTTCTTACCGTTGCAGAACTTAAAAAAATGTGGAACATTACCAAAGTTGTAGCGACGTTTAGCACTAGGGAGGACTGCATTGCCTTTGCAGAAAAAGAGGGCTTAATTTTAGACAATAAATTGTGCCGCAAGCATAAGACACCCATGATCCCCACTCTATCGGGTAATAATACGGTAGGGTCTTTTAGATGCCGAAGAGGTAGTTGCCGTTCCCTGCCTGCTGTATCTAGGGCCAAAGGCACTTGGTTTGAGAATGCAAAGATACCATTGCCTCAGATATTTTATCTGATGTTCGCATATGCGTCTCATTGGTGCCAGACCGAAGTCAGAAAAAATAGCTTTATAGCTATTTTGTCAACAGCCACAATATGCGATTGGTACAGTTATTGCCGAGAGGCCGTTGTGTTGTACCAAATAGACCACGAAGAGGCTGTGGGGAAAATTGGCGGTCCCGGAAAAGTTGTACAAATCGATGAAAGCAAGTTTGGAAAACGAAAATACAACAAAGGTAATAACTCTTATATATATAAAATTTTACGTACTAACTTATTTTATCATATTTCAGGTAGGAGAGTTAAGGGTCATTGGGTACTGGGCATGGTAGAGGATGGGTGCGAGGATTTGAGATTGGCAGTGTGTCCCGAGAATGTACGATCTGCTGAGGTGCTCATACCTATTATCAAGAAGCACGTGGCGGAAGGGTCAATTATATGTACAGACTATTGGAGGGCATATAATTGCCTTTCCGATCATGGGTATGAGCACCGAAGGGTCAATCATAGTGATCCGGAAAATCCCTTTGTCGCCCCAGACGGGACACACACTCAAAGAATTGAGTCACAGTGGCGTGTGATCAAGAGATTCTTTTTAAAGGACAATTTCTCAAACCAACGAAACTTTGCTGATTTGATAATTGAGTATCTGTGGCGTACAACCATAAGAAGAAACCGTGAAGACCCTTTTGAAAAGCTTTTACAAGCAATAAAGCATACATATAAACCTTAAATTTGTTTTTGCTTTTATTTATGACAATATATTTTTTTTATTAAAATTTTTATAGGTATTTAGGGTATAATGATTTTGCTTATTTTCTTTTTCTGACAACTACGCAGATATGGCAATACCACTTTTTTGCTAGTATGCAACCCTATTCTTGTTGTGTAAATGAAGTGAATTTAACTAAAATAAAATAATTGAAATAAAGCTTTATTTTCAATAAATATTAATAAAATAAATATGCAAAAACGTTATAGTGAAGTGTTAGTAAGTGAAAAGTGCATAATATAAGTGAAAAAGTTATTCACAATAAACAAAATATCAAAGTAAAAGTTGTCAATTTTTCACATTTAAATGCAAATATCTTTAAAACTATAAGTCAGCGGCAACTAAATGTATATATTTTCGTGATCTGGAGAACGTCACCTTTCCAACGACACCCATTTTATCCCCGAAAGCCGGGGATGCTATTCTAAATTTTATTTTCCAAGCATATCTTACAGTTAGTTATTAATGTTTTCAACATTTTTTTAATGTTTGAGAAAAAGTACTCACCGGAGATTTGGCGAAAATTTTCGTGTAAACCACGATGAGCTCGATTGTGCTCCGTTGCTATCGTTTCTAACTGATCATCTGTATTAGTTAAGTCTATGACCAAGACCTCTGTGTGGAGAAATTTAACACCGGGGAATGCCAGAACTAATGTATTCTGAATTTCTGCTAAGGTTGCTAGATCACAGTGGATCGCGTTAGTGACATTTGTATTTATGATTCCTTTTTAACACTACAAGATCTTTAACGTCATCGAATGCTATTGTGTGACGAATATGTTTTTGAAAAAGAATTTTAGTGTTTTTATGAAATGAGGAAGACTTTATTAACACCAGCTGAATTTTAAATTGATTTATAGGGCAGTTACCTGTCTTGATTGTTTTACTTGAAGACAATTCGCTATGCACAGTTTCATCAGAAACGGAATCACTCAAACTGTGGACAAACTGCCGCGAGAGTGCGTCAGCTACCTTATTATCCTTTCCGGGTTTGAAATGGAAAACGGGAGAAAATTCTTCAATAAATGATCGCCACCTCTTCATTTTTGCATTTGGATTCTTTTCTGACATCGAAAATATCAGCGGTTGGTGATCAGTAAAAATGTGGATATCCCTTATTCTATACAAATAGTGTCGTAGCTTTTTCAATGCCCAAACAATTGCTAACGTTCACGCTCATTTGTCGCATAGTTTTGTTCACAAGCAGATAGTGTTCGGGAAATCATTGTAATTGGTCGCCCTTTTTGGGATAAGACTGCACCTAAGGCAGTAGAGGAAGCATGAGTAGTAAGTTCGAAGGGTTTATTGTAATCGGGATACTGGAGAAGCACGTCTTCGGAAGCTAATATCTTTTTTACTCTTTCAAATGCGCCAAGCGCATCTGAGTCAAAATTTATTTTGACGTTTTTGGAATTTCTCGCACCTACTTGTCCATTTTCCCCTCGTAATCCTTCACAAAACGGCGGTAGTACCCGGATAAACCAAGAAATGAGCGCAAGGCTCGAAGAGTTTGTGGAGGTTCATAGTTTATGATATCGTGAATCTTATCTGGACAGGTCTTAATACCTTTTACGGAAACAACAAAGCCAAAAAATTCAACATCAGTTTTAAAAAACTTAGACTTTTCGGCGGATACTCTCATTCCCGCTTTCTCAAGCTTCTGAAGGATACAGTCGATATGATTTAAATGTGAGTCTTCATTAGGAGAATATATGATTATGTCATCGACATAAACATGACAAAATTTTGAACAACCCAAACTTGCCAAGATAACCGATGTATCCGGTATAGGGTATCGATCCGGAATTGTTACCTCATTAATTTTTCTGAAGTCGATAACCAACCTTAATTTACCGTCTTCATCGAAGCCTTTTTTATTCACAACATGTACAGGAGAATTGTACGGTGAACACGACTCCCTAATGATACCATCTCTGAGTAGGGTTTTAATTTCATTATTGATGAAAGGCGCAACAGAAATGGGATACGGGTTACTTTTGCTATAGATTGGTTCATTCGTATTTGTGCGAATTCTGGCTTTTACGGCAGTGTTGTATGGCAACGCTCTATTGGGATCGGCAAAAGCATTTATGTTTTTATTTATAATTTGTCGAAATCTAGTCCGAACTAATGATGGAACAGATTCTTCTTCTATCAAAATGGAGTTAACTTGGTTACACGATAAATACTGTAATTTTATTTTACCATTGCGGTAAAATAAATACCCTTTAACGGTATCAATTTTTGCATCAATTTGTTTCAAAAAATCGTACCCTATGATACCATCAAACGTGCTTAGACTGGAAAGTAAGAAAAACGTTGAGGTATTGTCCAGAATATTTATTAAACATTTTTTATTTATGATATTTTCGCCGTTTATAGACTTTAATTTAAAATGGTGTTCTAAAGGCTTAATTCCTTGAAGAAAGGGAAGGTCCTTTATGTAGTTTTTTGAAGTGCCGGTATCAATTAAAATCCGGAGCTCCTGCCCGTGTTTGGCTTTCTTTGTAATAAAAGGCAGGAGCGACTTTATTCTAAAAAATTTATTTCATCACCGTTTTCTTCAATGGCATCTTTTCTATCATAAGTTTGATTATTATAAGTAATTACAATTATAATCATAATAGTGTTCATTTTGATAATCAATATCTTGAACTAAGTCATCTGTGCAAACCTGTAATTGATCATTGTTTGAAGAAGCTCCTATTTCATCTGGCATGAAATTAACCTTTTGTATTTTGCGAAATGGTGATCGACCTGAGTGCAATTGCTCATGAGAACGCTTAAACATCCCTGTCAAATTAGGATTAGAATGCTGTGCCCCAGAATTATAATTGGGTGATTGAACCGGAAATGTTTTTATGTTGTTGCTTTTATATTGTTGTTGTATTTTAGGAAGATTAGCCTTCTGTCTATAAAAACTTGATCCATTATCAACTTCCATGGGAGTTGGCCTATTTGCATTACCTTGAGTGATACGTAAAAATGGCCGAATATTCTGAGTTATGGTTTGGGGCGGATACATTGCTTGTGTTGGCACATTTGGTTTAGATGCGTTACCTGCAGCATAAGCTTCAGCAAACTCAATACGCCTGTAATTAGTTTTAAGCTCCTGATCAACAGCAAGGGCAGAAGGTAAGTCTTTCGGACCAGCAGAGAAGAGAATATCGCACATTGGGCGACGAAGACCTGATATAAAAACACGTAAGGCATTCCCTCTAGCGCGTTCATTTATAGCTTCGATAATATCACTTCTTCCACTGTTGGTCATAATTTGCTTATTTATTATAAGCGACAGCTGTTTTTCTACCTTGCTATAAAATTCATCGATAGACGAATTCCCCTGTCTCAGAATACTAAGCTCGTTTTCCTGGTCTAATCTGGCAATAATAGCTTTAAAATTGAGAACTGTACTATAGGAGGCAAGAGTGGAGTTAGCCGAGTCTATAATTTTGTTTCTAAATATACCCATGGCTATATAATATTTTTCGGACCCCTCCTTATAATAGTTCAAGGCGAATACCGCGGCACTTCGCCACGCTGGGTAGGATGTGCAATCACCCTTGAATTCTGGGAGAGATTTTATTAGGTCCAAACTCGCATTATTTTCCGTAACTAATGGATTTATTGAAACTGGATGGTAAGATTCAACGCTAGGCGGTTGAAGGCGTTTAATTTCAAGAGTTAAAATATTTAATTGTTCGGCGAACTCTAGTCTAGTTCGCTCATTCTCATTGACGCTTGCTATCACTTCATCCCTACTAAAACTCATTTTGCCACGACAAAAAGTTTTTCTGCTCTAAGTCTGGGTTTAATAAACGTGGCAATAGCTTTCAAAAAGTTACCCTGAAAACACTAGCAGCAAATAGATTACCTTAGTTCTTTACACGAGTTTAAACAAAGCGGATACAATTCTTTATGCAAATGAAATATATGTCAAATCATTATAATGCGCAGATTATTACTTTAAGGTAACGTAACAGATTTATTTTCACTACTTTGGCAGAAATAAACCGCAAAAAGTATTCGAAAGCAAATTAAATTGATGCTGACTTAAAAATTTTCAACACATTAAACAAATTGCAATAATTAACTTTAATTAACTTTAATTACACTTATTATATTTTAATTCGGAAATACGCAGATGGCCAAAAAAGCTACAAACTATGTTCAGCTGATTATAGTTCCGAAAACAAATGCTTGCACATTTAAAAAATAAACTAAATATATTTTTTTTAGGTAAACTTTTATAAAGTATTTTCACTAACCTTCTATGAAGTTTTAACCACAAAAATTCACTTTGCTCCACTTTATTTTCAATAAATGATTTATTTTTAGATACACTTTTTAATTTTAAATTTAAACCACTTGAAAATATTTTGAAAAATCACTTACAGTTTTTTTCTCTTAATGTAGAATGAATCCTTCTTGTTTTTTTTATAAACAGCTCCTTAGAAATCCTTGAGTCCTTTCAAAAATAGCTTAGATCCTTAGGGTCCTTAATAGGTCCTTTGTCCTTTTAAGAGCCAACAGGTTGGGCGCCAGTTAATAATTGCCTTTTTGGTTGCTTTATTGATGGCGATACAACTCGCCTCTTTCAACTCAACTTTACAATTGATTTCTTAAAGTGCTTGTTTCTAACTCTAAACTTACAAAACTAGTCTGCTTTAGGTGTCAGTGTTGTTGCCACGAACGAGGTGCATAAAAGGGCTCGGCTTAACTGCCGTAAGCGTGGGTGTATTGTTATCACAGTCCCGATATTTTGGCGCATCAGCAACAAGAAAATGTTGAGAGCGTTGGTACGCTGTTGTCAAGTGCAATTGCTTACGCTGATGAATAATGTATGTGTGTTGGTGCGCAGCTGTCGGTAAAAAACTAGCCTGCATTATCTCAGTGTTGTTGCAGCACAAAGAGCTTGGGTTGGCTACTGTAAGCGTGGGTGCATTTTTTATATGTAGTCCCGATATTTAAGCGCGTCGAAAACAAGAAAATGTTGAGAGCGTTGGTACGCTGTTGTCAAGTGCATTTGATTACGCTGGTGATCATGACCATAATTCGGATGATGATGTATGTATGAATGTGCGCCAATGTCGGTGACTTAACCCAGCATACGTGACAGGAGGAACGACTCTGTTAACTTGCACAAGCAGAAGATGCGAACGCAGATTATGGCAGCACTTCCACCTGAACGCTGCAATTTCGCTCTGCCTTTCACCACAACAGGTGTTGATTTTGCTGGGCTTCTCCAGGTAAAGGCGTCTATCTTAAGGTCTCCCACTCTCATGAAAGGCTATGTGGCTGTCTTTGTATGTTTCACGACAAAGGCAGTACATCTTGAGCTATGTAGTAATCTGACGACGGAGGCTTTTCTCGCGGCATTTGCTCGCTTCGTCGCTCGACGTGGCTACCCATCAAAAATCATAAGCGATAATGGCAAAACCTTTATCGGAGCTCAACGAGCCACAGAAAAGCAATTTGTGTATTTTTTAAAACAAGTGCCACCCGACATCGTACAAAAGTACGCCCCCCAAGGTATCAAATGGCAATTTATACCCCCGAGGGCGCCTCATATGGACGGTTTATGGGAATTCGCTTTAAAAAGCTTTAAATCCCATTTAAAACGGGTAGCTGGAAATTATAAATTCAATTACGAAGAGTTCACGACGTTATTAAATCGAATTAAAGCCGTTCTCAATTCACGGCCACTCACAGTACTATCGCAAGACCCCTCAGATTTCACCGCCTTAACTCCAGGGCTTTTTCTAAAAGGAGCACCCATCCTGGCCATCCCTGAGCCAGGCGTGGAGTCGCTATCCCTATTAAATCGATGGGAACGAATTAAAATTCTCCATCATGATTTCAGCCGCCGATGGAAGGACGACTACATAAAGGATCTCCACAAAAGATACCGCTGGAAGACTCCTGAACAAACGCCTAAACTTGGAGACCGTGTCATCAATCACGATGGTTGTCTACCCCCCACCGAGTGCCGGCTTGGCCGCATAGAAAAGCTACATTATGGCTCCGACGGTCACATACCGGTCGTGGATCTCCGTACGCAAAACGGAACGCTAACCAGACCGCTCGTGAAGCTATGCTTTCTGCCAACTTCCGATGATCGCGAATCCGAAAACCTCGAAAATAAACCGGTATTATCGCTACACAATAAACGAACCAAATGAAACCAATAAAACATGAGAAAGTACGCAAATAACAAACCGTCAAAATATAACCAATCGCCAAATAATAACAAACCTTCGAATAATAACGAAGAAAACTAACACAAATCGGTCACTCATTACGACGACCTATTCATACCAAATATCGTGGCACCATATCTAATTGTATGATAGATTTATAATCGATAATCTTCCTACACAGATCACCATGCATATAGATACACCAGTCGCAACCACGCCAACAGCTCGGGCTACCAATGCGCCCCGCACCGTGCCTACTCCAGCGCCCCGAACTGTGGTGGCAACGACGCCGGCAACTGCACCGGCAACCGCGTCTGCAGCGGTCCTTCAAGCCGCACCTCGTGGTGGCACTCGACCCCCACCACCTCCATCACGGACCACGGAGACCCTAAGGTGCCCCATCTGTCGGCGCCCACATCACTTGCACCATTGTGGCATATTTAGGGGTATGCGACCCGTGCAACGGCAGCAAGTTGCCCAGGCCCACGGGCATTGCCATAACTGCCTGTCATATACCCATGGGACTGCAGCGTGTGAGTCACGAGGGCTGTGCCAAATATGCCACAGGCCGCATCATACGCTGCTACATCGCAGCACAGTACGCGTATTGAATCGGCCACCCATCCAGCGCGGCCGCATACCCCGCTTCCAGTCCGCAGCTCGTGGCGCACCCCAGCGAGACGGACCCTCGTTGCGGCGTCGACAGCCTGGGCCACCACCTCGCCGATCTACTGGTCTGAGCAGTACCTTTTAGGCTAAACAGTCGTTTAGGGGGGCCGGAATGGCTAAATGAGCACCTAACCCCCCTCTTAATATAATAAAGCTACACCCCACACATACACACCATACTCAACACAACTACACCACCTACATCATCCACACATCTACACCATATTCATCATCCACACCTCACACTCCACACACCCGCGTCATATACACCACACGAGGACACCGGACACCATGAACAAAAGGGACTGACGGACGGCGCCGAGCCTTTTTCTATTACGATCCGCGCGCATATACGGTTCTCCAGTCAGCTACAAGATCGCTTTTCCAATTCGATATACCGCAGAGTCGTCGCCAAAGCAAAGGTGAGTTGCCGCGAGTTTTGATAACTAACTTTTCTAAAGCTGAATGCCTGGATTTGCCTCTTGGGCTTGTCTTTGTGGCAGCTCTACTCTCGGTTGTGGAGTAGGTGCAATTGCTCTTAATAGCTTTAATTGATCAGAAATCATTGCCTTTGTGTCTTCGAACTGGTCTAGGCAGTGTTCATATTTGGTGTAAGCCGAGGGTTTAAAATTTTCTGGTAGATCTGAATCATCAGATTCTACGATTGCGTCATATGCCGCTTGGAGACGTGTCCAGAAGTTGTCTAAATTGTCTTTTTTGATTTCTAATACCGATTCAGAGTTGTATCGAGTGCAGTATCGTATCAAACTGTCACTCTCAGCAATGAATTTTGTACAAGAAATGTCTTTACCCCTCTTTAGTTTTAAAGCACCTTGCTTTGAGCGTGTAGCTTCCCCGGTGTAGACGGACTTTTTTCATCTGAAATTATTTTTGGAACTTTTAGCAACTGAGTTGTTTTAGATTCCTTTGAGTCTGAGCTCATTTAAAAGATGTATATAATAAATCAAAACGTCTTAGTGAAAACTAGACTTGTAGATGTTTTGAAAATATTTCGTATATTAAATATTGAATAGAAGACTCTTTTGTATGTAAGAGTTTCAAAAAATCAATAAAAGCAATGGCTTTTTAATACGCTGAGATTTCAAAATATTTTTGTATATTGCTCCCGTATGTATATATGTATATATATATGCGTATATATGTATATATGTTCGCGGTACGAATAAACCACGAAAAGAGAATTAAACGACCGTAGGTAATTTTCGCAAATTCGCTTGTTAATAAGTACATATATAATTGTATAACTGCGCCGCATATACATAAGTATGTATGTATATATGTCCGCAGCGAGAAGAGGCCGCGAAAAGAGAATAGAATGATATTCTGACTTTAGAATGTATGTATGTACTAAGTGTATATATTTTGAAATATGTATATATGAATATGGTTTCAGTATTAAATGAACCAGTTATGCTCTTTATTTTGCTGAGTTGAACGCATTTTTGACATCCCGGGTTATCAGCGCACAATACTTTTTTGTGCCACCTTTCCATCTTTTGCCACTTACTGCACATTTCGCAATATCGACGACTTCTCGTAGTGCGTCAATAGTGGATCTCTTTTTTATGAAGCCGTATTGTCTCTCTGATAATCCGCCGGCTTTTTGGATTGCTAGTTCCAAGCGGTTTCTTACAATGCTTTCGTACACTTTCCCAATCGTGTCGAGCATGCAAAGGGGTCGATATGATGAAGGTTCTTCAGGTGGCTTTTTTGGCTTTGGGAGCAGAACCAGGCGCTGAATCTTCCATGGATCGGGGAACACCTCTTCTAATATACACGCATTTTACATGTTAATAAATAAACTGGGTCTAAGAGTTATGGCTTCTTTAAGGGCTCTATTTGGTATACCATCTATTCCGGGCGCTTTAGAGTTTTTGATTTTTTTCGCAATAGCCAATAGTTCGTCTTCTGTGACTAATAGGGGTGGCTCCGTAGCTTCGTTTCTTTTAATATAGGAAAAGGATGCATGTGTAGGGAATAACGCTTCGACAACCTTTTTCATAAATGAAGCGCTCTTAGGTTGCTGCGACTTATTTTGAATTTCGACATACAAATTTTGTATGCCGATCCCCAGGGGTCTATGTTCGCTTCTTCACATAGCTTTTCGAAACAGGATCTCTTACTACGGATAATGGCTGACTTCAGGAGCATTTTTTGGCATTTAAATGCTTCTCTGAGGCGGATTTCGTTTTCCCCTCCCTGGTTTCGCTGTGCACGACGTCTAGCTGAGTGACAGAGCTTCCTCAGCTTTGCAATTTCGTCGTTCCACCAGTATACCGGCTTTCGGTTGTTATTGTATCTCGTCCTGCGCATAGTTGCGTCGCATGCTGCAACTAGTTCCTTCTGCACAGCGGATACTAAGTGGGTGGCGTCTTCGCCTGGTGTCTGCTAAGTTAGCAAACATTATAGAACCTTTATTATCCTTTTGAAACGTATTTTTTGTGCCATTGTTTAGAATCGTGAGGTTTGTTTGACTCAAAAATTCTAGAATGAGGCGACCACGATGATTTGTCATTCTGCTACCCCAAGCAGTAGACCATGCATTAAAGTCACCCGCTATTATTATTGGCGATTTGTTTCTGGCCTCTAGAGATAGCTCCAGGAGAAAATCTTCAAATTCTCTAATTGTTGCGCTAGGACGAGTATAGCAGCTTACAAAATATATACCTTGCATCTTCGCCCATGTAAAGCCGTTATGGACGTCTTTGGAGCAGGATGAGAATGCTTGTCCTTTGCAGGCCCATTTTGCCGCCTTTCCACTTCTATCTTTACACCAAGTGCTCTCCGAACGCAGTCTATATGGCTCGCTTAGTAAGGCGACATCTATATTCTCTTCTTGAACTGTTTGTTTTAGCAGATCTTGTGCTGCAGCGCAGTGATTAAGGTTTAGCTGTAACAACCTCATTTTTTTATTGTTTTCATCATTTGTACGTACTTCGGACATGTCGTACTTAAGACGGAGTGCTCTCCTTTGCAAAGCATACAGCTCGAGGCATTTTTGCACACTTTTGCTACGTGTCCTGCAGCTCCGCAGTGTGTACAGAGGGCTGACCGATCAGTCTGACTGACACATTTGTGTGCTATGTGACCCAGTTGGAAGCACCTAAAACATCGGGTAATGGGTGAGTATTCTCTGAGACGGCAGATAGACCACCCTATCTTCACTTTGCCCAATTTTAGTGCTACTTTAGCGTCTTGAGCGCGCAGACAAATATGAGCTATTTGTGTGCCACTTCGGGTTTTCCTCATATTTTTGACGCTTGATTTCTCCAGGTTTTGGAACCCACACTCTTTTTTTAGTGCCTCGCAGATTTCTTCCGGTGTTGTAATTTTGTCCAAGTCCTTACATACTATTGTGACGCTATGAGTTTTTGGATGTATCAGCGCCATTTCACCCACCGCTCCCTCTAAGACGGTTTGGAATGATTCGGCTCTCTTGTCCGCTTGATTTTTTTGCTCAATCAGCAGGTCTCCTTTCATCGTTTTTCGTATGTATGACACGTTTGATCCCAACTCTTCAAGACCGCTGTCGCTTTTTATTTTCCGGAGAATATTCGCATACGATGCACCTTCCTTTTTCGTTATTATGATGGCGTCCGGTTTCGCTCTTATTTTCTTTTGGATTGGCTTTCTATTTTTAACTACATCCACCCGTTTTTCGCATACGTTATGTTGCCCCGTAATATCTACTACTTTCTTGACCTCTCTGGTCATTTGTTGCACATTTTCAATAGCTTTTTTTGGCTTTTTTGTGGGGGGTAGTTCCCCGATGCTTCTCGCAGCCGCTTTGGGGTGTTCAGCTCTTTGGGGATATGAGAAAGCTGTGTTGCTTTCTCAGCCATAATTTTCTTCTCTGGTTTCTCGGCTTTGTTATATAAGCTCATTATGGTACTCATTAAATCGCGCATAGCCTGGTTTACGTGCCTTTGACCAGCCATCATATTTTCCAACTCTTTTATTTTGCAACCCAGCTTTTTAAAGTAGTTGGACGATTCAGTATTTAGTGATTTCTTTTCACTTTTGCTTGTCCGGTCAGCAGTTTCGTCACTAAATGTTGATCCAGCAGCGGCGGGTTCCTCATTTCGGCCATTGGGGGGCGTTCTCAGAATTTTAGAATTCCTCCGTAAAGGGTTCTCTGGTGTACGCCCCATATTATTCTCAGAGGCCATACCTCAGTGAGAAAATAGTTGGGTACACCTGTCAATGAGTACGTTCAGTCACTGCTGCTAAAATCTAATTTATATTATAAATGGTTGGCAATGCCTAAACCAAGAACAAAACGAAAAAGGAGAAAAAAGCGGAAAGCAAAAACGGAGAACAGCTGATCAAAACAAAGTGGCAAATTAAAAAAAATAAGCGCACGTTTGATTCGCTGTTAAGGTTGGTACGCAGCTCTCAAGTAATTGCTCAAGAACAAAAATACATTATTTCTGAAGTAATTTTGACAGCTGGTTACGCATTGTGAATGATCCACATTAGAAGAGCAAGAGAGAATAAACAAAGTAAACAAACTTTGTGCGTATGTATGTATGTGTATGGTAACACAAATATTTTCATTGAGATTTAAGGAATGTTGTCGATGATTGGTTGGTTTTATACAACATTTCAAAATGGAACATACTTTATAATAATGATTGCAACTAATTTAGGATGAATTTGACGATTACTTCGAATTTCCTGCAAGAAACAATTGTTGATTTGATGTTTCTTTGCAAAACCAGGTTTGCCATATTCACATTTTATTGAAAAAAAGTATTAAAAATTAGTACTAGCTTTCTTAAGAGCTGCGTACTAGCACAAGTAACTTTATCGCAGGAACGTTTCTGGACCGTTTCTTAAGCGTTTTTTATATGAAGTTTTTACGTTTCTTGAGAGCTGCGTACTAAGCTTTAGTAGGGGAAATAATAAAAATATAACTAAGAAATTGGTAAATTTGCCACGGAGGGTCAGGTATCTGGAAATAAATTTTCTGTTTAAATTTAATTTCACTTATCAGTTTCTTTAGGTTTTGTATCCACTTGGATCGTCCGGAATTCCGGTAAGTCCTAAGCCAAATGAAATGTGATTCCACTACGAAAAACTAGGATTATTTCACAGATAATCCAAGAGCTCAGAAAAACACATCCACCTCACTCAAACACTAAAATAATGTGCTTGTGCCTGTACGTCTGCCTGTGCGTCTTCCTCCAATCCTTGTGCTGGTGGTTATTGTTGTAATTTCGTGGTCTATGAATTAACTCCCACGAAATAAGCCCCACTTTTAAAAACTAAATAAATCCCACCAAATATTGTTACTTCGAAAGTGAGAGTTATTTCGTTTTTAAAAGTAGGACTTATTTCGTCAATTGGTGGGACTTATTTCGTTACGCGTTTTTATTTTAAGTGGGACTTATTTCGTTTTGAGTGGGGATAAATTCGTTTTGTAAAGTGGGAGTTATTTCATACCCCTAAAGTTATATTTATTTCGTTTTATGTGGGACTTATTTCATTTTCATAATTTTGCATTTTATGTGAATGCTTAATAATTTTTGCCGTTATTTGTTGCTCTTCACGTTTAGACGCTTTAGATAGACTCAAATCATTTATAAAATATTTTGAGAATCAATTGATGCAAAATATTCCCTTTTACAGAATATTTACAAAAAGGTGTTATGATTTGATTATTACAGATCGGTCCACATAACTTTTCAGTTTTCGATTCTGAAATCCGCACTACGTCTGCAATAGAAGCTTACAATAGCGTCATAGGAAAAATCATTCCAAAGAAGGCTACTTTTTTCAAATTTGTAGCATTTTTACAGATGCAAGAATTTGAAAAAGTAAGAAAATTTGAACTATTGATGAATACCAATGGTAGTGTGGGAAAAAGCGTATTAAAAAGTCCTGTGTTTTGAAAGCAGATATGATTTCGAAATTCAAGAATGATCTCTTACAAGGTACTATAACTCCTTCTAAATTCCGTGACCAACTGGTGTTATCAAAAAATAATTTAATTGTACAAATGGAGCCTGATGAAGATCTTTTTGAAGAATTATCATATTTGGAAGAGGACATTGAAGACGAGTCGTTAAACCATATTGAAACCAACTAGAATACAATTAATAATAATATGTGTGTGGTTTGTTTCATAAAGCAGCCAAAAATCTTATTTTTTCCTTGTAAGCACTTGAAAATTTGCAGTGAATGCTGTCTTACAATGCAAACTCACAAAATTGATCAAACCAGTAAACTAGTATGTCCATTCTGTCGTGCAGAAGTTCATGAAACCCTTCAAATATTTATCTGATAAATAAATGATTTTTTTTATGGAGGGGTGCGATAGAGCCATGAAATATAAGGCCATTATGGCTTTATTTCTCATTTTTTCTTTATGCAAAAAGTTATATATTGGACATTTCGTAAAAGGGACAACCATAATTTTTTGTCTTTATCTCTCATGGCTCTCCTTTTTTGTTATTAATTACTTTATACTTACTATAATAAAAAAACTTTAAAGAAATGTATACAAATAGGTACCGAACTTAACTACTGGAAAAACAACATAAAAAAAATTGTTGACGTAATTACGTATGTTTGTGTTTTATTATATTTTTAATAGGAAATTGGAATTCGTGTTCCATGTTTTCTAATATCACCATTACAAAATACAACTAATCCCAATGCCACGTTAAAACTATAATACCGTCTAACTTGCACTGGATCTTCAAGCCCTTTATAAAGGTCGATAATTTTAATCTGATGGTCCTTCCGAAACGGTTTCCATCTTAATAATAAGAACAATTGATCTGTACTTAATCCATTTACGAGTCCAAACGTTGTTACTAGAAGGCGTTCTCTATACGTTCCTTGACCGAAAAAAGAATTAATAATAAATTCTGGAACTCTTTCAAAATTCGTAATATCCATTCCATTAAGAAGCCTTCTGCAAGCGTGCATACGATTTTTCTTTATTATTCCTCTGCTTTGATTATTCATATTATTCGACGTGTGTTTTTTTCGAAGAGCCAAATACTTCTTATTTCGTTTATGAAAGTGAGACTTATTTCATTTAAGAAATATATTATTCACGGGGGAGTTATTTCATTTTGAGTGGGAGTTGTTTCATTTCAAGTAAATTTTTAAATCATTTCATTTTGGTGGGACTTAATTCGTTTTCAAAAGTGGGACTTATTTATTTTTTAAGCAATTTTTGGTGGGACTTATTTCGTTTTTAAAAGTGGGACTTATTTCGTGGGAGTTATTTCATAGACCCGTAATTTCCTTATGCTTTTTTGTTTTTTTTCGATTGTGAGTTATTTTCCACTGCACCTGGTTATGCACACTTAAGGGTTTTTTTTGTTATGTTTTCGGTCACTTTAGCCACTCCACTATCTCTCTTCAATTTATATATGCATATATGTGTGTTTTTTTTTCGTACCACTGCACTTCTGTCATTTTTGGCCTTATTTTTTTTTGTCTTTTTCTTGTATTTAAGTATAAGAACTTATATTTTCTCTTCACTTTTTTCCTTTTTTTTGTTTGTTTTTTTTGCACTTTGCACGTTTGTTCACTGTTTTATATGTTACGCATTTTTATACATGTATATATGTTTTCGTTTTTGCCAACTTTTGTCACCATTCGTTTAAATTTTTTTTTCCAAAGACTTGTCACTACCGGTTTATTTCTTTTCTTCCCGTTTTGCCACCAACGGTTTTTCTTTATTTTTCCAAAGTTTTGTCACTACCGGGTTTTTTCTTTTCTTCCCGTTTTGTCAGCAACGGTTTTTTTTTTTCATATAAAGCTTGTTAAAAAGCATAAATGCACGGCACTCACCTTTAATGCGATAGCGTTCCGAAAAAAAGACAAATTGGTCGGTTGTATATGCGAGCACGGATCGATCGCGCCGTCCGTCAGTCCCTTTTGTTCATTGTGTCCGGTGTCCTCGTGTGTGGTGTATATGATGCAGGTGTGTTGAGTGTGAGGTGTGGATGATGAATATGGTGTAGATGTGTGGAGTATGATGTGTGGATGATATAGATGGTGTAGTCGTGTTGAGTATGGTGTGTATGTGTGGAGTGTAGGAGTATTATATTAAGAGGGGGTCAGGTGTTCATTTAGCCAAATGGTTTTGGACCAAAAAAATGTTACTTTATGTTGTTTAAACATATGTTCAAACTTAATTTTTCTTATTTTTTTTTTAGTTAAAATTGAAGATAATTTAATGCCAAAGATAAAAAACTTTGCCCCAATTCCATACGTTTAGTTTTTTCTATCCTACCCGCCAATTAAGAAAAATCGCAAAAAAGAAAAAACGGGTCAAAGTTTTCGCTTTCTGCCCAAGCGCTCATATATGTATCTGCCAGACGCCCGGTCACTATTTCCCTTATACCTTCAACAATATTTCAAATTCCCATCTATAACTTTAGAGACATATTCTTAGATAATTTTTAAAGAGATCTAAGAAAATAAAATTCAATTTTTTGAGGCTTCTAAAGCAGGCTTCCCCTTTAAAAAAAATTTACAAAACGTAATAAATGTAACTTAACACCCAAATGAGTCTTTATTCATTGGATAAATGTTATCTCTTAAAATCTTTCTTTATTTCGGAACTCATTCAAAACTTTGGGAAGGATTTAATATACCGTCCCAGGATTTCGGGAATGAAAAGGGTATGGTCGGATAGAGGAGATTCTCCTGATCACGAATATATATGGTTATATGGCAGGAAGCTTGTAGTTTCCGAGTTATTCGCGTTTAAAGTTTAAAATTGGCAATATTTTATTTACATACTTTCGATATATAAAATTAATTTTGTACTTATATTTTTCAATTTTATATACACTAACACATCACTTATTCATTTGCACACATTTATTTTATATACTATAGTGCAAAAATTGCTTTTAATTGTTGTTGAATTATTATTATTTTAGAATAACAAATGAATTACAAACTGTCAGATAACACTGGATCACAAATTTGAATTTGTTTTTTGTTCCACGGATGCCACTATCCAATTTTTATGTGGAATGGCTCGCTGATTTCGAAAACTGAGTTAATTTTTTTTATGGATAAATTTTTGAGATATTTGCAATTTACCGTTATTCGACCAAAAAAAGGTGTCTTCATTTAATCATGTATATCTCACTGACCAGTTGAGCAATCTTACTGCAAATTATAGAAAATAAAAGTGAATGAAATTTCCTTAAAATATTGTCTACTTCATTTTTCCACAGGCCTTATAATTTCTGAGAAATTGATTAATAACTTCGTGTTTTTAAATTTTTTTATGAAAAAATTAAAAAAAAAAATAAACTTTGGCAAGGAAAAAATTTTAAAACAAAATATATTTTTTATTTTTTTATTTTATATGAAGTCCTGTTTCTTTATAAAAAACTAAGCTACCAACGAACAAAATCCATGGATAAATAGGAAAGTTGTACATGATCAAAGAAATATATCCAAGTCGCGCAAAGTCAATGTATACGTATATGCGTATGTAGTGTGTAAAGTAGGGGTGGGATTGTTTTCGAATATCATTAGAATAAACTAATAACGCTATTTGTTTAAAAAAAATCAAATAATAATTTTAGAACAGTAATATTCAAATACTGTTGCAGTAGGTAGTTTGCATCGAAAGCAAGAGGTGTCAGGTTCGAAACCCCTGTAGTCATGTTAATTTGCTTAACATGTGTGTAGGTATACAGGCAGATTTTCGAAGGGTAATTAGTTGCGGAAAATTCCTAATGCAAATAAATTTAATTCAAACATGCATACCTACATGCACACACACATATCTTGGTAAATTCATTAATTTTTTGAAGGCCAACATCAACAGCAGGTAGTATTTTCTTTTCCCGGCTCGTTAATATGAAGGAACTTTTTTGTTTAAGTAGGTTTTGCCTTTTTTTATTTCTTCGCGATCAAGCTAAGTATATATAAGGATAAATGCCCCTTGAAAGTTCATAATATCTGTAAGGCTCGCCGGTTCCAGTTTATAATTACAATATAAGAAACCGTGAGCTATTTTTAAAAATAAAATAAACGTACGCGAGTGTACCAACGATCCGGATATGTTCTGTTACATAAACGGTGAATATACTCTTGTACAGCATCGGAAGCAGTTTAGAGATTCGATCCAATCTATACATTCAAAATATTTTGGTATTGAGCCTAAAAATATTGATAAACCATGGACTCCGAATATTTTGTGTTCTTGTGTCGAATAATATTGGTTCAATGGGAATCAGGATCAACAAAGTACGTATTAAAATTATGAAACTATGCTTCTTTTTATTTAATAGTAATTTTTGATTTTTTTCTTTTTCAGGCGATACATGAAATTTAATGTACCAATGATATGGCGAGAACCTACATGCCACTCAGAAGATTGTTATATTTATATGACAAAAGTACTTGGCTTTGGAAAATCAAGAAAAATGATTTATGCTAACGTACCTACAGTTTCATTGCCAGTTCCACATTCAGCTGAAGTTGCGTATCCAGTTTCATTGTCAACAGCAGTATCTGAAAGATCATCTGAATATGGGAAATCAAGTTGTAATGAATTTTTAATGGAAAACGAGAGAAACGTTCTATCACAAGCGCAACTAAACGATTGTATTAGAAATTTGGAATTATCCAAGGAAAAAGCTGAGCTACATGCCTCTCGTATGCAACAATTTCAATTCGTGTCACCCCATGTTAAGGTGACATATTATAGAAATCGTCATGAACCATTTGCCAAACACTATAGGAAGGAAGACAATGTATGCTATTGCAAAGACATTCCGGGATTATTCAAAGAGTTTGGTCAACCATATGATTACGAGGAGTGGCGATTGTTCAAAGACAGCAATAAACTGAGCTTGAAGGCCGTATTACTGCATAATGACAACAAAAAGCCCTCGATCCCGATCGCGCATGCAGTAAACACGAATATGAAGAGCATGATTGGAAAATATGTGCCGATCTTAAAGTCGTTGGAATGTTATGCGGTCTACAAAGTGGCTACACAAAACACTGATGCTTTCTCTACAAATGGGATAGCCGAGCTCGTAAAGACCACTATTGCATTAAGGATTGGCCGGAAAGAGTTGAATTTATAATTGGTGTGGATAATATCAAACACGTCCCACTTGTAAAGAAGGAAAAAATCATTCTTCCGCCATTGCACATCAAGCTCGGCCTCATTAAAAATTTTGTTAAGGCGTTGGACAAAGAAGGCAAAGCATTCAAAATTTTTTCCAAATATTTCCCAGGCCAAGATATATAAAGGTATATTTGTTGGACCCCAAATTAAAAAGTTGATAAATAATGACCAATTCAAAGGACTATTGTCACAGGTGAGGCAGCAGGGATTCCTTCGAAATGTCCAAACTACGAGAAGATAGTGAGCGACTTAATCAAAAATTATGCAGAAATGGGTGATTATTCAAAACTTATTTAATTGAATTATATAAAATTTTATAATTTACTTATTTACATTTTCTTTTTTCTCCAGGCGTAAATATGTCTTAAAAAATTCTTTTTCTGCATTCCCAACTAAGTTTTTTCCGGCAAATCTCGGAGACGAAATAAAAATAATTGAGAATCGGTACCAAGGTTTCTGGGACGTCGGTATAATGGGTGACTACTGTTGGTTTCTCATAAGAGAAACCGATCCCAAAACTAAATAAACGACAAAACAAAACACATAATCATTTCGACTATAATGTAAGAACATCAACTTAAGATAAAAATAACACATTGTTTTGATATATATTACTAATACATAAATAAATGAGTTTTTAAAAACTAAAAACGACATGAAAATTGACTTTTTACTTAACAGAAACAGCGCATAGCTAGATATCTCACCCCTACTTTACACACTACATACGCATATACGTATACATTGACTTTGCGCGACTTGAATATATTTCTTTGATCATGTACAACTTTCCTATTTATCCATGGATTTTGTTCGTTGGTAGCTTAGTTTTTTATAAAGAAACAGGACTTCATATAAAATAAAAAAAAATTAAAAAATATCTTTTGTTTTAAAATTTTTTCCTTGCCAAAGTGTATTTTTTTTTAATTTTTTCATAAAAAAATTCAAAATAAATGTGTGCAAATGAAAAAGTGATGTGTTAGTGTTTATAAAATTGAAAAATATAAGTGCAAAATTAATTTTATATATTGAAAATATGTAAATAAAATATTGCCAATTTTAAACTTTAAACGCGAATAACTCGGAAACTATAAGCTTCCTGCTATAACCAGATATATTCGTGATCAGGAGAATCTCCTCTATCCGACCATACCCTTTTCATTCCCGAAATCCTGGGACGGTATACTAAAGCCGACCCAAAACTTTAATAGGATTGCTTCCAAATGTATTCATTTGCAATATTAGGAGGAAAATTTTGAAGGGTTTACGAGACAAAAGCGATGCTTTTACTATGCAAGACACAACATTTATAAATACATTTCGATTCCCAAAATCGCCATGTAAAGTACTTATAGGTGAATTGGTGCCGCATGATGTGCAGAAGTCGAGTATATCTTTCGATCTGCGTGTTTGTATTTTTACGGGCTCTTACCAAAAATGCGTTGGTAATAGTTATATGCTCTCTATGAGCCAGATCTCTGTGTCTAGAACTCTGCACTTTATTTCGAAATAAATTGTGGATGTTAAGAGCAGTGAAATTTATTTCCCTTCAAGCGCGCAGGATGTTTCAGATACAAAGAAAGGGTAAGGTAAATAAATAAAAATAAATATAAATAAATTTTACAGCCTTAATGTAGAAGCAGTACGTAATGTTTTATATTATACAAACTATTTACCAATCTTTCTATTCATGCATATCTATATATTTTCATTTTTGGCAAGTTTGTGATCATCGACTTCTGTTCACCGCTGTCAACGCGAGATATCTAGGGTCTTGCCATGATTCTGGTATTTGGACCACATCCCCAACACGTATTCACCTCATAAGTACCTTAAACACGCAAAGTGATTCGTGGTTGTTAGGTGACCAAGGATATGCATTGGAGCCATGGCTGTTAACGCCAGTCGCTGATCCTTCAAAAGCAAGGGCGTTACCATAAGTTGCACGCCAAAGCACGTAATATCATTGAGAGAGCCTTTGGTATTTTGAAGTCACGATTCCGGTGCTTCTCAAAGCACCGCATTCTTCATTACAGCCCTGAAAAAGCGTCTTTGATTATTTACGCGTGTACAATTCTTCACAACATTTTACTGAAGTATGGTGTGGCTGCAGACCTTGGCTTGGAAGAAGTTTTAGAAGAATCGCAAGACACCGAAATTGTTTTCAAAAACCCCAATTTTGGGGAGGGTGCTAGAGTGTATATTTCCATAGTATATTTCCAGTGGCGTTATGTACTATAAATATAAGTATATACATATATGTATGTAAGTTACTTACTGTCTCTGTACACTTTACTTCCTCTAAGTATGATTAAAAAGACATCTACATATTTTTAAGTAATTCATTTTATTTTATTTTTATTATTATTTATTTAATTTTTCACATTTTTATTATTATTTGTTTAATTTGTCACACAATTTAGCCATAACCTCTGACATCAAGGTTAGTGCTTGCGTCATTTGGTTCAGCACCCCCGTCATCTGCTCGTTTTGCTCAATAATTTTCTTTTGCAGAGCAATGGCCAGACCTGTCATCTGCACATTTTGCTCTACAATTTTCCTTTGTAGAGCAATGGCCTCCTCCTCTCGCTTTTCACGCTCCTCCGTTTTTTTAGAACTGCTCCAAGCATCTTCGCTGCAGTCAATTTACCTTCAGAAGGGATGTAAGTAGGTGATGGCATAGGGGAAGGTAAGATGGGAGGAGATAAGGAAGAAGAGGACAAGTCTGGAGGTGATGGTGAGGAAAAAAAATTTATAGACAGAGCAGGAAAAGCTGGAGCAGGCGATGTGACTGTTGGTGAGGGTGCTGGAGCAGGCGATGTGACTGCTGGTGAGGGTGCTGGAGCAGGCGATGTGACTGCTGGTGACGGCGCTGGAGCAGCCGATGTGACTGTTGGTGTTGGCGAGGAAGCTAGAGCTTGAGCAGCGACTGGTTCAGTATTTAAATACAACGGCGACAAAGCCTGTAAGTATAAAACGGACCAATTATTGCCTCATGTAATAATAAAATAACGGGTGATTTTTTTGAGGTTAGGATTTTCATGCATTAGTATTTGACAGATCACGTGGGATTTCAGACATGGTGTCAAAGAGAAAGATGCTCAGTATGCTTTGACATTTCATCATGAATAGACTTACTAACGAGCAACGCTTGCAAATCATTGAATTTTATTACCAAAATCAGTGTTCGGTTCGAAATGTGAAAATCCGCTTTTTTATCGACAAATTTTGTTCAGCGATGAGGCTCATTTCTGGTTGAATGGCTACGTAAATAAGCAAAATTGCCGCATTTGGGGTGAAGAGCAATCAGAAGCCGTTCAAGAACTGCCCATGCATCCCGAAAAATGCACTGTTTGGTGTGGTTTGTACGCTGGTGGAATCATTGGACCGTATTTTTTCAAAGATGCTGTTGGACGCAACGTTACGGTGAATGGCGATCGCTATCGTTCGATGCTAACAAACTTTTTGTTGCCAAAAATGGAAGAACTGAACTTGGTTGACATGTGGTTTCAACAAGATGGCGCTACATGCCACACAGCTCGCGATTCTATGGCCATTTTGAGGGAAAACTTCGGACAACAATTCATCTCAAGAAATGGACCCGTAAGTTGGCCACCAAGATCATGCGATTTAACGCCTTTAGACTATTTTTTGTGGGGCTACGTCAAGTCTAAAGTCTACAGAAATAAGCCAGCAACTATTCCAGCTTTGGAAGACAACATTTCCGAAGAAATTCGGGCTATTCCGGCCGAAATGCTCGAAAAAGTTGCCCAAAATTGGACTTTCCGAATGGACCACCTAAGACGCAGCCGCGGTCAACATTTAAATGAAATTATCTTCAAAAAGTAAATGTCATGAACCAATCTAACGTTTCAAATAAAGAACCGATGAGATTTTGCAAATTTTATGCGTTTTTTTTTTTAAAAAAGTTATCAAGCTCTTAAAAAATCACCCTTTACATAGTCCGACAAATATTAAATTAAAATATTACCTGGTGACCCAAAGTCGCAACACCCTGCAATCCATCCACCGCTGCTGCCCCAAAAGTTGTAATGGCTTGCTCCTCGAACTCAGTTATTCTATTAACGGAGGGCCTCCACCAGTCGCTTGCGCATGTGCCTTCAGTTTGCGCGCTCGCGATCGCAACTGATGTTTCCAATGCATTAAGGACTATGAAAACATATTTTTATAATGTGAAACATACACAAGCATTTATGAACTTACCTCCCTCCACTTGGCTGCCGACCGAGTTGGACCTCTTAAGGCATTTAAATTATCTGCTAGCTCCGACCAAAGTATTTGCAGCCCTTGACGGTTGGTCGGAGTTAGCTTCCGACGTTGCAACTCAGGATGCTGCTTGCAAAGCAATATATAATGTTGCAGCTGCTCCTTTCTGTTTTTGTATGCCTAGGAATATATGAAATTATTATATATATATATATTTAAAATTTGCAAAATTACTTACATATGCTGATTATCCATTTGTGTGTCCATTTTTGTTTGCATTTTTTTATTAAAACAGCTGTTTGACAGCAAAAAGTTTTTACCTCACGTGGTGACTTTTTTAAGCTTTTTTCTTATGAGGTTTGAGCAAGAATAGCTTCACAAAATATGCCTCACAAGAAATCTCTCAAATTTTTCCTCTCAACTCAGTTGAGATGTTTTTCAGAATAGGGCTGTAAAATCCAATCAGATTCTGTGACACCATTGATAATCAGAATTGGTTTGCAATTCTGACAGCTAAGCAATTCTGCCTTGGATTCCACAACATCCCTGAATATTAGAAAATCGTAATACCAAAAAAACGTTGGTTAATCTGTAGATGAATTGCAATGACTTGAATTCAGTCTAGTGAATCTGAATACCGTAATAGGGGTATTAATTCATTAAAGTTTAACTACAACTGCTTGTTGGCAGTTGAAAATTTTTGATACTCTAGTCATCCCGATGGGCACGGAGTTCGGAGTTCGAGTGCAGTCCAACATTTTATACTCGTGCAACTTGCAAGAATCAAAGCCAGTGAAATACTTTAAGATGTAAAACCAATCATGTAGAGTAAAGTCAGACGGATGTTCGAAAATCCTAATATTAGTTATATAGGGGCCAGGTGAAGTTTTCGCTCAAATTTATCTATTTTGGGCACAAAGATACAGTGTTATGAATAAAATACGCTCTCTTATTTTCATTGGGATAACTGACATATTGGCCGCTATATGTGGTACAAAGGCTCCCGGAAGTTCGAAAATCTTTAATATCTTTATATTAAGTATGTGGAGGCTAAGGGTAGCATTGCTCCGAGTCGACCCATTTTTCACACACTGACATACAGTTATAATTTCAGTTTTATATATTACACACTGACCGACATTTTCGATCAAAAGTCAACTATAGGTACCCGGGTCTAAGTATTCGGAACTTAGGGGCTTGAACAGTTTTTATTGGTTTTAAACAATTTTCGGTCATAAGGTGACACACGCTAAAGCCATTCGTGCAAAGTTTTATTCCGTTATATTAATTGCTTCTTGATTTGTGTGCTGAAAACTGAAAGAATCTAATGGGAGTTAAAATTTTGCTACATGGGAAGTAGGCGTGGTTGTGGTATGAATTTCACTATTTTCACAATGTGACATAATAATGTAAAAATAATGCTACGTACTAAATTAAGTCGAAATCGGTTGGTCGGGTCCTGAGATATGGGATTTCACCAACAGGTGGGCGGAGCTACCCCCATCGTCAAATTATCACACCGCCTCTCATAAGGCTCTTTCATACCATCTCCGCGGTAAAAGGCTGTCGTAAATTTGATGAAACATTTTATAATGTGATGTATAATACTACTAATTTTCAATGAAAATTATTGAAAACAACATTAAAAAATGCATTTATTAAGTACTTAAAGTTAATATCATAAAATAATTTAAATGGTTTATTCACTTGCACTCCTGCTTTCTGAGAGCACTCGTCAACAACGCGGTATAAGGGAACTGTGGGACGGCATTTCAAGCTTCTTACGTACAGCTGCACCCGAAACCATTGGTTTTCGAAAAATGCAAAAGAAAAGCTTGTACGACGGCGCTCCTCGTGTTACAATCGACCACAACAGGTGCGGGATGGGATAGATACCGAGAGTTGAAGAGGGAAGCGACACGCATTTGCAGACAGAAAAAAAAACCGAAATGCGCGAATATGAAGAGCTTGACAAGCTGGCCGACAAGGGTAATTCTTGAAAATTCTACGAAAAAATGCGGTGACTAACAGAAGGTTTCAAGACATACTCTTATAGAACTCCCAAGGGTGATTTAGTGATCGATGCCTAGAGCATACCAAAATTATGGAAGGAACACTTCTCCAGCCTGAGTGGCCAATCGATGACGATGGATCAGACGTTCCATTGCCGACCATGAAGAAGTTCGAATAGCATTTACCCGTCTGAAGAACAACAAAGCAGCGGGGACCGATGGATTGCCGGCTATTCAAACACTATTCCCAACGATTGGAATTTAAGTGTACCATGGGATTGGGCTCCCCAACATCGCGTATTGTGTGAAGGATTAAAGCCCACGGTCAACAATCTGATTAGACCTTATCTGTGTGGGTGATCAATCAACAACCGACCAGATATTTACCATGCCCCAAATTTTGGATAAGACCCGAAAAGGAAATCGACACACACCACCCCTTCGTCGATTTCAAAGCCGCTTTCGACAACACGAAAAGGTCTTTATGCCGCGATGGCTGAATTTGATATCCCCGCAAAACTAATACGGCTGTGTAAACTAACGTTGAGCAACACCAAAAGCACCCGTCAGGATCGGTAAGGACGTCTCCGAGCCGTTCGATACCAAACGAGGTTTCAGACAAAGTGACTCCTTATCGTGCGACTTCTTCAATCTGCTACTGGAGAGAATAATCCAAGCTGCAGAACTTAATAGAGCAGGTACCATCTTTTATAAAAGTGTACAGCTGCTGGCGTATTCCGATGATATCATCGGCCCCAACACCCACGCTGTTAGATCTGCTTCCTGCAGAATGGACAAGGAAGCAAAGAAAATGGATCTGGCAGTGAACGTATAAACACCACCAACAATATCAGCCTGGAAATCCAACGCAGGATAACTATTGCCAACAGGTGCTACTTCGGACTGAGTAGGCAATTGAAAAGTAAAGTCCTCTCTCGACGAACAAAAGCCAAACGCTATAAGTCGCTCATAATTCCCGTGTGCTATATGTTTTCGAGATAAAGGTTTTGCGAAATGTTTATGGTCCTTTGCGCGCTGCCCACGGTGAATATCGCATTCGATGGAACGATGAGCTGACACACGACGACATTGACAACGAATTCAAAGACAGCGGCTACGCTGGCTAGGTCATGTTGTCCGAATGCACGAAAACACTCCAGCTATGAAAATATTCGACGCAGTACCCGCCACACATTGGGGTAAAATGTGCCGATTTTGGAGATTAATTCAAAAATCAAAATTCAAGGTACAAGTAAATTTTTGGTATCAAACAAAAGTAGATAAAATTCTACATCACTAACTGAACAAATATTTGGCAAAAAATTTACAGTTTTCTTGTAATATTCTCTGAAATTTGCCAGTTTATTTCTTTTTGTATGCGCACAGTGATATACGTGATTTTTTTTCATTTTTCGAAGTTTTTTATTTTCTTTAACTGGACAAATCTTGAGAAAATTGTAATGGAGCCTTCTTGTTCAGGTAATTTAGTAAATACAAAAAGATTTCATTTGTGTTTTTACGTGTCTCTAAGTATTTTAATTTTTTTTTGCGAAAGCCTTAAAATATTGGGATTTCGACCTTATATGCAGACATATAGTTGTGAGTTAAGCGGGGTAAAGCAAATCGTGTTGCATTCCTGTAATCTATGGCTGTTGTAGTTTCTTTTTGTAAAAAAAAAAACAGTTGCGTCAATACTGCGCACTTTCTCAGTATATGCATTTCTTTATGCGAACTGCCTGGTCAAATATACACGAATTTCTCAAGGCAGAAGAAGAACAAATACAGCAACTGCAAAAAAAAGGTTTGTTATTGTCTTTGTTGTTCAGTGGATGCCTGTTTGCTTTGTTTACACCCTACGTTACGATAAGCGGCAGTTTAAATGCATAAGAACATATTCCGGAATAGTCTAAAATTCGCGTTTTACTTACATATGTATAATAATAAACATCATCACATAAATTTTTGAAATAAAATTTTGAAAACGAAGCAAAAAAAAGTAAATTTTTAAGAGATAGTGTGCCTTTGCCTTTGTTAGCTTATGCTGCACAAATGAGTTTTAGAGCTTCAGGGCAAGTGGAAGCGTCAAAGATAGTGAAAGAAGTTGCAAGTTCACCATCGAGAGCGGAAAAATTTCATAAAAGTATTGCCAAATCATCACTATCACAGCAAATTTCCAAAGAAGACGCTTAATTTGTTTTGGTGGAAGCAAAGTTATCTCGACAACAGTACAATGTTATAAGGCAATCTGCTCCAGATAGGTTTCCTTGCTATTCATATGTCCAATCAGCAAAAACGGATTGTTATCCTAGACGTGAGAGCATGCATTTTTTCGAGATTTCAGCACAAGTAAGCTTGCAAGCCCTTTTAGACCATACCACTGAGCGTATAAATTTAGCCCAAAATAACGTAATTAAAACATTGAACGATGAGGAAATGACGAATTTATGCTTGTACACTAAGTGGGGATTCGATAGAAGCTCTGGACACAGCTCATATAAGCAAGCGTACCATAATCTGGGTGCAAATGATTCATCAGTTTTCATCACCTGTATTGTTCCAATCAGGTTGATTTGTGGAAGCAAAATTATGTTGCAAAATCCGCTGATGGAAAAGTATGCAACGCATTAACCGAAACAACATCTACACAAAAATGTTATTTATGTGGAGCTAGCTCGAAAGATTTTAATAAAATTGATGAAATGGTGAAGAAAGTTGTAAAAACAGAAAATTTACAATTTGGGCTTTCAATACTTCATGGGTGGATTGGGTTGAATGTCTTCTCCACTTATCATATAAATTGTCTATAAAAAAGTGGCAAGCTCGAACAGAAAGTGAGAAACTATTAGTTTCGGAAAATAAAGCAAGGATTCAAAAAGGATTTAAAGATAAAATTGGTCTGATTGTTGACCAACCGAAACCTGGCTTTGGGAATTCTAACGATGGCAATACAGCTAGGCGTTTCTTTCAAAATCCCGAGATGTCAGCAGCAATTACTAAAGTTGACATAAATTTGATTAAAAAGATGCATACAATACTCGTAGTTGTTTCTAGTGGGCACGATATTTCGTTGAATGTTATCCTTGGTATAACATGCCTCCAACACTTCACAAATATTTTATCCATGGACCAGAGATAATATCGCACGCTATGTTGCCAATCGGACAATTATCAGAAGAAGCTCAGGAAGCTCGAAACAAAGATTTTAAGAATTTTAGAGAACATTTTTCTCGCAAATGCAGCAGAAAAAAAGCAAATGAAGACATATTTAACAGACTTTTAATCAGTTCTGACCCCGTTATATCAACCACAAGAAAATTACAAAAAAAAAAAGTGCAGGATTTACCCGAAGAAGCATTAGAGTTGATCGTGATAGAGAGTGGCAATAATAATGAAGTTGATAATGACGATGATGATGAAGGCGATGATAAAAATTCAAGCGAAGACGACAATGATCATGAATATGATTATAGTGATGAAGAAACAGTTTATATATTTTAAATAAAATTTGAAGCTTAAAAAAATTAAAAATTTAGAAAACCGATGTTCAGCTTATTTTTGTTTTTTAAGATATAAAAAAAAACAATAAAAGAACTCTAATTGCATTATTTTCTTATTTCTTTATGATTAATTAACTAAAAAAAATAACTTTTTCATAACTAGAAGACTTGTGGGAATTAATCTCCATTTTGAGCACCATTTATCCCACTGTGCGCCGGGGAAGCAGAGGAAGAAGAAGACCTCCACTCCGATGGAAAAACCATGTGGAGAAGGACTTGGCTTCGCTAGGAATCTGTAATTGGCGCTACGTAGCGAAAAGAAGAAACGACTGGCGCGCTGTTGTTAACTCGGCTGTCTAAATTTTTGAATATTTCACCTTTATCAATAAAGTACTTATATAGAAAGTCTCCTGCACTAAACACATTGACTATATGATACCTTTTACTATTCTATCAGTTTAATTTGTCTTTGACCAGCTACGTGGAGTCGAACTTCAGTGGGGCGATAATCTTACATCCTCATAAAATCAACTCTTGCCTATTATTTTTAGTCAAACGATGTTCCTATTACCGATATTTTCAGTAAAGGGGCACACCTAGTGTGCAACGTAAAAAAAAGACATTTTTTGGGATAAAAAAAAAAACAAAACTAGTTAAAAAATCGTTTTAAAATTTTCCGGGTACATGTTTTAATAGTACACAAAAAATTTTTGAAAGAAAATATTAAATTTTTTTTTTTTTGTTGCAATATCTTTTTATTTATTGAATCTGCTTTTTGTTTTGACAGCCTAACAATAAGTAATAAAATCTTAAACCTATTTAAAACTATACACGCTCAAGCAAATGATTGAGCTGTTTTGGTGATACATTGCTCCTCAGTACGCGGGCATATCTCTTCTTTTAAGGTGTGTTTGATTGCAGGAATGTACCAAAGCATTAGCCAAAGGGTTTGGGTGATCACGGAGTTTACATATATATTTAATTCTGCTGTCTTCTACTTTTTTCCTTACCATAGAAATACCAAGGTCTTTATGGATATTCTCATTACGCATGTACCATGGTGAACACGTGATTGATCTAAGCATTTTTGATTGGAACCTTTGTATTATGTCTATATTAGTTGCACAGGTCGTACCCCACAGTTGAATGCCATACATCCAAATCGGCTTTATGACCGCATTATATAAAAGCACTTTGTTGTCTAGGCTAAGTTTTGGGTTTTTATTTAATAGCCAATTTAAATTTGCAGCTCTTATCTTCATGCAAGTTATTTTACTAGATATATGTTTTTTCCACGTAAGTCTTCTATCTAGGTGAATACCAAGATAGGTTACTTCATTCGCTTGGGGTACTAAAATATTGTTAATTTTTATTGCCGGACACATTTTTGGTCTAAGCGAAAATGTAACATGCTTACACTTTTGTTCATTTACCTTTATACGCCAGTTAGCTAGCCATTCATCGACAAACTTTAAGTGCTCGGCTAATATTCTTGATGCTATTATGTGGCATTTGTTACGGCTCACTATAGCTGTGTCATCCGCAAAAGTAGAAGTTAATACATTGTTAGCTGTTGGAAGATCTGCTGTATATATGATGTATAGTGTTGGGCCTAGAACACTGCCCTGGGGTACACCAGCCCTTATCTGTCTTTCATCAGATATGAAATCTCCCACTTTTACTATAAATTTTCTATTTTTTAAATACGATTCCAATGTTTTATATAATTTTGAAGGTAGAATATTTTTAATCTTGTATAAAAGGCCCTCATGCCATACCTTATCAAACGCCTGAGCCACGTCTAGAAATATAGCTGAACAGTACTCTCTGTGCTCAAATGCTCTTCTTATTTCGTTAGTAATTCTATTTACTTGCTCAATCGTGCTATGTTTTCACGAAACCCAAATTGGAGCGTTGGTATTATATTATTTTCGTGGAGGAAAGGAGTCATCTTTGATAGTAACAATTTTTCAAATATCTTAGAAAGACAGGGTAGAAGACTGATTGGTCTGTATGAAGACGGCTGTGTTAAGTCTTTCCCAGGTTTGTCTATCAAGATGATCTGCGACTTTTTCCACGAATTTGGATAGTGTCCGAGATTAAGAATTGCATTAAAGAGCAAAGAGAGCACCCTTACGGCAATATTTGGTAACTCAATTAGCATTTTTGGGGTAATATTATCATGCCCAGGTGATTTTTTGGGGTTAAGCTCTTTTATTATTCTAGTAACTTCAGAAGTAGAAGTCCTAATAGACACATGCGACTCTTTTTCGGTATTGGGCAAGGTTGGCAACTCAAAGTTGTTCTTTGGGCAATTGGGTTGAAATACCTTTTCTAGGTGATTTGCAAAGCAATTTGCCTTATCCTCATCACTACGTGCCCAATTACCATTCAACTGTCTTAGAGGCATGTTGGAATCTACTGGTGGCTTGAAAGACTTTTGTGCTTTCCAAAGAGAGTTTTGCTTGCGAGAATTCGGACACAGTTTCTTTATATAATTTTCAGTGTTGTGTTCCTCTTCGCATTTAAGCGCTTTTTTTAACTTTCGTACAGCAGATTTCAGTTGAAGCAGAGTTGAAGGGGATCGATTTAACTGCCATTCCCGCCTAGCTCGCCTTTTCTCATTTACAAGTTTCTCTATTTCATTATTGGTGATCTTTCTAAAACCAACTGGTTTGTTATTTCTTTTTGGTGTTGCCAATACAGCTGCATTAGTTATTACGTCATTAATTTTTCTTATATTTTCATCAATGTCTCTTCCTGTATTTATTTTGCAATCAATATTGATGTGGGTGCTGATATACTTTCTATATTTCAACCAGTTAGTTTTATGTGATGTTAGAGAAACTTTCGGCTCAAATATCATGGGCTGTTCGTATAACTTTATTAGTACAGGAGAATGATCAGATGATAAGTCTGTACATGTATCAGCTGTCATAAGCGTTCTATCTATATTTTTGACTACAGCAAAATCTATTAAGTCTGGTATTTTTCTTCTATCACTGGGCCAGTATGTCGGCTTACCAGGAGATATTATATCCAGCTTATTATGCTTATTCATAATAGTGTAGTACAACTGTCGTCCTTTCGGATTAATAAGACGCGAGCCCCAGTACGTGTGTTTTGCGTTATAATCTCCACCTGCTAGAAATTTTTGACCTAGTGTTCCAAAAAAGTCTTTAAATTCGATTTCTGTAATTTTAAAACGAGGTGGACAGTATATAGCAGTAAAGTTTAAGTCACAACCCCGATTTTTGATGATTTCTGGATGATTTGTGACATAGACTCTAAATCCAGGAATATTGAAATTATTTTTATTTGTTAAATGAGTTTCTGATATAAGCATTACATCAATATTCTTTTCAGACAGAAATCTGATAATCTCTAATTTATGTTGGTTAACACCGTTGGCATTCCGTATACAGATATTTAGTAAGCTCATTTTTTACTTAATAAATTTTGCAGCATTTGATTTTGTGATTTTATTAAATCTTGGATCATGTTTTGCATGGTAGACATAAATTGTGTCATACACTGTGTAAGATTTATAATCATAGTTTCAATACCTCCATTTGGAGGATTTTGCGGCAGTTGCATTTGCACAGTGTTGCCTTTCACTACATTTGCATAGCTTCCTTGCATATTATTATTCATAGAAGTAATAGGATTTGAACTTTTCTCTGAGGCTGCTATAATTTCATTACGGGGTGTTGTAACATTTGGTTACGACGTGCTTGAATGCCCTGTGACAACTTTGATTTCAAATCTTTATATACAGGGCAACCCCTGTAGTTAGCAGTGTGATTTCCTCCACAATTGCTGCATTTTTTATTTAATTCTTCTTTCTTAAGGGTGCATTTCGAAGTGGGATGTAAATCACCACATACCACACAAACACTGCGTAGAGTGCAATATGATTTAGTATGCCCATATTCTTGGCAGTAAGTACATTGTACCGGACCGTTTCTTTTATGTGGTTCTTCCACAGTTACTCTGCGATGCAGCAAATATTTCAGATTGTATATAGGATGGGTCTCATTTTTTTTTAGTTGATTCGAATTCGGCAACAATTCAATTTTAAACATTGGCTGTGGTACTTTGTTTCTATTAAATATATTTACAACTGTTTTAATTTCAAAACCACATTCCTCCAATGCTTCTTTCACTTCACTAGAGTCCACGGCGGACTCTATACCCTTGATTACAACAACTAGGCCCTTAGAGCTCTTCAGTTGATACGAATAATAATTTTTGTTTTTATTCGACAAAAATTTAACGATTTCCATGAAACTTTTTTCAGTGTAGGACTGAATTTTTGTTTCGTCTATATTGCCTTTTTTCAAAGGCACTATATGAAAATTGTTAGTGCCAACAATTTCACCCTTCGCATCGTCGTCTGAACCATTGCTTAGTATGGCAAATCTGTTGCCATTTAAAACTTCCGTTTTATTTTTATTTGGTGTGCTGCCTTGAAATTTTTTAGGATTGACCGCTGATTTAGAAGGACTTAATTTCCTCTTTATATTGACGTAGCGGTCAATGCCTGTTTGTACAGACGGGCCTTTTTTTGTTGGTACACTCTCACCTTGCCTTGTGATTTTCTTCGTTGCCTGCTCGTTTGTTGGTACCTGCAGGCTGGTTGGTGTCAGGGCATTTGTTATTGCCCGATTGTTGTTTTCGGCTGCTACTGCTGACTGCGTTCTTTGCTTCGATTCCTTTTCAGCTGATCGCCGCGATGACTCATCATCGCCGTTACACTTTTTATTTCCAGTAGTTGTGGTTGTTGTTGGGTCGACAAAGCTGAAGTAGGCATTTAAGGAATGCCTACGGCCTTGCTGATGAGGCTGCGAAGCACTCATTATTGTTTGTTTGATTTTTTTTTGTTTTTTTGTTTTCACTTGTTGATTCGTGCACTAATTGTTTATGTTTATTATTATTAATTTGTGTGCACTGTTTTAAATGTTTGTTTACAATTTATAAATTGTTTTTTTTTTTTTGTTTTACTTTTTGATTGGTTTTATGATTAATTTTTTTTTTGTAAAGATTGAATTCACGGAGCGAGTTAAATAACACGTCCGTACTCTTTGAACACTCTCTACGAGAGTTTTTGAAATGACAAGCGACCTCGGGCGGCGCCAAAAAAAAGGTCCTGAACTGCTGCCATGATTACAGCCTCCTTTGTTGATGAAACCTAAAAAAAAAATTCTCGTTAAACTAAAACATATTGTCTGTACGATGACTGTACGGGCTAATAAAAAAATCTAAAATTTAAAATATGGCGGCGTTTTAAAAAAAATATTTTGGGTAAAAAATTTTGGTCGTTTTTAGCCTGCCAAAATTCGATTTTTCGATCAGATCAAAAATCGATAGGTCATTGTACGAAGAACTATATATAGAACATGTAAAAAAAAATCGATAGTGATCGGATCATTTGTTTTTGAGTAATCACTGCAGCAAATTCGAAGAATGCTGTTTCGAGAAAAACGCGTTTAAAGTTCCAATGCAACTATCTAGCTGCCGAGCGGCTACTCTTTTAAATGGCTGTAACTCAAAAACTGTTTCAGATATCGATTTGAAATTTTAGTATGTTATTTTTAAAGGTATAACCTATCGAAATGTAAAAAAAAGTTAATTTTTTGAATATTTCACACTAGTTGTGCCCCTTAAAGGATTTTTGTTTTGTTTTTTTTTTTTTTTTTTATGGAAAAGTAAATAATGAAAGTTTTACATTTCATTGAAATTGCTACTAGTGATAAAAAACAAACAATAATTTTCTCAATTTATGATGTAAAACAATAAAAGCTGTAATAACAAATATAATGATATTTGTTATTATCTTAGATTCTTAATAGATCATGAAACGTTGTTCTTTTCAGTCTGCGACTGCTATTTCTAGTCTCTCCTAGTTGACTTCGCCAATAATTTTTAAATAAAGATCACGATGCAGATCCGAATTGCGTATGTACCACCGGGCATTTACCATTTTTCGCAGAACTTTGTTTTGGAATCTTTGCACCGATTCGATGTATAACGGGGCAGTGCATCCCCATAGTTGAATTCCTTATGTCCAAATAGGTTTCAAAGTTTTATTCTAGACTAAGATTTTATTTTATTTTTAATTCTGAAACTTTTTTTTATATGCTCCTTCCAATTCAAGTTTGTATCCAATTTCATACCAAGATATTTCACGGATTACTTAATTTCCAATATGTAAGGGGATGTACGTAACACTTTTGTTAGTGAAGTTTATATGGATAGACGTCAACTCGTTTAAAGTAATGTACAATTTGAGTTAGTGAAGATTGCATTCTGTGCGACGACTCAACTTCATTTTTGCCGGTCGTAATGATACAGGTATCATCTGCAAATGAGGCGATTGCTCAGTTTGGCGGCGTAGGCATGTCGCTAGTAAACAAAATGTAGAAAAGTACTCCCAGGACACTTCCTTGGGATACACCTCTTTTTATCGGCTGTAACGTAGTATATGATTGCCTCTGCTTGATTCTGAAGTGGCGAATGCTCAAGTAAGAGTCAACTAGATCGGTTAGATACAGTGGAAAGTGAAGTCTTAATTTATGAAGTAAACTGTAGTGCCATACTCTATCGAACGCCTGGGATACGTCAAGAAAAACAACTGTGAAAAATTTTCCATCGCATCTTCGATTATGCTCGTTATTCGATGAACCTGATCGATTGTGGAAGGTTGAGATCTAAATTTAAATTGATGAATTGGTATAAGGCCCTTTTCTTCAATTATGTTCTGAAACTTTCTTATGATTACAGCTTCAAAAAGTTTGGACAAAATAGGCAACAATGAGATTGGACGATATGACGAGTCATCATGTACGTTTTTGCACCATAATGATTTCAGATACTTTCCATGACAGTGGGACGTATCTGAGATTTAAGCTAGCGTTTATTATCGTCGTTAGCTTTGCTATTGCTTTTAGCGTTAGATTTTTTAGTACTTCAGCAGTCACCAAGTCGAAACCGGGAGCTTATTTTGGTTTAAATCTACTTTTAATAATATTTTCTACTTCTTTATTTGTTGCTGGTTGGATTTCACCTACATATTGCGATACTTACAGCAGTAGAGTACCATAGAATGTAAAAAAACTAAACGTTTTAATTGGTTTCTCTGAGAAACCTTCCGCTTTTTCTTCGTCGTTTCTAGCCCAGTATCCGTTTGGCTTTCTGAGGGGTGCATTCGACAATATAGGTTTCCTAACATTTTTTACAGCTTCCCAAAGGCAATAATTCGTATATTTTTTTGGCGTTAATTTCTTAATATAATTAGAAATATTTTGATTTGTAAATAACTTTATTTTGGTGCTACGAATCTTGGTTAAATTGTTTAGTTCTGTTTTATACAGAGGAAATCGCGTGATTCGCCATTTTTTACGTAATTTTCTCCTTTTATTTATGAGTTCTAAATATCGGAAGGATAATTAGTATATAAGTTTTTTTGTTTAGGACCAGGAGTACTTTTCCAAGCCGAATCTTGATTAGTTTTCGTAAATGTATGAACTTCATCTTCTAACATATCTTGAGTAGTTATATTTAGAGAGATAAGGTGGTATGTCGATTTCTTGTAGATGGCCATTTAGGACTAGATATACTGGTGAGTGGTCCGAATTTAAGTCCAAATCATTCATGGTAATGAATTTCTTAGATATTTGTCGAGTGATGAAATAGTCGATCAGATCAGGTAGTTTTCTTGAGTCGGAAGGCCAGTAAGTCGGCTTGCCAGTAGACATAAAGTCGCATCCAGTAGCCATAGCAACTTTAAATAGCTCTCTCCTCTTCGGTGTCGTAACTCTTGCGCCCCACTGGGGGTGTTTTGGGTTAAAGTCACCACCCATAATGAATTTTCCATGGTGTTTTAGTATAAGTTCCGTGCAAAAGTCCGTTTCGATATTGTGTCTAGGTGGGCTATATATCGCGGTAATACTAGATTCTACCGATATGGTCGTGGTTTGGAATTCTGGGACACTTATATTAATTTCTTCGTAGTTGGGAATATTCTTCTTCTTTATTGGCGTAGACAACGCTTACGTGATTATAGCCGAGTTAACAACAGCGCGCCAGTCGTTTCTTATTACGCTACGTGGCGCCAATTGGATATTCCAAGCGAAGCCAGGTCCTTCTCTACCTGGTCTTTCCAACGGAGTGGAGGTCGTATAGCCCAAGGGCTACCGCGGGAAAATTTGGTGGTGTGTTTGCAGACACGAATTGGCCATCCAAGCAGGTAGTTTAATATTAGTATATTGTTATAGCTTTATGTTAAATTAGTTAATGTATGTAGCATATGGTTATGTATGCCAATAATGTGTACACATATCAAATCGGGTGTAAAGGAATTTGCAAATTTGGAAGAATGTGCTTATATGTAAGTATGTTTTAATTATATATGTATGTATTTGGTTTTCTCTTTGTTGTGTATTTTCCACTTTTTCTTAGGTTTTGAGCGATCCTGTTTGTTTCTTTTTTTTTACGCCCAAGGGGTATCGCAGGAAATATTGCAAGTATAAAATAGTTGACTTATTAAATTTTTTTTTGAAATTTTATAACCGTGTGTTTAAAGGCTTAAGCTAAGCAAATCGGCAGGTACTGTACTTTTTGTAATTGTTGTTTTTTTTTGTACATATACATATATCGAACTGTTAACAGTTAACAGTGTCCCGAAATACCGTCGAAACTGTAAACTCAACATACATACATATATACATATGTGCATACAAATTAAATTTATATATTCTTCTTCTTAATTGACGTAGACACCGCTTACGCGATTATAGCCGAGTTAACAACAGCGCGCCAGTCGTTTCTTCTTTTCGCTACAGGGTACAGCGTCGATTACTTTCAGAGCTGGAATGTTTTCGTCCATTCGGACAACATGACCTAGCCAACGTAGCAGCTGTTTTTTATCGCATACAGCTCATCGTTCCATCGACCCATCTGCTTTGCTTCCTTCGTTATCCAGTCTGTACGCCAGCAGATGTACACTCTTATAGAAGATGGTACTTTCTCTATTTAGTTCTGCAGCTCGAATTATTTTCTCCAGCAGCAGGTTAAAGAAGTCGCACGATAGGGAGTCGCCCTGTCTGAAACCTCGTTTGGTATTGAACGGCTCGGAGAGGTCCTTCACGATCCTGACGGAGCTTTTGATGTTGCTAAACGTCAGTTTACACAGCCGTATTAGTTTTGCGGGGATACCAAATTCAGACATCGCGGCATAAAGGCAGCTCCTTTTCGAGCTGTCGAAATCAGCTTTAAAATTGACGAAGAGGTGTTGTGTGTCGCTTCTCCTTTCACGAGTATTTTCCAAAATTTGGCGCATTAACTGGAGGAGGACACTTATCCCACGTCCCTTTTTGTGGATTGGGCAGAGCACACTTAATTTCCAATCGTTGGACATGCTTTCCTCTGACCATATTTTACAAAAAAGCTGAAGCATGCTCCTTATCAGTTCTTCGCCGCCGAGTTTGAATAGCTCGGCCGGCAATCCATCGGCCCGCCTGCTTTGTTGTTCTTCAGAAGGGTATTGCTATTCAAACTTCTTCATGGTCGGCAATGGAACGTCTGCTCCATCGTCATCGATTGGGGAATCGAGTTCGCCTTCTCCTGGCGTTGTGCGTTCACTGCCATTCAGCTGGATACCTTCTTTGTCCGCCCTGGCATTAAAGTGGCCAAGCGTGATTTTGATATCGTGGCGGGGACAGCTTTCATAAGTGCGCTCCAATGTCCTTCTCTTCCGTCGGGGCATGGGCGCAGATCAGCAACATGTTGAATAACCTCGCTTTGATGCGGGTTGGGGGGCTAGGCGTCCATACACCGGAGTGAATGAAAGTACTCGGCGACGGAGTCTCTCTCCCACCACGAATCCAACACCAAACAAATTAAATTAATATATTTTGTATATATTAAATTATATGTTGAACGGACTCACTTTATTTTCTGCCAATGGCTTTGGGTCATTCTACCTATACCCCTTTTCGTTTCTTTTCCTCTATTTATGTATATTTCCAGCGCTGTCCCTGTTGATTTGATGTCTTCCTCCTTTGTTGTTAGTGGTAGTTAGGTCTTCTGTGAGGTTTACGTATATGTTTTTGTGTTTGCCAAATTATTTGAGTTTATACCGCACCCATTTTTGATTTTAGTTTTTATGTTTGTTAAACTTTGTTATATGTATACTTTGTATAATGTAATTATGCCGCGCCCGTTTTTGATTTTAGTAGTTAGTTTGTTTGTTGCTTTGTGTTTTAGTTTATTTCGAGTTTTTGATTTTAGTATAATAAGTTTTTCTTTTGTTCCCTCACTGTTTCTAAAATTTTTGTTTCTTTTCTGTATCTCTTCACTCCACGTCCCTTTCTTCCTTTTTTTGTATATGTAACTTTTTGTGTGAACTTTCCCTGTTTTTTTTTGTTTTTGTTTCTTTTTCCACTGTACCTTTGTACTTTTAAATTGTTCACTTAAATTTTTCGTTTTTTTTGTACTAGGTGCCTTTCAAAAAGACTGTGTATATTTTTTTTTTTGGTTTTCCGCGAAACCCACTGCGGGTCAATGCTGGCGAAATCAGGGATTCACGTCACTCGGCGGTTTGTTAAAAATGACAGTGCGCTCGAACGTCTTACTTGACGGATGAAACGATAAGAAGGAGGATCCCGTTCGGCTCTATGCCTTTTGATAGTTTTGGTGGTGAATGCGTGGGTTGATCCGTTGGTGATGGTTTGGTGGGTTGAATGAGGTTGTGTAGTATGAGCGATGTTGTGTGTTGTGTTGGGTGGTGTGTGTTGCTTATTGTACAGGTGATGTGATGAAGTTGCTGTGATGTATGTTTTATTTTTTTTTGTCCAAAGGGGAAATTTTCTAAATATACTGTCAGGAGACTGCTAGCATGCACGATTCATATTGTTCGCCAGAGTACACCTCTTTCGGGACCACGCCCAGACAGTAATAAATAATAAATAACTATGCTGGACTTGCGAAACAGTATGCCTACGTACTAAACCCTTAATTCCGGCTGTAGCTTGTATTCGGATCTGCGGGACCGCCGTTAAGCACTACTTCGCAGGACCAAGCTGGGCGATAACTGTCTCTTCATGACCTGCCTCTAGAGTTATTCATGTGGCCTTATCAATCTCCCATTTTAGCCCACACAATCTGTGATCGCAGCATGTGACTCACTATGTTGTCGGGCGTCATCCTTTCATTTCTTAACTTTTTTATGGTGTCTGTCTCCACTGCATATCTCGAGCAGGAGAAAAAGATGTGCTCTGTGTTTTCTGCAGCATTTCCGCAGAAGGAACATTGTGTTTTGTCATCGTGTCCAAATTTGTGCAGGTATTCCCTGAAACAGCCATGGCCCGATGAGAACTGCGTTAAGTAGAAATCTGTCTCCCAATCTTGTCTGTTAATCCAGGCCGGTACATTCTGAATTAGTCTATATGTCCATCTTGCTTTATCTGCCGCATCCCATTGCTTTTGCCACTCAACGAGACTTGTCTTCCTCTCCTGTTTGCGCTCGTAGGACGTTAGGTGTCTATTCATGGCTTTTGTTTTACAGTAAACTCTACTTAACTCAGAGGCCATTATATCCGGTGGCATAAGAGCAGACCTAGCGCATAACCTGGACACAGCCTTTGTCATATTGACACAGGTTTTTTGACGAAAAGCTGTTCCCCACATCGGAGCTGTGTACATAAGCATTGATTGGCTAAATTTAGCCAGCAGAGATCTCCTACTTTGACTTGGGTCACCAATGTTTGCCATGATTCTAGACAGAACCGCAGTCACTGTAGCCGCCTTACCACAGGCCTTTTCAATGTGCGCCTTGAAATTAAGCCTCGTATCGATTAAACCGCGTTTGCGTTGCAACGTTATATCCATCAATATTCAAGGTGACCAAGGGCGATATTGACAATGGGAATAGGAACAAATGTAAATTAAAATTTTTGAAAATTTCACTACATTTACTATTAAAATACTTTTATAGAAAGTCGCTTGCACTAAACACCTAGACTATAAAACCTTTTATATTCTATCAGTTTAATTTGGCTTTGGCCGGCTACGTGGAGCCGAACTTCAGTGGAGCGATAAATTATTAAAACACTTAGTTGGGTTTTAATGATGTTTTATTTCTCTTGTTTGCACAAGAGCAGCCGTTTGTATCGGTCGAGTTATTACAACTGATTTGCTAACTAAAATATTGCGACGACTACGCCTAAATACCTGACTCTTTCTTTTACCTGTCAGTTGCTGCACATGTTTTGCCGTGTGACTTGCAAAATGCAATTCGGCAATTTACCTCTTGCTATTGGCTTTTCCGATGCAGCGATGTTGTTGTTTTCACGCGCTACCTGGTCAACGCTTCGTCATCAGTATCGGTGGGAGAGTTGTTGTTATGCTATTTCCACACTCAAACCTGCCGACGCACCGTTAGCAATATCGGTGGGAATGGAGTGTTGACCGGATACGTGTTTACCGGTGTTAACTTATATTCTTACATTCTCATAAATCAACTCTAGCTTATTCTTTTTGGTCAATCAATGTTCCTACTACCGTTATTTTCAGTTAAAGGATTGCTATTTTGTATTTGTACACAGCCTGCCTTATTCCGGTTGTCGTTTTAAAACAAAATAAGAATGGCTATTTGGCATTCTTGTTGGTGTAATCGACTTTTATCGCAAAAAACTTCGCATTTCCCATTTTGAAACGAATATAGTAACGACAAAGTTGGTTCCTGTCGCGGTATTAATTGAGAGCGAGATAAAAACGAACGTGATTTGAAATGAATATGAAAATTTACATGAAGCTGGAAACTTTATTATCAGAATTGGAAAAAAAGCTGTCAGTTGACAGCTGGCAGATGTGAAACATCGAAATTATTTTATACAAGTAATAGGTTAAAAAGTACAGATTATGACAGGAACTAAATATGGTACACAATGAAAGAATACAATATTATGAATTTTTTCCAGAAAATGATGACAGATAGTTTATTCAATAAACATTTATTTTCTTTATATAAGTTAAGGTAACTGGCGTTGCCAACATCGCTGTTGCTGGTCCTAACATGAGTGTTTGCGTTCCACCTCCTATTGAGTTGCTTTCAAACTCACACTAAAATGCTTTAATAATGCTCATATTATTATAACATGTTAAGAGCGCGCCTAGCAATAACAACAGGCGCTTAGTGACAACAACATAATAAATATATGTATGTACCTCGGCAAACCACGCTTAATGATAGCGCTTGGCTTGGGTGTTTGAATGCAGGGCAACAACGCATAACACTCACTTAACAACAAGTTATTGCACCGCCAAAACTACCGTACGCCAAAGTAGCAACAAATCTCGCTTACTTTAGCATACGCTTGGTAACAACATACATAGGTATTAGATGGGACACGCGTTTTGAAAGCGCTTGGCTTGGACGGCTGCATGCAGAGCAACAACAGAAGCGCCAAAGCACCAGGCACACGAAAGCTACCACACACCTCGCCTACCTTAGCATATGCTTAGCAACAACTAGTAGAGGACCGCAGGGGAAGCTACTGCTCTGCTCATGGCACTAACCAACGCTGACAGAGGTTTAGTAAAGCGACATCGATGGACAATAGATTATTAAGCAATAAAGAATAAAGCGAGTAACATCGCCTTGAAAGGAAAAAAAGGCATTTTTACTAATTGGCGCCCAACCCGAAGGACTTCAGAAAAATCTTCAAACAAGGACCATAATCTCCAAGGACAAAGAAGAAACCCATTCATCCTGAGGAAAAATACAAATCCAGATATTACTTATTGGAATAAAAATTAAATATATCATTGTAAGTATTAATTTAAGATCTCAAAAAGTGTTTATTTAGTGTCTTAATAAAGTGAAGATTAATGTCTTTGTGAAATTATTTTTCTGTAGACTAGAAAACAGTGCTTTAAATTTAATCATTAATTATTTGAAAATATTATCTCGAGAACTTTCATTTGTGAAATTATGAATCTAATTTAATTTGTTTTATAAAAATTCAATAAATAACTGAACTCGAAAGTTTCTTTAGCGATTCTTGTTCCCCTTTTTGTTAAACGTCTTCATTTGGACTTTGGTTTTAAAATTCGATGTCACCTTCGCCAGTTTGCTCTTTCAGTAAAATAAAAAAATAATAAAAAAAAATTCAATTTAACGTGATTACTATTTTCCAAATCAGCTTGTACTTTAGAATCACTTTCCCTTTTCTTCATGCTTCGAACGGAATATTTCGGTAAAAGCCTAAATTTATAAAAATAGTGAAGATATAATCATGAGCGTTACTAGGAAACAAGTGCTCGAAATAGTCAGCTTGACTACCGAATTTGCCGTGCAACTTAGCCAAATAACCTTGGCGTTAAATCGATTAGCTCCGCCTACTGTTTAGTCTTATGTTCCAGTTTCCATTAACCCTTCAATTCAAGATAATAGTGCTAGCTTGGACCTTATTAAGTCACTTCCTGAATTTAAAGGCGATTCTTCAGCATATCCAGCGTCGCGCACGGCTGCGCAATTTGCTATGAATTACTATAAGGAAGGGACGGAAAAGTATTATATTGCTATGGGAATTTTTCGTAATAAAATAACAGAATCGGCCAATTCTACCCTTTCCTCTTTCAATACTGTCCTTAACTTTAATGCAATCATTGCAAGATTAGATCAATCGTATTCCGATAAAAGACCATTATATGTTTTCGAGAACGAGTTAAGTGTGTTAAGACAAGGCAATTCTTCAATTCCAGATTATTACGACAAAGTTGATAAACAATTAACTCTGATAATAAATAAACAAATAATGACCCACAGTGGTAATAATGAAATTACTGCAGCTCTTAACGAAAGGTCAAGAGAAAACGCTTTGCGGGTTTTTATATCTGGGCTTCGTCGCCCAATGTGCGATATATTATTTTCCGCGAGACCAGTCGATTTGCCATCCGCACTCGCAGTAGCTCAAGAGCTCGAAGTTAATCATAGGCGTAACGACTTTGCTCAAGCTTTCGCTGTAGGTAGTTCTATGAAAGCATTGCCGCATTTCCAGTCTGTTCAAAGACACACTCAATTAAATATACGAAATGCTCAAAGTTCCGATAGCAGGCCAATACCAATGGAAATAGACCGTAATACGTTTTATCATCATAGGCGCCACTTGCCTCAAAATGCATTTAGTCCTCATCACCGACAAAATAAAAGTAGTCTACAAACACAACAATTAGCACGAAATATGCAGTCGCATCAGCCCCTTCCTATTCAATCTGTGGTGCCTAAGCGGTTTCGCGATCAATCTTTCTCAAATCAAACCCCCCTAAATAAAATGCAGAAAGTCAATTTTATGCCCGAAACAGAAAATCCGAATGATGTAGAATTCGAAAGGTATACCGTTTATAACTAAAACTTCCACAAGCGGTCAGGAGCTACGGATTTTAATCGATACCGGCACTTCTAAAAACTATATAAAAAATTTTTCATTTCTACATGGCATTAAGGACATTGATAGACCTTTCAAACTGAAATCCATAAATGGTCCGAATTGGATAAATAAAAAATGTCTGATGAATGTTCTTAATCATACCTCTACGTTTTACTTACTTCCTAATTTAAATACGTTTGATGGTATCATTGGATACGATTTTCTTAAAGAAATCGAGGCAAATATCCATACAGAAAAAGGGTTCTTATTTTACCGTAATGGAAAAGAAAAACTGAAACATCTTTCATGTAGTCAAAGCAACATTATAACAATAGAAGACGACTCTGCCCCTCCCCACATGAGATCTCAATTTTCTGATATAATTAGTAGGCATATGAATGCGTTTGCCGATCCAAACGTAGCATTACCATTTAACACTAACGTGAAGGCTAGAATTCGTACTCAAACAAATGACCCAATTTATAGCAAAAGCTATCCATATCCAATTTCCGTTGCGCCCTTCATTAACAGCGAAATTAAGAAACTTCTCAACGATGGTATAATAAGAGAATCAAGTTCTCCATATAATTCACCGGTCCATGTTGTGTCTAAAAAAGGTTTAGACGAAAGTGGAAACCCGAAGTTACGTTTAGTAATTGATTATAGAAAACTTAACGAAAAGACAATTTCACATCGTTACCCAATACCGGACACAACTGTAATTTTATCTAATTTAGGAAACTCTAAGTATTTCACCACGTTAGATTTAAAATCTGGCTTCCATCAGATTGTAATGAGTGAAGAGGATAGAAAGAAGACCGCTTTTAGCATTAACAACGGAAAATACGAATTTTGTAGGCTTCCTTTCGGTTTAAAAATTGCTCCAAGCATTTTCCAAAGAGCAATAGATGATATTCTACGCGAAGACATCGGAAAATGTTGTCACGTTTACATAGATGACATCATTATTTATTCACCGGATGAAAAATCACATTTGGAGAGCATAGAAAAGGTTTTGAGCAAATTAGAAAAATCAGGAATGAGAGTTTCAACAGAAAAATCTAAGTTTTTCAAAACCGAAGTTGACTTTTTAGGCTTTGTAGTCTCAGAAAAGGGTATTAAAACCAGTCCAGATAAAGTAAATGATATTCTGAATTATAAACCTCCCACAACACTGAGAGCGCTGCGATCATTTCTAGGTTTATCTGGTTATTATCGTCGTTTTATGAAAAATTACGCGGACATGGTAAAGCCATTGCCCAAACACCTTAGTGGTGAAAACGGTAATGTAGGAGCAAAAAAATCTAAAAATATTGAAATTATACTTTATCCTCAAACATTAGACGCTTTTGAAAAAGTAAAGCGAGTTTTGGCCTCTGAAGATGTTCTTCTTTACTATCCTAACTACAATCGTCCCTTTGATGTTACCACTGACGCCTCATCAAACGCTTTAGGTGCGGTTCTATCACAAAATGGTCTACCCATTACGATGATTTTAAGAACCCTTTCTGGCACCGAACAAAATTATGCCACGAACGAACGTGAACTTCTCGCTATCGTATGGGCTTTAAAAACGTTGCGGCATTATCTCTATGGAATCAAAAACATTAATATTTTTACCGACCACCAGCCCCTTATTTTCTCCATATCAGAAAAGAACCCGAATAGTAAAATGAAGAGATGGCGTGCATTCGTAGAAGAATTTTCGCCAAATTTCCACTATAAGCCTGGTAAAGAGAATAAGGTAGCTGTTCAAAATTGAACATGTTCGTTGCTGCCAAAGCACGGACAACAATATTATTTTTAAATCTTTTATATATTTCAATGTTAAATAACATAAGAAATAATCTAGCTATTGTAATCATACAGTCCACTACTAATAGATATCTATGTTCAAATATATTGAACATATGTACGTAAATAAACAGATAAAATAACGGGTGATTTTTTTGAGGTTAGGATTTTCATGCATTAGTATTTGACAGATCACGTGGGATTTCAGACATGGTGTCAAAGAGAAAGATGCTCAGTATGCTTTGACATTTCATCATGAATAGACTTACTAACGAGCAACGCTTGCAAATCATTGAATTTTGGGCCCTAGAAAAGTTGGCAGAAAATCCGCTTTTTTATCGACAAATTTTGTTCAGCGATGAGGCTCATTTCTGGTTGAATGGCTACGTAAATAAGCAAAATTGCCGCATTTGGGGTGAAGAGCAACCAGAAGCCGTTCAAGAACTGCCCATGCATCCCGAAAAATGCACTGTTTGGTGTGGTTTGTACGCTGGTGGAATCATTGGACCGTATTTTTTCAAAGATGCTGTTGGACGCAACGTTACGGTGAATGGCGATCGCTATCGTTCGATGCTAACAAACTTTTTGTTGCCAAAAATGGAAGAACTGAACTTGGTTGACATGTGGTTTCAACAAGATGGCGCTACATGCCACACAGCTCGCGATTCTATGGCCATTTTGAGGGAAAACTTCGGACAACAATTCATCTCAAGAAATGGACCCGTAAGTTGGCCACCAAGATCATGCGATTTAACGCCTTTAGACTATTTTTTGTGGGGCTACGTCAAGTCTAAAGTCTACAGAAATAAGCCAGCAACTATTCCAGCTTTGGAAGACAACATTTCCGAAGAAATTCGGGCTATTCCGGCCGAAATGCTCGAAAAAGTTGCCCAAAATTGGACTTTCCGAATGGACCACCTAAGACGCAGCCGCGGTCAACATTTAAATGAAATTATCTTCAAAAAGTAAATGTCATGAACCAATCTAACGTTTCAAATAAAGAACCGATGAGATTTTGCAAATTTTATGCGTTTTTTTTAAAAAGTTATCAAGCTCTTAAAAAATCACCCTATATATGCATTGATATGCAGCATACAAACATATACATATGAGGCACGTATGCATTAATAAGTGATACGCATGCACTCAAGAAATACATACTAAACATATTTACTTAGGTTTGGGCAATTGATTACAAATGCACATGTGCACTTGAAAACAACCCAAACCAAGCAATTTAAATTATACTTGTATGACAGCACACACATACACACATGTATTGTATTGTATAGTTGAAAACAACCCCATGGAGTGTGCTGTAAATATATATGTATATATTTAATTAGATAAGTTAGACTTCTAAAATAGTATATAAGGTTTACAAATTTAATAATAAGATTAGAATGAAATATTCTCAGCTCGACTAAGGTCTTTATTTTTCCCCCACCAGCGGTAAGAATTTAAAGATTCTTTGTTGAGTTTAAAAAGTTTGATCTTACAAATCAAACAGTTTGAATATAATTTCAAAAATTTGGTCCTTCGAGTCTAAAAAAAAGAGCTCAGCCAAGTTAAAAAAAGCCCTGCTATTTATAAAAATACAGGCAAAATAAAAACTATATAAAGCATTGAAAAGAAATTGTAAGACGGGTTCATATTCCCGCGTATTTATATAATCATATAAGCCGTTTTAGTACGAAACTAAACGCTGTGTTAAAAACTGTTATTCAAAAAAAAAATATTCAGCGGCTGTGAATCGAGGCACAGCAAGGTCAACCGGGCGACCAAAACAATTACCTCCAACGATTTTTTTTGAAGAAAAAGAACAGTTTAATAAATGAAATATTAATTAAAAATGTCAAACACTGCGGACATGTTGAAACGCCAACAAGTGCTGCAAAGTGAAATTTCAGCACGGTGCGATCAAAATGAATTAGAAGATATTGAGGTACCGAATTCCACAGCAACCATGTAAACTTAGCAGGGAAAGTAGCACCGAATCATGATTACTTTGCCAACAATGCCGCACATAAAAGAAAAAAAAATGATGAGCAGCTCAAAATGGAACGCGCAACCCAAGAGATGGAGATAGGAGCAAGGGCAATAAGCCCAACAGATAAAATGGTAGATTGTATAGAGCAGGCAATTGAAAGAAGATCGGAAAGAATTCGATCTACAATTGCAGATGCAAAGTTAAATCTAAATTCTAGAGACGAAACTGACATCGAATTTTTCGAAAACCGTCTCAAGAATTTATGGAGCTGCATGGAGAAAGATATCGACGAAATGTCAATAAAGTACAACAAGCCATCTCATATTTACGAATTTGAAGATCTTTCCTATGAAGTCAGCGATATTAAAAAAACAAAAGCAAATCGACTTAAAAAAAATGGAAAAGACGGAAAAATTGGAATTACCAAAAATAGAATTGCCAAAATTCTCAGGCGAATTCCGAGAATGGCAACCATTTAAGGAGCTCTTCGAGGAGTATGTCCATAATAATAAGGACATTAGTGACTCCAAAAAGATGAGCTATTTGAAATCTTGTCTTCAAGGAGATGCTAGATTAATGGTTAGTCACCTGATAACGGGATCAGGTGCAAATTACAACACTGCTTGGGAATTACTGACACGTAGATATGATAACACACGCAAACAATTTAACGACAATGTCGAGAGGCTGGTAGAAATACCACAACTGACGGATGAGTCAGCATATAAAATGAAAAAATTTTTAGATGTAACAAATGAATGCATCAGTATAATAAGGAATAAAGGATCATTAGAGGATTTTTTGCACAGCTAGTGTTAAGAAAGTTTTCGAAACAAATACTTCGAGAATATGAAAATACCGTTCGTAAACCGAATGATATACAAAATTTGTCGGAAGTAATTTCATTTTTGGAGCATCAGTATAGTACTCAGAATTCTATGCAAGAGTCACAAAGATATTTATCTCGAGGAGTAAACTCACAACAACAAAACAAATTTTACAATTCCGCAACCGAAACAAATAAATCATTAGGAAAGACAAGTTTTCGTCAAAGTTGTAAAAGTTGCCAAATGCAAGGCCATGACATACTTCGATGCGATAAATTCCAAAAATTAAATGTCGAACGGCGATTAGAAGTAGTGCGCAAAAATCAATTATGCTTTAGATGCTTAGGACAACACACAACGAAAAGTTGTTTCAGGACTTGGAAATGTATGGTATGCGACAAATCACACAATACCTTACTACATGAAGACAAACCAAGTCAAAAAATATCATCAAATATGGCTAAACAGAAAGGAGAAGACACATTTTTAGCAACAGCAATAATAAAAGTGATAACGCCAAAAGGAGAGTTGAAATTAAGAGCTTTAATTGATAGTGGTTCTTAGAAAACTCTAATTTCTGAGGAAGGAGTTCAGATGTTTGGGTTACCGAAAATAAAGGTAACCACCGAAATAACCGGCGTCTCAGCAGAATGCGTGGAAGTTTCACGGCATAAAGTACGACTCGAAATAAAACCCAGATTTAATAGCAAGTTTCTAGCAGAAACCGAAGCTCTGGTGTTGTCTAAACTACATAAAGCACTTCCATTAAAAAAATTTGAAAAGAAGGCATATATATGGAAGAATAAACTACTAGCGGATCCAAATTTCAACAAACCAAGCCGCATTGATATAGTAATTGGAGCTGATTTGTACCCAAAAATAATGAAAAAAGGTAATAATTAAAGCTGATGGATTACTAGGACAAGCCACAATGTTGGGTTGGATTGTGTCTGGTAATATTGAAAGATCCAGAAGCAATAAAATAGTAGCAGCCATGACAACCTTTAAACTGGATGATTTAGAAAGATTCTGGGAAATAGAAAAGGATGAAGAGGAGCCTACTCCAGAAGATACCATATGTGAACAAAATTACATTCAAACGACAACACGTGAATCAACAGATGGCAGATTTATAGTAGCCATTCCTTTTAAAAAGGAGAAAGAGCTTGGAGAATCTAGGAAGACAGCAGTCGCACGGTTGATGAGTATGGAAAGGAAATTTGAAGCAAGAAAAGATCTAAAAGACGACTACACAAAGTTCATGCGGGAATATCAAAAGATGGGACATATGAAGGAAGTTGAAAAGATGGGTCAAGGTAAATATTACTTTCCCCATCAAGCTGTAATTAAAATAATTATTCTACGCTAGATCGGTACAAATAATAGCACTATATTGGAATTGCATGCGTTTGGAGACGCATCTGACAAAGCATATGCAGCAGTAATTTAACAAGTAACACTGTTACTTGCCAAAAGCAAGGTAAACCCTATTAAAAATAGGAAAACAATACCCAAATTGGAACTTTGCGGTGCACATCTATTGGCTAATATATTAAAAAGAGTCAAGAATATATTGAATTTACAGTGCAAAATTTATGCTTGGAGTGATTCGATGGTTACATTGGCATGGATTCAAAACAAAAACAACAAAGAGAAGTTTGTACGCACCAGAGTAAACCATATCAATGAGATGATTCCGGAAGCTGAATGGAGGTACGTGAAATCAAGTGAAAATCCAGCAGATATTGCATCAAGAGGGACATCACCTAAAAAATTACTACAACACAGTTTATGGTGGCAAGGACCATCATGGCTTCAATTAAATACAGATCATTGGCCGAAAAGAGTAGAAGAAAAAATAGTTACTACAACCACAATAACGGAAGAGAAAGGCTTTTTCTCAATACTACAAAAATTTTCAGACCTTGGAAAACTAATTAGAGTGATGGCATACGAGATGCGATTCACAAATAAACTTCGAAGAAGAACGATAACAACAGATTATTTAACAGTAGACGAGCTGCAATTGGCAAAGAAGAAAGTAATTAAAATACAAAAAAATTTTGATTTTTATGATGAAATACGACAATTAAGAAACGGCAAGGTGTTGGATAGAAAAAACAAATTATCAACATTATATCCTTTCGTTGATGAAGATGGCATTTTAAGAGTAGGAGGAAGACTGCAAAATTCTGAAATCGCTTATAACACTAAACATCCAATCATACTGACAAATTGTGATTTATCAAAGTTAATCATCCAGGAAGCACACAAAACAACATTACATGGTGGCATTGAATTAATGAGAACACACATCAGAAATGAATACTGGATCATTCGTATAAGGAGTCAACTAAAACAGTATGTGAGGAAGTGTGTACGTTGTGCTCGATATAACCAAGAAGTGATGACACAACTAATGGGAAATTTACCACCATATCGAGTTATACCCAACCATCCATTTAATAATGTCGGAGTGGATTATGCAGGACCGCTTCAAATACCCTGCTCAAAAGGTAGAGGCCAAAAATCATATAAAGGATATATTGCTGTCTTTGTATGCATGACGACAAAAGCAATTCATCTTGAAGCCGTAAGCGATTTATCCACGGAAGTTTTTTTAGCTGCGTTGCGGCGTTTCTTTGCAAGAAGAGGAAAAAGTACCGATATATATTCAGATAATGGTACAAACTTTGTTGTAGCAGCAAAATCTTTGGACAAAGATTTAAAACTAGCTGTTACCAATAACAGAGTTATTGCACCAATAATGGAAAAAGAAGGCATTAAGTGGCATTTTATTCCGCCAGCAAGTCCTCATTTCGGAGGAATCTGGGAAGCAGGTGTTAAATCTATGAAACATCATCTTAAGCGTATCATAGGAGATAACACTCTCACATATGAAGAATTAACTACACTGTTAACACAAATTGAAGCCGTTTTAAATTCACGCCCACTTTATACAACTGGAGAAGATTATGAAATCGACGGTATACTTACTCCAGGGCATTTGTTAATTGGAAGTCCTTTATTGAGTGCGCCAGAACCATCTCAAGAAAGAAATCTTTCGACATTAGATAGATGGAGTCTTCTTCAAAAAATGAAATGCCAATTTTGGAAGATCTGGAAAAAGGAATATCTACATACATTACAACAAAGGTATAAATGGAAGCAACCGATGAACAACATCAAAGAAGGACAAATTGTATTGATAAGAAACGAGACTTCTCATCCAGCTAAATGGCCGATGGGAAAAATTACTGGAAGGCATAAAGGATCTGATGGAATGGTGAGAGTTGTAACCATTAAGACGCAAGATAGCACAGTGAAAAGGCCTATCAATAAAATATGTCCACTTTACTCTGAAGAAGAAGAGAAAAGTGTCGAACGAGAAAAGAGAAAAAAATATCTCGAAAAAATTGGTATAATCGATATAGAGATGTCTACGTGGAATTTGGTGGTGTATTACAACATGGAACCTTATTTTAACCAAATAAAAGGAATTGCTGATTACATCGGGAGATTGAAAAAACAGTGTCATCTCCTCACCAACTTCGAATCAAGCTGTGAAATAATGAATTCAGCACTAGAAAAACGGTTCAAGGCGTTAGAGATGAATAATGACCTCTTACTAAAGGGTGATTTTTTAAGAGCTTGATAACTTTTTTAAAAAAAAAAACGCATAAAATTTGCAAAATCTCATCGGTTCTTTATTTGAAACGTTAGATTGGTTCATGACATTTACTTTTTGAAGATAATTTCATTTAAATGTTGACCGCGGCTGCGTCTTAGGTGGTCCATTCGGAAAGTCCAATTTTGGGCAACTTTTTCGAGCATTTCGGCCGGAATAGTTGCTGGCTTATTTCTGTAGACTTTAGACTTGACGTAGCCCCACAAAAAATAGTCTAAAGGCGTTAAATCGCATGATCTTGGTGGCCAACTTACGGGTCCATTTCTTGAGATGAATTGTTGTCCGAAGTTTTCCCTCAAAATGGCCATAGAATCGCGAGCTGTGTGGCATGTAGCGCCATCTTGTTGAAACCACATGTCAACCAAGTTCAGTTCTTCCATTTTTGGCAACAAAAAGTTTGTTAGCATCGAACGATAGCGATCGCCATTCACCGTAACGTTGCGTCCAACAGCATCTTTGAAAAAATACGGTCCAATGATTCCACCAGCGTACAAACCACACCAAACAGTGCATTTTTCGGGATGCATGGGCAGTTCTTGAACGGCTTCTGGTTGCTCTTCACCCCAAATGCGGCAATTTTGCTTATTTACGTAGCCATTCAACCAGAAATGAGCCTCATCGCTGAACAAAACACGCGCGCGAAACACATTTCGAACCGAACACTGATTTTGGTAATAAAATTCAATGATTTGCAAGCGTTGCTCGTTAGTAAGTCTATTCATGATGAAATGTCAAAGCATACTGAGCATCTTTCTCTTTGACACCATGTCTGAAATCCCACGTGATCTGTCAAATACTAATGCATGAAAATCCTAACCTCAAAAAAATCACCCGTTACAACCAAAAAGGACACGTCGAGCACCTTTTGAATTTGTAGGAACTATTCATCACATTCTCTTTGGAACGATGGATGCAGATGATCGAAAGGAGTTAGAGAAAGACCTAACTAATTTATTAGACAACGAGAAGAATTTAAAACAATTGATTCAGAAGCAAACGTCTGTCATTGATTCATCGTTGAACATTATGAAAAAATCGCAAGAAGAAGTGCGAGAAACTTTCGTAAAGATGAATGGACAATTGAATTTATTCTACTCAGAATTAATAAAAAATCTCAACGCCGAAAGGATGGCATTAATTTATCAAATGATGGTAACACAACTCAGTATGACGTTGACAGAATGTGAAAATATACAATTGTCAATCATCAAGCTATTAATTGACATTAACCATGGACATCTAAATCCACAACTTTTACGACCATCTCAAATGCGCGAAGAAATATACAAAATTAAAAATGAGCTATCACCAAAGTTGACACTTTTAGGAGCCCAAACAAGTGAAATACTAAAAAATGTTTATAATCTTATGAGAGGAAAAGGAACCATAATGAATAATAAGGTAGTGATCAAAACAACCATTCCATTATTCGCACGTGAGACGTCAACATTATATAGAGTAATTCCAATTCCGTTTCAACATAATGAAGAAATGATGATACCAATTATTAGAGGAAGCTATCTAATTTACAATTTCGGTTTAGATGCATACAATATAATGCAACAAACAGAATTGGATAAATGTGATACGAGTCTGGAGAAACATTACACATGTAAAGGAAGCTGGCCATGGAAACCATCCTCAGACCAGTCATGCGAAATCTCGGTATTACGTGGCATGCCAACAAAGAACTGTCTTTTCAAAAAGGGTAATTGGACTAGCTATTGGATAAAGCTTCAAAGTGGTAATAGTTGGCTTTATAACATATTTTCAAATGGAACTATAGATGTAGAATGCAACAAATCCAAGGAATTTTTCAACATACCATCGAAAGGAATAATGGAATTAGGGGAAGGATGTACTGGACGTTACAAAGGAGTTATTCTAGCGGCTCCACAACAATATCACACGCAAAAGTTAATTGAGGCACATATGAATCAACCAATAATGGAAATAAATGAAGTACCTATGCCTCAAGTAATTGCTCAACCACAAACTTTAACTACAAGTTTAAAAGATATCAAAGAATTGCAAGACATAGTGAAGCAACTCAAGAAAGAAAACATAAAATTAAAAGAAATAAAAATACATCATGTTACCGGACACATATAATTGCTATTCTTTATAGTCGGCGTGCTAGTGGCAATCTTCATTTACTATCGATTGAAAACCAGGCGACGACTACAAGCTGCAATCACTTTCCCAGCAGTCACTTTTGCCGCCCGGGAGACTGTTCAAAATTGAACATGTTCGTTGCTGCCAAAGCACGGACAACAATATTATATTTAAATCTTTTATATATTTCAATGTTAAATAAGATAAGTAATAATCTAGCTATTGTAATCATACAGTCCACTACTAATAGATATCTATGTTCAAATATATTGAACATATGTACGTAAATAAACACATAAAATATATGCATTGATATGCAGCATACAAACATATACATATGAGGCACGTATGCATTAATAAGTGATACGCATGCACTCAAGAAATACATACTAAACATATTTACTTAGGTTTGGGCAATTGATTACAAATGCACATGTGCACTTGAAAACAACCCAAACCAAGCAATTTAAATTATACTTGTATGACAGCACACACATACACACATGTATTGTATTGTATAGTTGAAAACAACCCCATGGAGTGTGCTGTAAATATATATGTATATATTTAATTAGATAAGTTAGACTTCTAAAATAGTATATAAGGTTTACAAATTTAATAATAAAATTAGAATGAAATATTCTCAGCTCGACTAAGGTCTTTATTTTTCCCCCACCAGCGGTAAGAATTTAAAGATTCTTTGTTGAGTTTAAAAAGTTTGATCTTACAAATCAAACAGTTTGAATATAATTTCAAACAGTAGCCGACGCACTTTCTAGGCAGTTCCTTAATAATCTAGAAGAGTCCATACGAGATGAAACCATACACAGTGAAGAGTCGTCGACTAAAACCATTAAATCCGTTAAGCATCCAATTAATCAATTTAGGAATCAACTCATTCTATCTCAGTCAAGCAATTGCAGTATAAGCACCAAAAGTTTGTTTCAGAAGCTTATTCGACACACTATATTTTTCGACACCATTGAAAAGCTTATTAGTTACCTAAAATCTGCAATCAATTATAACACTACAAATGGAATTCACTGCGATCTACCTATTTTAGGGCAAATACAAGACCCTGTATTGTCCAAATTTCCAGGTGTAAAATTTGTTCATACCGAATTGATGGTAATCGATCTAACGAACAAAGATGACCAACTCGAAACAGTCGCTACTGAGCATAATCGAGCACACCGTTGCTTATCTGAAAATATCAGTCAAATTTCTAAAGAATATTATTTTCCAGACTTAAAAAAATTCCTAAAAACTACAATTGCGAATTATAAAATTTGCTTGGAAAACAAATATCAACGTAAGCCACCTTACCCTGGCATTCGCGAAACGCCCATCCCAAACCTCCCAGGAGAAATTCTCCATATAGATATTTTTTTTACCAACAAGCAACATTTTTTAACATGCGTGGATAAATTTTCCAAATTTGCAATTGTAAAGCCCATATCATCAAGATCCACTCTAGATATAAAAGATGCTCTTCTGGAAGTTCTTTTAAAGTTTAACAACACAAAAACCATTGTTTCAGACAACGAAAAATCTTTTCATTCCAATTTAATAAAAACGTTGTTGAGAGATAACTATTCCATCAAACAATTTTTTATACCTACACTTCATAGTGAAAGCAACGGTCAAGTCGAAAGATTTCATTCGACGTTGCTTGAAATAGCTCGGTGCATTAAGGAAGAGCAACAAATATATGAAACCATCGACTTGATTTTGCTAGCTACACATAAATACAATCATAGTATTCACTCAGTCATAAAAGCTAAGCCCATTGATGTATTTCACAATTACCCACCCGAAAAATTTAATGATGTTAGGAAATTGTTATTACAAGCTCAAGAAAAAACTATAAAAAGACTTAATACTGGTAAAACAACAAAAATGTACGAAGCTGGAGAAAGGGTATTTTTAAAAAGAAATAGGCGTTTGGGCAACAAGCTAGACAAAATCTTTATTGAAAAAGTTGTTGAAAGAGACCTTGGCACAGCAGTGATAATCGAAGGGAAAAAGATCCATAAAAGTAACTTACGATAGTTCCTCATCTGTATTTCTGAAAATGTTTTGTTTGTTTTTCTCATATCTAAGTACACCTTAATTTGAAATAAGTAAATTCAATGAATTAAGACACAATACTTTTTTTGATTTTGAATTATTACCTTGAGTTAAAAAAAAAAAAAAAACAAATATTGTAAACTAGTTATAAGATACTACAAAATGTAAACAAAAGCTAAGCTAAGAAAACCATCATCGATTCGCAAAAGCAGAACTAATTGCATATTGAAACGAGGACGTTTCAAATTTAACAGAGGGAATAGTTAAGGTAATTGGCGTTGCCAACATCGCTGTTGCTGGTCCTAACATGAGTGTTTGCGTTCCACCTCCTATTGAGTTGCTTTCAAACTCACACTAAAATGCTTTAATAATGCTCATATTATTATAACATGTTAAGAGCGCGCCTAGCAATAACAACAGGCGCTTAGTGACAACAACATAATAAATATATGTATGTACCTCGGCAAACCACGCTTAATGATAGCGCTTGGCTTGGGTGTTTGAATGCAGGGCAATAACGCATAACACTCACTTAACAACAAGTTATTGCACCGCCAAAACTACCGTACGCCAAAGTAGCAACAAATCTCGCTTACTTTAGCATACGCTTGGTAACAACATACATAGGTATTAGATGGGACACGCGTTTTGAAAGCGCTTGGCTTGGACGGCTGCATGCAGAGCAACAACAGAAGCGCCAAAGCACCAGGCACACGAAAGCTACCACACACCTCGCCTACCTTAGCATATGCTTAGCAACAACTAGTAGAGGACCGCAGGGGAAGCTACTGCTCTGCTCAACGCACTAACTAACGCTGACAGAGGTTTAGTAAAGCGACATCGATGGACAATAGATTATTAAGCAATAAAGAATAAAGCGAGTAACATCGCCTTGAAAGGAAAAAAAGGCATTTTTACTAATTGGCGCCCAACCCGAAGGACTTCAGAAAAATCTTCAAACAAGGACCATAATCTCCAAGGACAAAGAAGAAACCCATTCATCCTGAGGAAAAATACAAATCCAGATATTACTTATTGGAATAAAAATTAAATATATCATTGTAAGTATTAATTTAAGATCTCAAAAAGTGTTTATTTAGTGTCTTAATAAAGTGAAGATTAATGTCTTTGTGAAATTATTTTTCTGTAGACTAGAAAACAGTGCTTTAAATTTAATCATTAATTATTTGAAAATATTATCTCGAGAACTTTCATTTGTGAAATTATGAATCTAATTTAATTTGTTTTATAAAAATTCAATAAATAACTGAACTCGAAAGTTTCTTTAGCGATTCTTGTTTCCCTTTTTATTAAACGTCTTCATTTGGACTTTGGTTTTAAAATTCGATGTCACCTTCGCCAGTTTGCTCTTTCAGTAAAATAAAAAAATAATAAAAAAAATTCAATTTAACGTGATTACTGTTTTCCAAATCAGCTTGTACTTTAGAATCACTTTCCCTTTTCTTCATGCTTCGAACGGAATATTTCGGTAAAAACCTAAATTTATAAAAATAGTGAAGATATAATCATGAGCGTTACTAGGGAACAAGTGCTCGAAATAGTCAGCTTGACTACCGAATTTGCCGTGCAACTTAGCCAAATAACCTTGGCGTTAAATCGATTAGCTCCGCCTACTGTTCAGTCTTATGTTCCAGTTTCCATTAACCCTTCAATTCAAGATAATAGTGCTAGCTTGGACCTTATTAAGTCACTTCCTGAATTTAAAGGCGATTTTTCAGCATATCCAGCGTCGCGCACGGCTGCGCAATTTGCTATGAATTACTATAAGGAAGGGACGGAAAAGTATTATATTGCTATGGGAATTTTTCGTTATAAAATAACAGAGTCGGCCAATTCTAACCTTTCCTCTTTCAATACTGTCCTTAACTTTAATGCAATCATTGCAAGATTAGATCAATCGTATTCCGATAAAAGACCATTATATGTTTTCGAGAACGAGTTAAGTGTGTTAAGACAAGGCAATTTATCAATTCCAGATTATTACGACAAAGTTGATAAACAATTAACTCTGATAATAAATAAACAAATAATGACCCACAGTGGTAATAATGAAATTACTGCAGCTCTTAACGAAAGGTCAAGAGAAAACGCTTTGCGGGTTTTTATATCTGGGCTTCGTCGCCCAATGTGCGATATATTATTTTCCGCGAGACCAGTCGATTTGCCATCCGCACTCGCAGTAGCTCAAGAGCTCGAAGTTAGTCATAGGCGTAACGACTTTGCTCAAGCTTTCGCTGTAGGTAGTTCTATGAAAGCATTGCCGCATTTCCAGTCTGTTCAAAGACACACTCAATTAAATATACGAAATGCTCAAAGTTCCGATAGCAGGCCAATACCAATGGAAATAGACCATAATACGTCTTATGACATTGCACGCAAATATACATGGGTTTTGGTCTGACATATTTTAAAGCCCTTGCAAACATTTTTCTACGTGTGTTTGTTGTTGTGCCGTTGTAAATCTGCAATTCTTGCACCGTGCACCGGGTTTTGCAAGAGCAAGAGAATACCCCTATGGTGTTTTCAATAAATCTTCAAGTGCATTATTTGGACTTCTATTTATTAAAAACGTTGCTGTTAATACAGCTTCACCCCAGAAACTTTTCTGTAGATTGGTTCCTATAACTAAAGCACGAGCTTTTTCAGTTATAGACCTTATCATCCTTTCGGATACACCATTTTGCTGAGGTGTGTGTGGAACTGTTAGATGGTAGCTGATGACTTTTTCAACAAAAAATTCTCGCATTTCATTTGATAAATATTCCCTCCCATTATCTATGTACAGATTAACTACTTTCAGATTAAAATGGGCTTCGCTTTTTTAAATAAAATCCCTAAATGCAGTAAAAACATCAGACTTGTAAGTTAACAAATATGTTACACAGTAATGTGTATATTGATCTATAAAACGATATAGTATTTCTTTTTATTTATTGTTGGAGGTGTTATTGGACCACAGACATCGGAATGTATTACAAATAATGGCCTATTTATGTGATCTTTATTTTTAACCTTTTCAAAACGAAGCCGAGTTTGTTTTCCTTTTATGCAGGCTTCGCATAAATCATTAACTGGATTAACATTAGTTAGCAAATTAGTATATTCAAATAAATTGTGGTTTTTAATTTCAAGAAATTTTCCCTGACTTATATGCCCTAATCTCTCATGCCATATGTTATAATTTATTTTACTTGATACAAATGCATTCTTAGGTATTGTAAATCTCACAGAAGGGACATTATCAATAAAATGTGCATCCATTATATTTATTTTATCTTTACTCACAATCACACCTCCTGGATGAAATACAATCGTAAAACCAGCATCTTGCATCTTTATAACAGAAATAAGGTTTTGTGATACATCAGGACAAAATAACATATCATTTAGGGTAACGTTGGTAAAAGTATCGGTTAGCAATTTCATTGATCCCTTTTTAGTTGCAAATATAAATTCGTCCGCAACAGCGATTTTGATTGGTGATTCAAGGTGACAAACGTTTGAGAATAGATTTTCGTTTTTGGTCAAGTGATCAGATGCACCCGAATCCAATAGGAAAGAAATATGCCCATCACTAATGTTATTATGACGTTTGAGCATAAATGCAAAACTAGATCTCTCTGTCTCTTTTTGCCCTTGAGCCAATTGTGCCTGTTTTTCTTTATTTTTCATATTCTCTTTCTTATACTTATAGCAGTCCTTCTTTAAGTGCCCTATCTGGCCACAGTAAAAACATTTTTGTTTATTAAATTTGAATTTGGATTTAAATTGGACTTTATCTTGAAACTTATTATTTTTATATTGAAACTGATTATTTTTATTTTGAAAATTGTTCACTTTATTTATTTAATTCACTTGCTTACTTTTAAACTTGCAATACTTTTAAACTATATCTGTAGGCTTTTGCTTTAACTTAATTTCATGATCAAGTAATCTATTTTTGACGAAAGCCAAAGTCAAATTCCTTTCTGCGAGTGTTTCGATGGCGGTAATGACGCCGTCATACGAAACAGGTAGAGAAAGCAAAAGATGGCTGACCTTGTCCATGTCATCTAATTTCGCGCCAGATGCAGAAAGTTCCGTTATTAGATCATCAAATATATTAAAATGGTTTATCAAATCCATATCGCCTTTTAATTTTAGTGAAAGTAATTGTTTACGGACGGACAACTGTGTAGCCAAACTTTTGCGTTCATATATTGAATCTAAATTATGAAAAATTTCTTTAGCACTGCAATCATTTGTGACAAAACTTAAGAAGAAATCACTTAAATATTCAATAATTGTATTTTTGGCCAATTTCTCTAACTTTTTCCACTCATCACCAATTCCAAATAGCATATTTTTCACCGTCGAACGGCTTTATATTTCTTTTTGATTTTTCCATGATAATAAATGTAAATCACAAGGTGTACTTATCTTCGATGGGGATCTGGGCCCATAACCTGCAGAAAATCTGTAGAAAACAGATCAATCCGCAGAGCCTTTAGGTAGTGGAACACAGGTATTAATCCTTAATATCTTCTTGGTTTGTCTTGATTTCTCGTTTTGTACATATATTTCCAGTAGGAACAAATAAAGAAAACACTTTGTTGCGGATATTTTAATTTATAGCAGACACACGTGTTTATTGTTCAAGGAACCAAGTAGAAAGAGAACGAAAAGTAGAAAGGAAAAAGTAAGGCCGTATAATCCAGAAATGACAAATAAATATCGATATTCGATATATATATATGTATATACTATTTTTGCCTTTAATGATGTGATATTTCCACAATATCTTAATTTAGCGCTTAGTTGTAACACTTTATTTGTTTTCGATTAATGGCAATTTGTAGGCGGGCAGTTTTCCGAATACGCCCCTCTACGAACTAGAACTTTTTTTGTACAAAGAAACCTGCATACCAAGTCAAGATATCTTAATTTTTACTCAAGTTACAGTCAACCGGAACTTTTCTCGTCACCCTAATCATTTATATAATGCTTACATATACATATGTATATAAGGTTTTTATATTAGATGATACGTACAACCGTTAGGTGAACAAAACTATAGTACTCTGTAGCAACTGGTTGTAAGAATATAAAAACGGTTATCAACAAATCCGAAGCTATAGCAAGAAGGAGGAGTTATTGGACTTTTTCGGATATGCAGTGAATATTTCATTTTCGGACATAAAAATATGCGAAATATATTTTTTGTCTATTAATACTCTCACAGACGAGTTAGATAGCAAAACGATCGATTTCACTTAGAAAAGTACAAAGTGTAAAAAAAGAAAATTATTTATTGCGAAAAGCTTTAAAGTCGAACAGTTTATTTCAAAATCTCTTTCTACTATAAAAATAAAGACAAAAGTCCCCAAATATGAAAACATAAGTATGTATGACGAGTATGGTATGCCATGGAGAAGACGACAGCTCTGATAATGCAAAAGCTGAGAAGAGCCGAACATTGAATACAAATTTAGCAACGACACGAAGGTTTTCAGTGTTGTTATAGACAATTAAAGCGACAACTGGAACATTAGGAAAGGTAATCATAAAATGGGTACAAAGAGCTATTTTATTTATAATTTCAAATCATTTTTTTAAGGGAACTGTGGGACGGCATTTCAAACTCCTTACGTACAGCTACAAACGAAACCATCGGTTTTTGGAAAAGGCAAAAGAACAGCTGGTACGATGTGGAATGCCGTGTCGCAGCGGAAAGAAAACAGGCTGCCTACCTCGCAACGTTACAATCGACCACAACACGTGCGGGATGGGATAGATACCGAGAGTTGAAGAGGGAAGCGAGACGCATTTGCAGACAGAAGAAGAAAGAGGCCGAAATGCGTGAGTACGAACAGCTTGATAAGCTGGCCGACAGGGGTAATGCTCGAAAATTCTACGAAAAAATGCGGCGACTTACAGAAGGTTTCAAGACCGGAGCATACTCCTGTAGAACCCCCAAAGGTGATCTAGCCACCGATGCCCAGAGCATACTTAGATTATGGAGGGAACACTTCTCCAGCCTGCTGAATGGCAGTGAACACATAGCACCAGGAGAAGGCGAACCCGATACCCCAATCGATGACGATGGAGCAGACGTTCCATTGCCCGACCATGACGAAGTTCGAATAGCAGTTGCCCGCCTGAAGAACAACAAAGCGGCAGGGGCAGACGGATTGCCGGCCGAGCTATTCAAACACGGCGGCGAAGAACTGATAAGGAGCATGCATCAGCTTCTTTGCAAAATATGGTCGGATGAGAGCATGCCCAACGATTGGAATTTAAGTGTGCTATGCCCAATCCATAAAAAAGGAGACCCCACAATCTGCGCCAACTACCGTGGGATTAGCCTCCTCAACATCGCATATAAGGTTCTATCGAGCGTACGGTGTGAAAGATTAAAGTCTATCGTCAACAAACTGATTGGACTTTATCAGTGTAGCTTCAGGCCTGGAAAATCAACAACCGACCAGATATTCACCATGCGCCAAATCTTGGAAAAGACCCGTGAAAGGAGAATCGACACTCACCACCTATTCGTCGATTTCAAAGCTGCTTTCGATAGCACGAAAAGGAGCTGCCTTTATGCCGCAATGTCTGAATTTGGTATCCCCGCAAAACTAATACGGCTGTGTAAACTGACGTTGAGCGGGACCAAAAGCTCCGTCAGGATCGGGAAGGACCTCTCCGAGCCGTTCGATACCAAACGAGGTTTCAGACAAGGCGACTCCCTATCGTGCGACTTTTTCAACCTGCTGCTGGAGAAAATTATTAGAGCTGCAGAACTGAACCGAGCAGGTACAATCTTTTATAAGAGTGTACAGCTGCTGGCGTATGCCGATGATATTGATATCATCGGTCTCAACACCCGCGCCGTTAGTTCTGCTTTCTCCAGACTGAACAAGGAAGCAACGCAAATGGGTCTGGCAGTGAACGAGGGCAAGACGAAATATCTCCTGTCATCAAACAAACAGTCGTCGCACTCGCGACTTGGCACTCACGTCACTGTTGACAGTCATAACTTTGAAGTTGTAGATAATTTCGTCTATTTAGGAACCAGCATTAACACCACCAACAATGTCAGCCTAGAAATCCAACGCAGGATTACTCTTGCCAACAGGTGCTACTTCGGACTGAGTAGGCAATTGAAAAGTAAAGTCCTCTCTCGACGAACAAAAACCAAACTCTATAAGTCGCTCATAATTCCCGTCCTGCTATATGGTGCAGAGGCTTGGACGATGACAACAACCGATGAGTCGACGTTGCGAGTTTTCGAGAGAAAAGTTCTGCGGAAGATTTATGGTCCTTTGCGCGTTGGCCACGGCGAATACCGCATCCGATGGAACGATGAGCTGTACGAGATATACGACGACATCGACATAGTTCAGCGAATTAAAAGACAGCGGCTACGCTGGCTAGGTCATGTTGTCCGGATGGATGAAAACACTCCAGCTCTGAAAGTATTCGACGCAGTACCCGCCGCGGGAAGCAGAGGAAGACCTCCACTCCGGTGGAAGGACCAAGTGGAGAAGGACCTGGCCTCGCTTGGAATATCCAATTGGCGCCACGTAGCGAAGAGAAGAAACGATTGGCGCGCTGTTGTTGACTCGGCTATAATCGCGTAAGCGGTGTCTACGCCAGTAAAGAAGAAGAAGTGCAAATCCATGGAATTATGAAAAATTTGTTGAACTCGTGGATTAAAGTCTCGAAACTGGATGAGGCAAGCTATAATTAAGAAACATTAAAATATAATTAAGAGACGGTAGGCAGTGCTTCGAACATAAATAATTATACTTTTTGAGTAAAATTAAAATTTTGAAGCGTTTTCCTCTTCATCAATCCTTGATGTTTTATCCAAGTTTAACAATTATGGTGTTCATAATAATTAAAAGCAGGTGTTGTAACAATCTTAAAACTTTTAAAAAGAATTTTTGATAACTATAGGTTGCAAAAAAGTGCATGGTTTGTGGTAAAGTTTTTACATCTCATATAAAAGTATACCTCATAAGTTATAAATCTGTAATAAACGTTATTTGAAACCATTTTTATTGTACATGAACCAGGCGTTATCCTGCGTGAAATTATGTCTTTTGAAATATAAAGAAAGTTGAATTAATATGGTGTTGAAAATCATTTATTTGCGATTTTTCTAAATTTTTTCAATGTAACGCAGGTTGATAAACAAGATTATTTGGTTTCTGTTTCGGTGCGTAAATGTACAGAAAAGACGGTTTTCTAACTCGCGAATACGCCGCGTATATCTGGCGGTCTGAAAAACGTAGCATTTCCAGATTTATGCCACACACTTTTAGCGACTAACTTTGTGTCCTGTTGAGTGTCATCGTAAATGCAATTTCCTCTGGAAACTGAATACGTTTGAACTGAAATGGCAAATCAAGCATTATGCCCCCTTCTATTCGATAGCTGCGTCACAATCAGTCGGGTTCCATTACACAGTTTTGGCGCATGAAGATTGCGAAACATAATAATGACAAATCCAACTTAGAGACGCAAATGATGTGGCGGCATACCACGCTTCTCCAAAGAATTTAAAAATTCCACTGGATAATTCACGGCTTCGTCTTCATTGTCAAGACGATCGATCGATTTGTATGAACTAGGGATGAGCGATATGGTGATTTTTCGATATCTGTGATTTCAGTGATAGCTATTTTTAAATCACTGTGATTTTATATTGCTATTGCGATCGCAACTAAGTCGACGTTAAAACCTCGTTGTTGTTGTTGTAGCGGCAGATTCTGCCAATTGGACACTGTTTGGCCGAATAAAAGTCCTGATCTGTTCCACTTACGTAGACCCGACTGTCGTGGGAACGACGAAAACATTTTGTCGTTATTGGCGGCAAATTCTCTTTTGGCTCCTGTAACTCGAGTCAAGTTTTTCCGCCTTTCTTTTCACTACATTTTCGCAAATGTTGGAGCGATTCGGCTACCTGACACTTAGACCGTATAGCATAGTTCATTTGTATGTTGGTATGATGGTTTCACACATTTCTTAGTAAATAGAAATTACCACTAGTGTGGTGATAATTTGTTTGTTTAGAATACCCGCTTTTAATATTTTCAAGACCTAATAAATAACGGGAGTTTCCTAATCTTTGGGAAAATATTAAAACCCCGTAATTTTTTCTGAAATTAATTAGTTACAATTCTTGTTTTCATCACAAAGAGCTTTCATATTTGGTTTTAACAATAAGTAAAATTAAAAATTTAATTAAAACAATTTAAAATATTCCATAATTCCATTTTGCTTACATTTCATCTACCACTTCAAATACCTGCCATACTTCACTTCTTTTCCTTGATACATTTCCTGCCATTATTAAAAATTATAAGAGCGTTACACTCAAAACTTCAAACCGCTATGACGAAAAATAGCATATACGATATATATGTATGTAACGGGTGATTTTTTTGAGGTTAGGATTTTCATGCATTAGTATTTGACAGATCACGTGGGATTTCAGACATGGTGTCAAAGAGAAAGATGCTCAGTATGCTTTGACATTTCATCATGAATAGACTTACTAACGAGCAACGCTTGCAAATCATTGAATTTTATTACCAAAATCAGTGTTCGGTTCGAAATGTGTTTCGCGCTTTTTTATCGACAAATTTTGTTCAGCGATGAGGCTCATTTCTGGTTGAATGGCTACGTAAATAAGCAAAATTGCCGCATTTGGGGTGAAGAGCAACCAGAAGCCGTTCAAGAACTGCCCATGCATCCCGAAAAATGCACTGTTTGGTGTGGTTTGTACGCTGGTGGAATCATTGGACCGTATTTTTTCAAAGATGCTGTTGGACGCAACGTTACGGTGAATGGCGATCGCTATCGTTCGATGCTAACAAACTTTTTGTTGCCAAAAATGGAAGAACTGAACTTGGTTGACATGTGGTTTCAACAAGATGGCGCTACATGCCACACAGCTCGCGATTCTATGGCCATTTTGAGGGAAAACTTCGGACAACAATTCATCTCAAGAAATGGACCCGTAAGTTGGCCACCAAGATCATGCGATTTAACGCCTTTAGACTATTTTTTGTGGGGCTACGTCAAGTCTAAAGTCTACAGAAATAAGCCAGCAACTATTCCAGCTTTGGAAGACAACATTTCCGAAGAAATTCGGGCTATTCCGGCCGAAATGCTCGAAAAAGTTGCCCAAAATTGGACTTTCCGAATGGACCACCTAAGACGCAGCCGCGGTCAACATTTAAATGAAATTATCTTCAAAAAGTAAATGTCATGAACCAATCTAACGTTTCAAATAAAGAACCGATGAGATTTTGCAAATTTTATGCGTTTTTTTTTTAAAAAAAAAGTTATCAAGCTCTTAAAAAATCACCCTTTATGTACAATACCCTGAAGAAAGTTGTTACTTTTCTGCTATTTGCTATTGTGATCGTAATTCACAGGTTCGAACTGCTATCGTAAATCACAGGTTCGAACTGTGATCGCAATTCACAGTTTCGAACTGCGATCGCAATTCACAGGTTCGAACTGCGATCACAGTTTCGAACTGCGCAATTCATAGAAGCGAACTGCTATTTATAAAATGTGATCCCAGTTGCGATTTGCGATTTTTCAATCACAGTGAAAAAATCACCGATAGTGAAATATCGCTCATCACTAGTATGAACGCAAACCTCCCGATATTAGACTTTGAACCTTTCAGTTTAAGTCATTAATATCGGTATTTTTGGCAGCTAAATTTGAGCGTGCACTCAAGCAACCGTAGTTACGATAATTTGTTGTTCGGACAAACATTCGTAATAAGTTCATCTTTCGTTGAAGTGAATTGACAAAAAGCAGGTAGAATTGATATCAAACCACTGGAAGTATCAACAGGAATTTGCTTATTTCCAATCCTTAGCGAAAAGTGTACGAACTTCAGTTGCATGCGAAGTAGCTATCGCATCGTCCATCGTTTGATTCCAGTGATTAACATGTCCTAGCAATTGTAATTGCTGGCATGCTTCTCAAAAAGTTGCACAAACCGTACTTTTCATAATACGCAATGACTCAAATGAAGTTGAACAGCGGACATTAATCAAAAGTAAATTCTTACAAAACGCTTCATTGCAGTTCACGTAGTAACCCATTTGATACTTGCTGATCTCATCTCGTTCAAGGCCAATAACCGCCATGTTGTTTTTTTTATGACGTACTTCCAAACGTATTTGATCGATTTCACCAAACTGCAATACTCAACATTGATAAGAGTTTTGAATGTGAATTAGACAATAGTGGCGAATATGGTACGATTCATGTGCTGTCAATTGCGACATTCACTCATCTAAATTAATTGCTGAATGTTCTGCCATTGTCGTCTGGTGAGCGACACCGATACAGTGGATATCGAGAATTTTCAGTTTGCGTTTCCGAAAGAAAAGCACGTGGAAAGTGTTTCGTGTATTTATTGTCGGACATACAAACCGAAGTGGGATTGTGGTGTCTGCAAGGTCCATGAACCATATTGGGTTTCATCACTTCGCATAATTCTGGATCTATCTGTGGATCAGGAATTTCCACAGAAACGATTTCATCAATCCACCATCCAAAGAAGAATGTTTGCGTGTAGCAAACCTCTTTTTTGCCACTCTACAGAGTACATGCAGCATCTAATAGCACCATATACATTAGGGTGTCCGTTATTTACCAAATTGATTATTTTTGACGAGACGCCCCTTAAACTTTTAGTTTTCCATCTAACAAAAAATATCAGACCATAAAAAGCCCTTAATTTTCATAATAAACCTTGCCCCAAACACGACACATTTCCCATTGAAATTACATGGGATTTTGCCACTTTTTACAAATATTTTTTTTCTCTGGAACTTTCTCGTTTGTGGGAAGAAAAAAGTCATATTCTTATACAGAATTGAATGCTCTACAAAAAACGTCGAACAAAATAATTGAATTTTACAAAAAAAATTTCAATTTTCCATAAAAGTTCGAAAATTCCAGAAATTACCCAGAAGTTTAACCTTGAATAACTTTTAAAGGGCTGAGTATATCGAAAAATTGTCCGGACGTTTTGGTAGAGCATTCAATTATGTATAAGAATATGACTTCTTTTTTCCTACAAACGAAAAAAGTTCCAGAGAAAAAAAAATATTTGTAAAAAGTGGCAAAATCCCATGTAATTTCAATGGGAAATGTGTCGTGTTTAGGGCAAGGTTTGTTATGAAAATTAAGGGCTTTTTATGTTCTGATATTTTTTTTAGATGGAAAACTAAGAGTTTAAGGGGCGTCTCGTCAAAAATAATCAATTTGGTAAATAACGGACACACTAATATACATATACGTTGCTTTAAGATAAAGTCCATAAAACATCGTAACTGTTGTTTAAAAAGTCATGCAGTGACATCGTAACGATCGCTTGTTAATTGACAGCGATCCGTAATTCCGCACGTGTGTCATCATATCCTGCGAGTACTCGTGCATCAGTGCCGGATTAAACTAGCGCGGGGCCTGTAGCAAATTCTGCCAAAGGGCCCTTTGTTTGCTATAGGTTCTCAAGTTTAGGGTATTAAATAAAACAAAATTGTTACAAATAAGGTTTTCTGGATTTATTGTATTATGGGCAAATTTAGAGATAATGCTTTCAATATCGACTTCTTTATTCAAAAAAGTGAGATGATTAAGACGTTCTTTGCCCATCGTGTTCCTTAATTCATTTTTAATACGTTTTAATGTTGAAAAAGAACGTTCGCCACTGCAGTTGGTGATCATGGGAGAGAAGTTAATTCGCAAAGCAATTTCTAAATTTGAGAAACACGATTCTAAAGAATTATTTAATAAAAGTTTATAATATTGCTGGCCGCCTTTTTACTTGAGACTCTGAAACACCTTGCTCTTAAGGCTGGGCTGAACTAAAAAATTTTGCCCTGTTAAGAGGTCAGTGTCCGCATAGAAAAAGAAATAACTAGATAGAACACTTTAATTACTGTGTTTTATGATATAAAATAATGTTTGTTTTTTTATAATATGGAAGATCACAAGAATATTGCTAAACAAATATTTTCAATAAAAATATTGTAAAAATTTAATAATTATAATTATTTTCTTTTGACGGCCATGAAGCATAAAAAATCTAGTGACATTCGATAATGATTTTCTTTTTATTTTATTTTATGAAGATATTTATTTAATTAATAAAAACTCACAATATTCGGCAAAAATTAAACTTTATTTTGATATAAAAATTAACGGATATTAATAAAAACATGGACGCTTGAAGGGTAGAAATCTAGGTACATTTCTATAGATACTAGTATAAATATATCGATTATAATATGAATTTGTAATTAAACATTAGAACATTAAAGTTAAGAAGTTCGTAAAATGCCTACTTATTTTTACGATTTAACGTGGCGAAATCTAATTTTAGATTTTCAGGTGGAAGGTGGAAAGAAGCATAGCCTAAGCAAATATATGACTAAAACAAATATATGACTTATTATCTTTGTCATTTGTTTAAATAAAGTTAACCATAAAATAACGATATTTTTAATTAAAACATTAACTATTATTCCTTTCTTATAATTACGGAGTAAATCTAAAGGTAAGTCAATGATACGCGGCAGAGCGTTATACCGGCAGCGCTGACCGCCCGTCTTAAAAATTTTTTTTTGCCTAATCTAATTGCGATCAGTTAAATTTTTTCGCGGATTTTGTTACTTGAATGTTTATTGCAAAATACTGAAAAAAAAATTATATTTTGAGGGAGAAGTCATTTGTTAACTTAAAAGTTAATAAACAATATGAAAAAATAAAAATAATTAAAATTCATGCATATTTTCTGAAATTAAAAGTATTGAACTCCTGAAAATTTTATCAAACAATCACCAATAGTTTTTTAATTATCAATTAAAAAAAAAGTAGTAAAAATTTTCAATTAAAAAAAATTGTTGTTAAAATTAAAATTAAAAAAAACTGGGGATTATTTGTTCATGGTGACTACTTTATGAAAAAATACTCACATTCAAATTAGATGATCAAGTGGAAAATGAGGGGTCCACTTGACGTGTTTTTACTCAGGTGCAATTGAATACATTTGAATTAATTTACTTTTTCAAAGCAATATTCGTAGTTAATGTGAAAATAAGTCTACTTTTTTAATTATTTCTTATATTTGATATACTCATGCTTATGTGTATACTTCATTATATATGTACATATGTATATATGTATATAACAAACTATCATAACATATTATATTATATTAACAATATTAAATATTAGGGGTATTCTCTTGCTCTTGCAAAACCCGGTGCACGGTGCAAGAATTGCAGATTTACAACGGCACAACAACAAACACACGTAGAAAAAGAACTGCAAGGGCTATAAAATATGTCAGACCAAAACCCATGTATATTTGCGTGCAATGTCACGCAAAAATATAATTGCAACGCGGTTTTAGTTCACATTTTACATAAAGACACATTATGTCGTTAAATTGTTGAGGAAGGTATGTTTTAAATAGATTTTATAATTTTTAATTAAATTATAAAGATTTGTTACAGTTTTTTTTGTTAAAAATGTATGCAGAAAGTGCGCCAATTCACAATACCCATGCATAATAGTCATTCACAATAAATTGACCGAATCAGCCGTTCATACGAGTATATCACTAGACTCTGCAATGGGTGCTCTCGTGCCCTTGTATAATTCGGTATAGTATTTTTGCAATCTGCAATCTTGCAAGAGCAAGAGAACACCCCTATTGTGTCATACATTGGGTAAGGTTAGATATCATAGTTTCAACGCTTCCATTTGATTGATTTTGGATCAATTGCATTTGTGCAGTATTGCCTTTCACCACATTTGCATAGTTCCCTTGTGTAACAATATTTTTAAAATTACCCGGTTTTGAAGACAGGGTTTCGGTATTTTCTTTGGAGCAATTTTTGTCATTTGATTACGACGTGCTTGAATTCCGACAGACAATTTCGTTTTTAAGTCTTTACATACAGGGCAGCCCCTATAGTTTTCAGAGTGATTTCCCCCGCAATTACTACATTTTTGTTTTTTTGCTACAGAGTATAACAATTTTATCAACGAGTTCGTAGATGGGTGTAATCGGACCACTGACACGCCCACAAATCGCAATTAACTTTTACAGTGCCATAACTAGGCCATAAATTAAGAAATGAAACTGTAATTTGGCACAGGGGATCGTAGTAGTAAGGGGTACCTGTGGAAACAATTTTGAATAAGTGGCCCGCCGTCTCATAAGTTTAGTGTACGTATCTCCTAACTACCAAAGCTACAACAATCAAATTTGCTGTTTATAAGAACTCTTACCGACAGTGCGAAAATTGATGAAAGCGGTACATAACTCCACTCACTCCCCGGTACTATTAAAAACTGCAATAAATCAATAACTAAACACGACAGAGACACTAAATTTTATCCCTGATATGGTATGAGAGGGCTACCTGATAGCCGGTGTAAAAATTGAACAATGGACATGGCACCGGCCACTTTTTGGTAAAATCCCATCACTCGGGACGTGATCTACTAATTTCGACAAAATTTAGTACGTATTATTTATCTGATATTTCTGTGTCACAATTTTAAATTCCACTTAATTCTTTAACGTTCCACTACACAAATCAAGAAGCATTTAATATGACGGTTACAACTTTGCACTAATAAATCCTTTAAAGTATGCCACCTTATGACAAAAAATATTACAAGTCCAAGAAAACTGTTCAAGCCCCTAATTTCCGTGTATGTGGACCCCAGTATCTATGATTAGTGATTGTATGTGAGGTACCTTAATGAACCCGGGAACATTTTTAGAATGTGGCATGATAATAGTTAATAGATCTTTTGGCGAATTTACAGGTCAGTGTATAAGTTATATAGAGTATATGTATATATAAAATTATTTAGATTTCGATCCTCTGGTTGACGTTTTACATCGTAAGGTATTTCTCTAGCGTTGATTGTTGCAAGTTGCAAGAGTATAAAATGTTCGGTTGCACCCGAACTTAGCTTTTTCTTACTTGTTTTTTTTTTTTTTTTTTAATCCTCTTTTGAAGAGTGCATTTTGATGCAGGATGTAAATCACCACACAACACACAGCACTGCGTAGAGTGCAATATGCTTTCATGTGTCCATACTTCAGGCAATTGCTGCATTGTACTGAACTTTCTTTTGTGTGTTTCCTCGACGGTAATTTTGCGATGGAGTAAATATTTTAGATTGAAAATCGGAAGAGTTTCATTTTTCTATAGGTGGTTAGAATTCGGCATCAATTTTATTTTGAAGTGACTTTGTTCCTGTTAAAAATATTTACTACTGATTTAATACTAAAACCACATTCTTCCAGTGCTTCTTTAACACCGCTAGAGTCCACCGAAGACTCTATACCTTTTATGACAGCTCTCTTCAGTTGGTAAGAATAGTAATTCTTGTTATTATTTGTCAAGTATTTTACAATATCCATAAAACTTTTTCCAGTGTATGTTTGAATTTTTGTTTCATCTACATATGCTACCTTTTTCAAGTGTGCAAACTGTTTGTGCCTATTATATTGCTTAGTTTTGGAACAAGTGCAATTGAGCTCCGCTCATGCAAATAGATTGGAGGGGGTTTGGCATTCACACTGTGGTGGTACTCTTTGCATCATCTTTAGGCTCTTTGCCCAGTAAGGCAAATCTGTTGCCATTTAGAATTTACCATTTGGCCAAATTTACATGTTTACCAAATTGTTTGGTATTGACCGCTGATTTAATTGGACTTGAATTTGTTTTTACGTTTACATATTGATCAATTTAATGATTTATACTATGTTTGGGCCGACAATGAAATCATATTTTTGTGGGAAAAAATGGTTTTCGCCCTAAAACTTGTGATTTGGTCTATGTAAAATCTGTCAAACAAAAACTCATTAAAAACCAGTTTTCGCTGAAAACTACTTGAAAACTTACATTCCACTCATTACAATCGGTGTCTACTCTAGTTTAATCGATATTAACGGATGACATACATATGTATGTATATTGTTGGCTCTAAATTGTCACTTGATATTCGTTTACATTCCATATACAAATACAGTTGTCACTTGATATTGTCATTTTGATATTGAAAGATGGAAAAGCAAAAATACAAAAAAAAAATAAGTTTGTGAAGTGATAGGGGAGAAGCCTTACTCATTGAATTGTGGCAAAACAAAATCTCCTGTGTTTTGACGGAATGTTATATTCTCTGATGAATCGAAATACAGCATTTTTGGATCCGACGGCAGGATTAAGGTATGGTGAAAACCGGGAGAAGCATACAACCCTAAAAATACAATTAAAACAGAAAAGCACGGAGGTGGCGGAGTGATGGTATGGGGTTGTATGGCTGCTAATGGCGTTGGCAAACTCGAAATAATTGAAGAAATTGTGGACCACCGTGCTTATATTGACATTTTGAAACGAAATTTGAAGCCAATCGTAGAAAATTGGGCGTATCTGAAGCATTTTATTTTCAGCAAGACAACGACCCCAAGCTCATAATACAAGGATGTACTTGGCGTACAATGTCCCCCATTTACTAGAGACACCACCACAAAGTCCTGATCTTAATCCAATAGAGCATATTTGGAACTTGCTCGAAAAACGGATCAGGACTCATTATATAAGTTCAAAAGCTCGCCTAAAAGAAGTCCTTCAAGAGGAATGGTTGAATATAGATGTACGATATACACAAAAGCTTGTGGAATCAATGCCAGACCGCCTTAAAGCTGTTATTAAAAACAAGGGCTATCCCACAAAATATTAATATTTGAATATTATATATATTTAAATATTGACTTTATTGGAGTTAAAATAGTGAAATTATTCCAATTTTTATGTATAGTTTTGAAACGGTTTAATGAATTTTATTTATTTTTGATTTAATATAAAATGAAATATGTCGTAAACAAATACTCATTAAAAAATTTAAAAAAATTTTAAATGTTTTACTGATTTTTATCAATGAACTTTTTATTAGGTGCTGCACGAAGACTTTGTTGGGACACTATATGTACATATGTACATTTTTAAAAAGGTTCTACTAACTCTGAACCACTCCAAATTTCGGTGGAAACTGCTGCGTCTTCTACATTTGTTGCTGCATCTCCATTGCCATCACCGGTTTGCTTGCTTTCGCCTTTGACAATATCGTCTCCCGAGCTGAGTGATTCTAGAAATAAAATGAGAAATCATTTTCAGAGTCTAATATTAAAAAAATGTGAAAGAATTGAAAAACAACTTAAGAAAGCAAATCACGAATTCAATGAAACTAGCAAAAAATGTTGAACATGAGAGAAAATTTAGTTGAAAACGACAATAAAAAAACCCACCTGCTGGAAAAATATCTGAAAGACTCAAAACAAACAAATAAACTATTGCTTGAATTTCTAAAAATAATAAAAAAATAAATGAATATCTTTTCTTTTTGGAAGATGCTTATCGTCGCCTTAAATAAGTTCAGCCTATTAATTTATACCTAAAATAATTTGGGCAGCCCTTTATCCCAAAAAGATTGTTACATGCCGTAACCATAGTTGTTTCAATATAGAGAATACGAATTTATTTTCGATAAATGTCGAAAACGGCAACATAAATGCCACATAGTTATTCTTCGTATTTCTTCATAACGACAACTTAAATAGGGCCGAATGGAACTGTAATTTTTTGAATCTTTCACCTATACCAATAAGATAATTCTATAGAAAGTATTCTGCACTAAACTAGTTGACTATATTGTAACGGATTTCTCGATAAATTGTCTACCGTGTAACTTACACTTGAGTTCGATCACTGGATTGTTAAATATGAGTACCAATTTAATGCCTAAACACTTTTATTTTTTTCTTATCCTAACAACTTAACGCTTTACTACCTATTATCTTAACTTGAAACTTTTTACTTATATCGCATTTGCTTTTTATGTGTCAGCACTCTATCTCGAACCGTGTCTGCTGCACAATCCATCAGTCTTTATATACCAAATCGTTAACAAAACTTCGCCACTGGAACATGCTGACAACTATGAATATCGCAGACTAGTTATTTCTGGCAGTTTATCGCCGTTTTTTGCTTTGTTCTCGTGTCCGTATTAGTCGCAACGTCTCCACCTAAATCTGTTCGTAGCTATATGACACATTTGCGGAACCAAACGCAAAGCCGTTGTCTTCCGTAACCGTCTTCAGCATATCGACGTTAATTCTTTCCATTTCTTCAAGGCCTAATTTCTGGTACATCCCTTAACTTAAAGCGAACTCGAGATTCCATTCTTGGTCAGAACGTAATTCCACTTGAACACTGAACTTTGTTACCAACTAGTTGATGAATAGATCCGCTATTGGTTTATCTACTTCATTCGCAATTCGTTGGAACCGTGCTTGACAACTAATACATGTATGTGTCTCATTTTCATGTCAATTCTCTCAAATGGCTATAACGCACGCAGCATAATTAGCAATCCTCTCCGTAATCGATTGACGACAAGCAACTCAATTAAAGCTATGTTTTAACATCTCTAAAGCCTTCGTGGTTCGCAACTGCGTTCCATTTTGACTGTTGTGCAGCTCGTCAAAAATTTCTGGGATTCTAAACTTCGGGACAACCATAAATGCTCGGAAGCTTTGCCACCCTTGCTTTTCTATACTCGATGCAAGTCAACAACTCTAAAATGTTGAAATATGCTTTTCTGCCTGAACTCTCTACAGGCATTAAATTTTGCAAATATATATCTTCTTGCAAAGACACATACACTTCAGCCTTAATTTTATCCTGCTATTCCGAATGTGAGGACCTCTCCTGCTCATCCAACTGCGAGGAGACTTGCGCTGTTGTACAAACTTCTTGTTCTTCTAACTGTGGGAAGATGTGGGAGGTCATACGCTTCTTGCATTTCCTATGTTTATATATGCAACTCGTGTGCTACCAATTGTGCTGATATACGCGCTCCAATTATTCCAAACCGCGCTGACATTCGCGCATCTAACTGTGAGTATAGTTGGGATTATTGTACCCACATTTTTGATAACACTTCTTCTATTTGTAAGGCCGCTTACGCAAACGTATATCCTCCTCTTTCCGCCATATCGATCTTTGCGTTGACGGCTGCGATACTGCAGCAAAAAGCATATTCATATTCGTAATATTTGATGCTAATGACAACGTGAGATTGCCAGCATTAGCAATTTCACCCGAACTATTGTAATCATTAATTTTTGAGACATCCCAAACGTCGAAGAACTTTTTTTTACTTTTTTTTTTTAAATAATTAACGTTTTTTTTCCGATGTTTTTCTACATAAATATTGTCAAAACATTTTCAATAAATAATAAAAAATTATGAGTTATGAAATAGGGACGATAGCCAGGCGTTTTGTGAACATTTAAAAAAAATTAAGCAAATCGGTTGAGTATTTCGACCGGAATCATGTCCGCCAGTTTAAAAAAGTGTGTTTTGGAAAAAAGGTTTAAAGTGTCCACTTCGAGCACTCCGAACGTCGAGCGATATTATTATTTTTCTACATTAATTCTAAGGGTATAAGGGGACAGAAAATGCAAAAAGAAAAATTTTGAAAAAAGATTACTACACTGACCCCTTAACCAAAACATAATTATTGCTATATATTGACATCTATTTGTGTCCCAACAGTTTTGTTCCTTCTTCTTCTTCTTTACTGGCGTAGACACGGTTTACGCGATTATAGCCGAGTCAACAACAGCGCGCCAGTCATTTCTTCTCTTCGCTACGTGACGCCAATTGGATATTCCAAGCGAAGCCAGGTCCTTCTCCACTTGGTCCTTCCAACGGAGTGGAGGTCTTCCTCTTCCTCTGCTTCCCGCGACGGGTACTGCGTCGATTACTTTCAGAGCTGGAGTGTTTTCATCCATCCGTACCACATGACCTAGCCAGCGTAGCCGCTGTCTTTTAATTCGCTGAACTATGTCAATGTCGTCGTATATCTCGTACAGCTCATCGTTCCATCGAATGCGATATTCGCCGTGGCCAACGCGCAAAGGACCATAAATCTTTCGCAGAACTTTTCTCTCGAAAACTCGCAACGTCGACTCATCCGCTGTTGACATGGTCCAAGCCTCTGCACTCTCTGGACGGGAATTATGAGCGACTTATAGAGTTTGGCTTTTGTTCGTCGAGAGAGGACTTTACTTTTCAATTGCCTACTCAGTCCGAAGTAGCACCTGTTGGCAAGAGTAATCCTGCGTTGGATTTCCAGGCTGACATTGTTGGTGGTGTTAATGCTGGTTTCTAAATAGACGAAATTATCTACAACTTCAAAGTTATGACTGTCAGCAGTGACGTGGGAGCCAAGTCGCGAGTGCGACGACTGTTTGTTTGATTACAGGAGACATTTCGTCTTGCCCTCGTTCACTGCCAGACCCATTTGCTTTGCTTCTTTGTTCAGTCTGGAGAAAGCAGAACTAACGGCGCGGGTGTTGAGGCCGATGACATCAATATCATCGGCATACGCCAGCAGCTGTACACTCTTATAAAAGATTGTACCTGCTCGATTAAGTTCTGCAGCTCGAATAATTTTCTCCAGCAGCTGATTGAAGAAGTCGCATTTGGTATCGAACGGCTCGGAGAGGTCCTTCCCGATCCTGACGGAACTTTTGGTGCTGCTCAACGTCAGTTTACACAGCCGTATTAGTTTTGCGGGGATACCAAAATCAAACATCGCGGCATAAAGGCAGATCCTTTTCGTGCTGTCGAAAGCAGCTTTGAAATCTACGAAGAGGTGGTGTGTGTCGATTCTCCTTTCACGGGTCTTTTCCAAAATTAGGCGCATGGTGAATATCTGGTCGGTTGTTGATTTTCCAGGTCTAAAGCCACACTGATAAGGTCCAATCAGTTTGTTGACGGTGGGCTTTAATCTTTCACACAATACGCTCCACAGAACCTTATATGCGGTGTTGAGGAGGCTAATCCCACGGTAGTTGGCGCAGATTGTGGGGTCTCCTTTTTTATGGATTGGGCATAGCACACTTAAATTTCAATCGTTTCGGCCTCTTTCTTTTTTTGTCTACAAATGCGTCTCGCTTCCCTTTTCAACCCTCGGTATCTATCCCATCCCTCACGTGTTGTGGTCGATCGTAACGTTGCGAGGTAGGCAGCCTGCTTTCTCTGCGACACGGCACTCGTCGTCGTACCAGCTGTTCTTTTGCACTTTCCGAAAACCAATGGTTTCGGTTGCAGTTGTACGTAAGGAGTTTGAATTGCCGGTCCACAGTTCCCTTATACCGAGTTGTTGACGAGTGCTCTCAGAGAGCAGTTGTGCAAGGCGAGTAGAAAATCGTTCGGCTGTCTGTAGTGATTGCAGCTTCTCAACGTCGAACCTTCCTTGTGTTTGTTGGCGTGCGTTTTTTGCTGCACAGAGGTGGGTGCGAATTTCGGCTGCAACAATATAGTGGTCCGAGTCGATGTTAGGACCTCGGAGCGCACGCACATCTAAAACACTGGAGACGTGTCTTCCATCTATCACAACATGATCGATCTGCTTGGTGGTTTTTCGATCCGGAGACAGCCAGGTAGCTTGATGTATCTTCTTATGCTGGAAGTCGATCAGCCTCAACCCATTTGGGGATGTTTCCTCGTGGAGGCTGAATTTACCGACCGTAGTGCCAAAGATACATTCTTAGCCCATCTCTCATCAGTGCGCTCCAAGCAGTCATGAAAGGCATCTTTGGTCACATCGTTCTTCTCTTCCGTCGGGGTGTGGGCGCAAATCAGCGATATGTTGAAGAACTTCGCTTTGATGCGGATTGTGGCTAGACGTTCATTCTCCGGAATGAATGGTAGTACTCGGCGACGGAGTCTCTCTCCCACCACGAATCCAACACCAAACTAGCGCTCCTTTATATGGCCACTGTAGTAAATGTCACAAGGACTTACTCGTCTCTGTCCTTGTCCCGTCCATCGCATTTCTTGGTCGGCGGTGTTGTCAGCCTTTATTTTCACGAGGACATCAACCAGCTGGGCAGCGGCACCTTCCTAATTAAGGGACCGGACATTCCAGGTGCATGCCCTCAAATCATAGTCCTTAATTCGTTTGCCGTGGTCGTCATCAAAAGGGGCGGCTCTCATCCGAGGGTGTTGGTGGTTTTTCATGGGGGGTGTTTTTTACGTGGCGGGTCCCAAACCCAGTGCACAACCCTATGCAGGGGAATATTTCGCCTTCTCACTTTAGCTCGCCTTCAAACGGATGTTCTTAGGCTACCCAGATGATACTTGGTCGAAGACCGGAAGTCGTGAGCTGCTTGAGTCATATGTAAAAGAATCGTTTCTGGCCACACCCAAGTGAATGGCGATCAGAGAACTTTCCTCACTTGCGTGAACTTCTACACATGACTCCATCCTCCAGTTTTGTTCCTACAATGTGATAATTTTTGCGTTCCTTCATTCCCTTATTCGTAACATATGCGCGCAAAAACGCGTCAGTTTCCTATTAACTGTAGCACGTGCTATTTCAGCAGCTGAAAAACTTGTTTCCGTCATTAAATAATTTGTTGTTATTGTGAAATTACATTGTAAAATGACAAGGTAAGCTAATATCAATGTAAATAAATATTCACCCTTTATAAATCATAACTAGATATTAAAAATCACAAATATTCTTAGTTTGTTTTCTTATCCTTACGCTATTATTGGATCGCATATGTCCCGATATCAGTCACTGATGAAATATTCTTGTCCCAGGACACTTCTCTTGTCATGATTATCCTTATCCCAAAATCCCAAACCCATCCTATGGTACACTACTTGAGCCATCATGGCCCAATCTACATGCAAAATATATTTTTTTTATTAAAAAAAAATCCTTATTGAAAGGGTCAATCTGAGTCATAAAGTATTCGAAAGTTTTAAAAATTAAAAAAAAAAACAAGTTATAGATTCAGGTCCTGATTTATCATCAAGCTGGTTCGTTATTGCCATATCCCAACGCTGGTCATCAACTTTTGCACATGCACCGAAAATTGATGGTATGGATAGGTTGCATTTGTAATTATTGGTGATCAGTTTCGATTCCGTGATATTGTATTCTATTGTTACGAATTTACTCTTGCTAGTTTACTTTGTTAGGTTCGTATCTCTGGATTGACAAATAAAATCAACACTGTTTAATTTAATTCAACAACTCTTTATTTCACAACTCGTCTACACTATAGCAGTTTACTCTTAGCACTGATTGATTACGTTGGCGCTGCCACGGCTTATATAGCCACGCACTTCTCGCTGATGCCGACGTGTCCTTCTAGAATATCGCGTCTGGAAATTACCAGAACATACGGCTATAGCCACGCACTTCTCGCTGATGCCGACGTGTCCTTCTAGAATATCGCGTCTGGAAATTACCAGAACATACGGCTATACGGCGCCAGACGCAAGCAGACAGTCGCGGCGCCAGACTCAGCAATTGTTTAACTAGACGAGCAGACAGTGTGGCGCCAGATGTCTACAACAAGACAAATGCTATTCCATATACCTACAGCTATTGTTCATAATCAGGGATGCATATAGTAATACAAATACAACTTAATACTACTTTTTGTAACACTGCCCTCCACTAAAGCCTAATCGTCCCGATTAGGCACAAATCCTCTTGAAACAAATGGGGCGAGCCTCTCCAAATGTACTACTTTCATTTTACATCGTGCTTTCCCATTTCTTTGTATGCGGTATACCACGTCATTAAGTCGTTTCATCACCATATAGGGTCCTTCCCAGGCTGTCTGCAATTTCGGGGACAAGCCTTTCTTTCGAAGTGGATTGTACAACAGGACCAGATCACCTTCTTCAAAACCTTTTGAATTTGCCGCTTGATCGAACCGGTCCTTCATCTTATTGCTCATCAGATGCGTATGCTGTCTTACCATTAGATGCAATTCATTCATTTCTTCCTTTAAGGCAGAACAATAATCTCCATCATTTCTTACAGCTGTAGGATTCGTTCCAAACTTAAGATCAGCAGGGAGTCGCAGATCAGATCCGAAAATAATCTTTGCTGGCGTGTAACCAGTTGTCTCGTGCTTCGCTGAACGATACGCCAGCAGGAACATCTGGATGCACTTGTCCCAATTCTGTTGGTCTTTATCAACGATTTTCCGCAGATGTTCTTCGAGCGTTCGGTTGAATCTCTCTACCATCCCATCTGATTGTGGGTGTAACGCTGTTGTCCGTGTCTTGTGGATGCCCAATAATGTACAGACTTCTTGGAAAATGGAAGATTCGAAATTCCTGCCTTGATCTGAGTGTAATTCGACGGGCACTCCGAACCTTGTTATCCAATTTTCTACAAACGCTTCGGCTACTGTCTTCGCTTCCTGGTTTGGTAAGGCATATACTTCTGGCCATTTACTGAAATAGTCCATGACAACCAGTAGATATTTGTTTCCGGCCGTACTGGTTGGGAACGGACCTGCAATATCCATTGCGACTCGTTCAAATGGTGATCCCACGTTGTACTGTTGTAGCCTACCGCGACTTTTGGCTTTAGGACCTTTAGCTGCCATGCACTCTACGCAATTACTTATCCATTCTGCTATGGAATCTCGACAACCGATCCAGTAGAACCGTTGTTTAATCTTCTCTATAGTTTTTGTTATTCCAAGGTGCCCTCCACTAGGTCCATTGTGATATTCTTTCAATACTTTTGGGATCATGGACTTCGGTACTATGATCAGCAGACGAGAATGTTTGCCATCTTCGCTTTCCCAGGTACGATGAAGGTATCCATTAACGAGGTTTATGCTGTTCCATTGGGCCCAATATGCTTTTGCAGTTGGACTCTCGCTACTTATTTGTTCCTTTGGTGGTCGTACCCCATTTTCTTTGGCCATTACCAGCTTTGCAAGATCAGGGTCCTCCAGCTGATTGATTCTGATGCGGTGAGGAGTCCAATCATCTTCAGGTTCTATATTCAGTAATCGCACGTCGATTATACCTTCTTTTCCTTCTGATTTGGAGCAATGTTTAAATTCCAGTGGACAAGGGCGATGTGATAATGCATCCGGATTTTTGTGGTGAATCCTCTTTCGGTGTTCTGTTGGTTGTTTCCATTTTGATGGGTTTACTTTTATCTTGCAATTTCGGGCAAAGTGACCCGCTTTTCTACAGTTGAAACATCTGCCTGTTGTATTTACTCGCTGTGCAGCAATTGTCTTCAGAGTCTTCAATATTTCCTCCATCAGCGCCGGTTGTTCCATTTCAACCCTTTGTACTTTGGGTGCTGGTTTACTTAGTAGGGAAGCTGTTTCCTGTGTGAGGGCGTGCGAAACCGTTTCAGCAAACGTTCTTTTTGGCATTGCATATGTGGCGCGTTTGGTGTCCACATCACGAATTCCATTTATGAAACATTGAATTTTTACCCTCTCAATGTAATCCACAGGTGCATCTGCATTTGCCAAATGAGCCAGTCGTTCTATTTCAGTTGCGAACTCTTGCAATGACTCGTTCATTTTCTGACCCCTATTTTGCAGTTCGATCTGGTATATTTGTTTCCGGTGCTCACTACCATATCGTCTTTCTATCGCACTCATCAATGCCTCATAGTTGTCCCGTTCACGGTCTGGAATAGTCTGAAGGATTTCTGCCGCAGGTCCTTTCAATGATACAAACAAGGACGCCACTTTGTCCGCTGCATTCCAGTTATTGGCCAATGCTGTCTTTTCAAACTGAAGTTTGAAAATTTGAAATGGAATACTTCCATCGAATGTGGGTGCCTTCAATCTTGGATTATTTGTTGATGGTGCAGGGCCATGCAGTTGCAGTTCTCGCATCCGATTACTCAAATGAAGAACTTCTGATTTCAAATTTTCTTCGTCATTTTTTAAAGTGCTTAATTCGTCTTCAAATTTTGAAAATTTCTCTTGCACTTGTTTTTGTAGTTGTGTAGTATTTTCCGTAATCTGTTGTACCAAACGATTTTCTAACTGCGTATTATTTTCAGTCATTTGTTGTGTAAGGCGAGACTCTAACTGTGATGTATTTTCAGCTATTTGCGTCATTTGCTGTGCCAGACGATTTTCTGTTTGCACTGCATTTTCTGTATTTTCAGCTATTTGCTGTGCCAGACGATTTTCTATTTGCTTAATAGCCACTAACAGCAAGTTCATGTCCACACTTGATGATGTTCGTTGTTCTTCTACTTTTTCTTCTACCTTTGTAGAAGTTTCTGGCCCAACAAATTCGAACTCGTCCACATTAATTCCATCCGCTTCCATTGCTTCACGTAATCGTGCCTGCAGATCCGCCTTTTGCCCACTTATCGGCAAATTACGCTCCTCCAGTTCCTTTTTTAATTGCTGAATTCTCAATTCTCTAAATTTAACCATCTTGAATTTGGATTATTTGACAATCCCACTTCTGACACCAATTGTTACGAATTTACTCTTGCTAGTTTACTTTGTTAGGTTCGTATCTCTGGATTGACAAATAAAATCAACACTGTTTAATTTAATTCAACAACTCTTTATTTCACAACTCGTCTACACTATAGCAGTTTACTCTTAGCACTGATTGATTACGTTGGCGCTGCCACGGCTTATATAGCCACGCACTTCTCGCTGATGCCGACGTGTCCTTCTAGAATATCGCGTCTGGAAATTACCAGAACATACGGCTATAGCCACGCACTTCTCGCTGATGCCGACGTGTCCTTCTAGAATATCGCGTCTGGAAATTACCAGAACATACGGCTATACGGCGCCAGACGCAAGCAGACAGTCGCGGCGCCAGACTCAGCAATTGTTTAACTAGACGAGCAGACAGTGTGGCGCCAGATGTCTACAACAAGACAAATGCTATTCCATATACCTACAGCTATTGTTCATAATCAGGGATGCATATAGTAATACAAATACAACTTAATACTACTTTTTGTAACACTATCATCAGTATATCTTTACATGTAAAAACATATATAAACTGAACGTCTTAATTTTATCCGCTTCAACCAAGCAATGTTAAGATCTAAAGAATATGTCATTTGAATCAGTCGTTTAACTGCGTAAGTATATTGCCATCTTCTAATATTGGTATGATTCAATTGTAAAATTATGTGTATTTGGAGAGGTGCGTAGCCATATACATATACATGGCGTGAAAGGCAAAAAAGGGGATTGCCGCACATAAATTAATTTGGCTGGTACATAAAATAACTACGGATCAAATCGATAATCTATATCAGCTGAAACTCCTTATCAAACTGTTGATGATTTATTTCATGTAGTCGTTAAAACATGCTACGTGGTCCGTGCCGTGAAGTAAATATGATTTCGTCATTTATAATTGATGGAAAGTGTTCGAAACGATGCCCAAGGCAATTAACTTCAGACACAATAACGGACAATGAAAATATTCAATGCTCATATAAATATGAAGTATTAGGGCAATTCAGAATCTTGTGCATCTGAGTTTACAAAGTTATGCAATTGCAAATATTTACGATCAACAATGAACGTCTTTTTTGTGGTTTCTGTGCAACCTTTGCAAAGACCATTAATTCAAAGCTGATCGGTGAAGAAAAACATTGTTTGTAAACAAAATTTTCGCACAAATTAGAAAATATGCCGAAAAAAAGTTTTAGGGAAAAATTAACTGACGCTTTATTTGATGAAGCTGCTGAAGAAATTATGAACATTGAAGGTAAGAAATATTTTTATGCGACACATAGTACAAATTTCACTTTTACTTCTGGAGCTTCCTGCAAGAAATCCAGTATACTCCCTCCACTTCGGCTTTTCGTGTTTAGCCTTATTTTATTCAAACCGGTTTGCTCCATTTCTTCTCTTTGTTTTCTTTGTTTTTGACAGCAGCTGATAATTGGCAAACCAGTGTTGCAAATAATACAATGGCGTTTTAGTGTTGCTTATTTGCAAGGGTGTAGCAGGTGCATAGCTACACATTTTGTTAGTGTAAAAGAAAAAATATGCTCGCTAATTTGCAATTGTAAAGATTCAAGACCATTTGCACCAGATTCTGAATTGCCGTATTGTAATTGAGCCGAATCCATTAAATATATTTGCAATATGTAAATAAAGGGTGTGATATGGCTGTTTTCGGAATTGCTGGTGATAATAGAAAAGTGGAAATTACTCAGTACCAAATGGGGCGCTATATTAGTACTAGTGAAGCTGTCTGGAGGATTATGTCGTTTCCAATGAATGAAAAACACCTGTGTTTGTTCACTTTCCTGTGCATTTTGAAAATGGACAACGTGTTTTTTGAAGCAAATGATAGTTTTTTTTTTAGATTTAAAGTAAGGAATTCGCCGCATATGTTAAAATTGTAGTAAGGAATTCACCTCACAACCACAGAATTCACGCTGTGAAATGTTAACATTTTTAACAGTTCTCCACATAATCAAAAAGAGAATATGAAATAAAAATATGTATGTATTTACGGCATATGATGATATGGCATATATGCCCAAGCAGAGAATATGAAGAGACATAAATATATATATGTATGCATGCTCTTTATGATTCTCCCAACACTATCATTGTGATATTTTCATGCTTCAATTTTTCTTTCAACTTGGGAATCGCAATGTATGCAAGTATGTAAGTATGCTTTTGCGTTTTGCTGTCGGCAATTCAATATTGACATGTAAACATAATTATGATATGAGTATAAAATTGTATGAATGCATGCATAGTAATATTTATAGTCATTCTGAACTTGCATGTTTAATCATTTTCTTTGATTTTTACATAATATACTATAATAATAAATATTCTTGTATTATATTTCCTATTAATGGAAATTAAATTTATCACAACAATATAAGTATATGTGCATCTTCTATCATATTAATCTTATGTCTCTGCACATGCTCATATCATAATCTTATTATCTGCTCATATAAATTTATGTATACGCATGTGCGCATTCCGAAATTCAAATAATGATTTTATCCCTTATCAATGTATTACATGTGTGCGCATTGATCTGCATGTTCATACATTCATATATACTTATATGTACATATATTCGTATACACTTCCAAACAAATAATGCACAAGCATACAAACATATGCGTACACAGGTGAATATGTCACCAACAAAAAATTTAAGCATTGTTCTACAAAAACAACAATTGTCTAAATAGCAGACGCACCACAAGTCAATATGGCAGCCGATTTGGCGAAGCCCAAATGTAGTAAATTTTACAACAAACACGATTTCATTCATAAACGCAGGCGCATATTCCTCAAGCGACCTCGCTTCAATCATAAAAACAGACGCCGTAACATCTCCCCGAGTATGCCTTTGCCAACAAGCGTCTTTTCGCGACGATGGCAAAAGCTAAAAATCATAAAGAACATCTTTCTGGTGTTTGTTCTAAGAAAGAGGTGAGAAAAGTTTGCCAGTTTAGCTGTTGTCGATTTACAATAGTGGTACTCATTTAACGTCGTAAACGTATGGTAACATCGCAAATCCGCAATATCGTAAAACAGCTGTTAATTTTTACATGCATTTTATTTTACGACAATCTTGCAAATATGTGAGACCATTTTCAGTGGCAACCATAGGATTTTGCGCAATTCACAATCAGCTGGAAGCGTCTATTTGGTGTTTTAAAAGAAATGGAAGCGGTAAGTAAATTCATAACAATTAATTGGCTTGTATTATTAATATTCAATTAATTATTTAATAGAAAAAAAAAAAAAACAATTAAGGCTAAACGGCACATTTCGTTGGTCTGAAAGCCAACCGAAAGACCTTTTGATAAATATAGTGGACGCAATAAAAAAGAATTCGGACCATTTTGAGGTAATATTGATATATATTTTTTGTCATTTCATCATTTCACATTTTACGATCTGCTTTTAGAAACCAACAGCCCAAAGATTTTACAACAAAATTGGCGAAAAAGCTCCAAATTTAATGAATAGGACATAATGAGGAATAAAATGAGGTATTTGAAAACGACTTTTTTATCTGCACTCAAGTGGAGAGGCCAGACTGGTGCAGGCTTACTTGAAAGTGGTGATCCTCATAGTGTGGAGGAATACATAAAAAGAATATGTTCTTTTTGTGAAGACCTTCACGTGATATTTGGACGTCGCATAAGTGTTCAGCCATCAGCGATTTATCAATCAACAGAGTTGGTGTCAGCGTTGGACGATACATACAATATATAGAATATATTACCCCAGAGATAGACCCCGACACAAGTTCATCTAGTCCGTTACCCAGTCCGTCCGTTATTATGTATCCGTCTGCAGATGAAGTAGTTAGTCCGTCCGTCTACACAAAGAAGAAATATGAAAAGTTCTCATAGCACTTCAAATCCATTTTCATTACTTTTCGAAATCCAAAATAAGAAGTTGAAACTAGAGGCGAAAAAATTGGAATTTGAAAAAGAGAGAGAGGAAAACAATTTTCAATTGCAGAAATTACGGTTGGAGAGAGAAATGAAAGCAGAAATGTAAAAAGTCAGATTGAAACACGAACGATTGAAAAGTTTAAATAGCTCATAAGTTCTATACTATATTCTTATACTATGTTCGGACCGACAACGAAAACATGTTTTCGTGGGAAAAACAGGTTTTCGCACAAAAACTTGTGTTTTCGTCCATGTTAAATCTGTCAAACGAAACACACAGTTTTCTCTGAAAACTACTTGAAAACTTACATTCCACTCGTTATAATCGGTGCCTGCTTAATCGATTTTTTTGGAGGACATATTTTGCCGGCCCTAAATTGTCACTTGATATTTGTTTACAGTCCATATACAAATACAGCTGCCCACTGTTAAGGGGATTCTCTTGTTCTTGCAAAATCTTTGCACGGTGCTCCAATTGCAGAATTTTCTTCTTGGTGCAACGGCACAACAAACACACGCAAAAATTTATTTGCAATGGCTGTAAAATATGTCAGACCAAAACCCATGTTTATTTTCGTGCCGTCTAATATCACTAGATTCTGCAATGGGTGCGCCCTTGGCCTTGCATATTTCGGTATAGGATTTTTGCATTTTGTGTCATCTTGCAAGAGCAAGAGAATCCCCGTATTGATAGTTGTCAGTGAAAACTCATCGAAAACACACATCGGTCCGAACGACTTACATTCCACAACATACAAATGTGTTTTCAAAATGTTTTCAATGTCGGTCCGAATATAGTATAACATCTCCCCGAGCATGCCTTTGCCTACAAGCGTCTTTTCGCGACGATGGCAAAAGCTAAAAATCATAAATTGAACATCTTCTGGTGTTTGTTCTAAGAAAGAAGTGAGAAAAGTGGCAACATAGCTCTTGTCGATATACAATATTTGTCAATTCTAAAAAAAGTATTTTTCCGTGGTTCGCAAAAATCTGCGTCGATATGTATGCAAGCTCATACATATGCATACATATTTACGCTAGCTTATTGGCGAAGCTGTTACAGCGGCAAGGGAACCGGTGATAATCGGCGGCCATTCATTTATTTTTTTCGGCACAACTTGGATCTTCTACCAATGTTGTGACGTTTTGTCGTCGCGTCAGTGCTTCGACAGATTGACTCTTTGGCAAAACGTGGCCATTGGTTGACCGTGACAACGGAGATGCGAAAGATGCGTGCGACACTTGTTATTATGAATGTATGTATGTGGCTCGCATTTGCTTTCGTAAACATACAAATGCGCCAAAGAAATAATATACATACATATGTACTATACATATATGCCATAGAAATTCTATTGGTACAAATATGGAAATGATAAGTAATGCGAACATGCATATTTCATGAAGGTCATCACTTTTCTTTGAAAAAATGATGATCATTTTGCATATCTTCACTTTGTAATAGTCGAAATAATTATAATTTATTTGAAATATTAATTTATTTAAAGATTAAAAAATAAAATTAAAATTATTTTTACTTAATTTTTCCCGATTTTGTAAAAAAAAATAAAATTTTTACTATTTTTCGGAAAAAAATAGTTCTCTGTGTTACTTTGTATGTTTTCTTAAAATCGTTTCTCTTTATTTATTCTGGCATGAATTCAGTCGTTTTACATATATTTCTGCCAGAGAACGTGCTCAACTCTGCTAAATAGCAGCGAAAATGGTGAATTCCTTACTACGATTTTATCAGCTCTGTCAGCCGTCAAATCGAACAATCAATCAATTTGCACCTTTTCTATGCTTTAAGTTCTCTAGTTGTATCCACTCAAGTATTAGAAAGAAATATTTCAACGACTCTACGGACAAACGAAACTAAGGGGCCATCCATAAATTACGTCACATGAATTTAAGGACTTTTTAACACCTTCCCCCCCTCCTTGTCACAAGTTGTCACATTTTGATTTAGCCCCCCCTTCGTGACGTCACACATTTTCCAATTTTATGGATTTATCAAAAAAAAAGGTTATTCTATTTAATCTTATATTTATTGAATAATCAACATTTCGTTAAATATTAAAGTACAGACACAACGATTGACTAGTCAAGAAATAATAGATACTTAATTATGCTAATTAAAAATACAAAACTTAATCATGTTGTGTCCATGGAATTTTGGCCCACTCCTTTATATCATTTATTGCTGGTAAATCAGGCACTTCATTTTCGTTCTGAATTCGGAGGACAGGAACATTTTTCGTATCAACATCGTCTTCTTCCATCCATAAAGCATCGCCATCATTTATTAAACACAGAATCTCTCGGGCACGTCTAGCCGCAATTCTTTGAGGACGAATTTTCGCGATAGATAACAGCTATTGTTTTTTATGTGATTGTTTGTGTTGATTGGTGGCTTAATATGAAGAAAAATATAGGCCACATATGCAGCACGATCTTTTAAATAAGTATGACTCGACAATAGGGCAATAACTATCATATGGAACTTGTTTCAGATGGGATGATGCTTGGAGATTTAATAATATCTGTAGTAATAATGGAGCAAACTTAGCGTTGTCATCACTCCCTGTGACTCCATAACCTTATGATGTCTGTTTAATTAACACAGGTGGTGGTAAAAATCCTTCTTTTAATAATTTCCAACGACTACAACGTCTTACACCGCAGCATGCAATAGTTTCACATTTAACTTCTTCTTCTTCTTCTTAATTGGCGTAGACACCGCTTATGCGATTACAGCCGAGTTAACAACCGCGCGCCAGTCGTTTCTTCTTTTCGCTACGTGGCGCCAATTGGATATTCCAAGCGAAGCCAGGTCCTTCTCCACTTGGTCCTTCCAACGGAGTGGAGGTCTTCCTCTTCCTCTGCTTCCCCCGGCGGGTACTGCGTCGAATACTTTCAGAGCTGGAGTGTTTTCATCCATCCGGACAACATGACCTAGCCAGCGTAGCCGCTGTCTTTTAATTCGCTGAACTATGTCAATGTCGTCGTATATCTCGTACAGCTCATCGTTCCATCGAATGCGATATTCGCCGTGGCCAACGCGCAAAGGACCATAAATCTTTCGCAGAATTTTTCTCTCGAAAACTCGCAACGTCGACTCATCCGCTGTTGACATCGTCCAAGCCTCTGCACCATATAGCAGGACGGGAATTATGAGAGACTTATAGAGTTTGGTTTTTGTCTGTCGAGAGAGGACTTTGCTTCTCAATTGCCTACTCAGTCCGAAGTAGCACCTGTTGGCAAGAGTTATCCTGCGTTGGATTTCTAGGCTGACATTGTTGGTGGTGTTTACGCTGGTTCCAAGATAGACGAAATTATCTACAACTTCAAAGTTATGACTGTCAACAGTGACGTGAGTGCCAAGTCGCGAGTGCGACGACTGTTTGTTTGATGACAGGAGATATTTCGTCTTGCCCTCGTTCACTGCCAGACCCATTCGTTTTGCTTCCTTGTCCAGTCTGGAGAAAGCAGAACTAACGGCGCGGGTGTTGAGACCGATGATATCAATATCATCGGCATACGCCAGCAGCTGTACACTCTTATAGAAGATTGTACCTGCTCGATTAAGTTCTGCAGCTCGAACTATTTTCTCCAGCAGCAGATTGAAAAAGTCGCACGATAGGGAGTCGCCTTGTCTGAAACCTCGTTTGGTATCGGACGGCTCGGAGAGGTTCTTCCCGATCCTGACGGAGCTTTTGGTGCCGCTCAACGTCAGGTTACACAGCCGTATCAGTTTTGCGGGGATACCAAATTCAGACATCGCGGCATAAAGGCAGCTCCTTTATGTGCTGTCGAAAGCAGCTTTGAAATCGACGAAGAGGTGGTGTGTGTCGATTCTCCTTTCACGGGTCTTTTCCAAGATTTGGCGCATGGTGAATATCTGGTCGGTTGTTGATTTACCAGGTCTGAAGCCACACTGATAAGGTCCAATCAGCTTGTTGACGGTGGGCTTTAATCTTTCACACAATACGCTCGATAGAACCTTATATGCGATGATGAGGAGGCTAATCCCACGGTAGTTGGCGCAGATTGTGGGGTCTCCTTTTTTATGGATTGGGCATAGCACACTTAAATTCCAGTCGTTGGGCATGCTTTCGTCCGACCATATTTTACAAAGAAGCTGATGCATGCTCCTTATCAGTTCTTCGCCGCCGTGTTTGAATAGCTCGGTCGGCAATCCATCGGCCCCTGCCGCTTTGTTGTTCTTCAGGCGGGTGATTGCTATTCGAACTTCTTCATGGTCGGGCAATGGAACGTCTGCTCCATCGTCATCGATTGGGGAATCGGGTTCGCCTTCTCCCGGTGTTGTGCTTTCACTACCATTCAGCAGGCTGGAGAAATGTTCCCTCCATAATTTAAGTATGCTCTGGGCATCAGTAACTAGATCACCTTTGGGGTTTCTACAAGAGTATGCTCCGGTCTTGAAACCTTCTGTAAGCCGCCGCATCTTTTCGTAGAATTTTCGAGCATTACCCCTGTCGGCCAGCTTATCGAGCTGTTCGTACTCACGCATTTCGGCCTCTTTCTTCTTCTGTCTGCAAATGCGTCTCGCTTCCCTCTTCAACTCTCGGTATCTATCCCATCCCGCACGTGTTGTGGTCGATCGTAACGTTGCGAGGTAGGCAGCCTGTTTTCTCTCCGCTGCGACACGGCACTCCTCGTCGTACCAGCTGTTCTTTTGCACTTTCCGAAAACCAATGGTTTCGGTTGCAGCTGTACGTAAGGAGTTTGAAATGCCGTCCCACAGTTCCCTTATACCGAATTGTTGATGAGTGCTCTCAGAGAGCAGGAGTGCAAGCCGAGTAGAAAAACGTTCGGCTGTCTGTTGTGATTGCAGCTTCTCGACGTCGAACCTTCCTTGTGTTTGTTGGCGTGCGTTTTTTGCTGCACAGAGGCGGGTGCGAATTTTGGCTGCAACAATATAGTGGTCCCAGTCGATGTTAGGACCTCGTAGCGCACGCACATCTAAAACACTGGAGACGTGCCTTCCGTCTATCATAACATGATCGATCTGGTTGGTGGTTTTTCGATCCGAAGACAGCCAGGTAGCTTGATGTATCTTCTTATGCTGGAATCTAGTACTACAGATAACCATATTTCGGGCCCCGGCGAAGTCGATCAGCCTCAACCCATTTGGGGATGTTTCGTCGTGGAGGCTGAATTTACCGACCGTAGTGCCAAAGATACCTTCTTTGCCCACCCTGGCGTTAAAGTCGCCAAGCACGATTTTGACATCGTGGCGGGGGCATCTCTCATAAGTGCGCTCCAAGCACTTATAAAAGGCATCTTTGGTCACATCGTCCTTCTCTTCCGTCGGGGCGTGGGCGCAAATCAGCGATATGTTGAAGAACCTCGCTTTGATGCGGATTGTGGCTAGACGTTCATTCACCGGAGTGAATGATAGTACTCGGCGACGGAGTCTCTCTCCCACCACGAATCCAACACCAAACTTGCGCTCCTTTATATGGCCACTGTAGTAAATGTCACAAGGACCTACTTGTCTCTGTCCTTGTCCCGTCCATCGCATTTCTTGGACGGCGGTGATGTCAGCCTTTATTTTCACGAGGACATCAACCAGCTGGGCAGCGGCACCTTCCCAATTAAGGGACCGGACATTCCAGGTGCATGCCCTCAATTCGTAGTCCTTATTTCGTTTGCCATGGTCGTCATCAAAAGGGGGGTCACTCATCCGAGGCTTTTGGTGGTTTTTCATTGGGGGTGTTTTTTTACGTGGCGGGTCCCAAACCCAGCGCACAACCCTATGCAGGGGATGTTTCGCCTTCTCACGTTAGCTCGCCTTCAAACGGATGTTCTTAGGCTACCCAGAGGATACTTGGTCAAAGACCGGAAGTCGTGAGCTGCTTGAGTCATATGCAAAAGAATCGTTTCTGGCCACTCCCAAGTGAATGGCGATCAGAGAACTTTCCTCACTTGCGTGAACTTCTACACATGACTCCATCCTCCCTACACATGACTCCATCCTTCACATTTAACTATTTCTAAAAAATATTGTGACTCACGTACATTAGCTTACCAAGTAGCATTATTTTTCAACATCATAGCCTGTTCAATATCTAGTCCAGTAACAGTTGGTGCAACATATTCAACAACGACTGGAAAATTATCAATGACTAACTTGCCCCAAAGGTCAGCCAACACATTGCCCGCACTTTCGAAGTTTCGTTTTTCTAGATCTAAGTCAGTAGTTCTATTACTTGAATCAAGATTTGACCCAAAATCATCATTACTTAATAGTACACCAGTAAGTTCCCGACTGAGAGGTACCATGCGTGGGGCATTTGTAGCTATATAAATTGCATCTAAATGAAAATGTTTAAAATGTTGTAAAGCTGAAACTATAACGCGGGAGACAATTTTGTAACTTTGATTAAGATTATAATAAAATACGATTCGCAGAAGAGCCCCAATGTTTACAAATTTATTGTAACGAACCCTGGACACGACGAGTATACCTCAGCAAGTTATACTTGTAAGAAGCAGGGGCAGTAAAAAGCTTCGTTACAACGTTTAATATTTTTTGTTTACCTATAAATTTCACGTTTGTACATCACAAATTTTGAAATGTGATGTCACAAAGCTTTTGACCCTCTCTGCTCCTTGTCACACAATGTCACTTCTGAATGATACCCTCCCTCCCCTTCAAGGTGTGATGTAATTTATGGATGGCCCCTAATCTCTCTCGCTGCTCCATAAACTCTGATAGTCCACCAAGACTGTTTGCCTGTAATGATTTCACCACTAACCTCATCACTAATAATAGCCCACCTCTTTCTCAATACAAGCCATCCACTCAAATGTCTTCACCATACCAAATAAACCCACCATTCTCTCCGTCTTCTCAATTCTAATCCCTACCTTTCGAACCTCTTCCATCCCTTTCTCAAGTACTTTTCAACACTCAAGAATTAATTATATCAGAAGATGAAATTTAATTCAAACGATATCTGAACATACTATATACAGATAAACAAAATTTATTATTTCACGCGCAAACTGGAATATACATATAGTATTTCAAAGATAAATTTTAAAATACAACATTAACCAAACCACATTTGCATTCACAAAACTGATCGTTCTGCGACAAATATGTCGATTCCTCAACTCAAATGCAAGTCTTCAAGAGTTTTTTCGATCTGGTGGAACAAAGAGCGTGATCATACGCGTGACAAAAAAATGAATACTGGTATACTTTCAAGATATCAATGTCTGAACATAATAATTATAAAAAAGCAAACGCCCTCTTTAAAAGAGCTGTAAAGACGGCTAAAAGGAAAAGTTTTGAAGTATTCACTGCCAAAATCTTTCCTGCCTCAACTACCAAAAAGGTATAGTCAGACATTAAACTTTTGACTGGAATCCCTCACAACCGTATTAATTTCATTAATACAAATCAAAGTATTCTGACGAATTCCGCAGATTTTGCGGCAACCTTTGCCAATATTTGGACTACCTATGCGCAAGATAGTAATTTTTCTGAAGAATATATCACAGATAAACATTGGATATCTGCCACCTATACATCAACGAATCTCTCCGCATCAGCCAGCCTAGAGTGCGATATTACTTTCCGCAAACTAGAGTCTGCATTACCAAATGCTAAAGGTAAAACACCAGGCATTGAACCAAATAATCCATAGAACCTAACACCTTCTAACAGACCAATTTTCTTGCTATCCTGCTTAAGTAAAATTTTCAAAACAGTTATTGCTAGGCGACTTTCATGGCTTGCTACAAAAAATAATTTTATAAATCACAACCAAACGGCTTTCAAACATCACCAAAGTACAATGGATTCACTTATTCAACTCCAAAACTACCACCCCTATTCTGTGCACTTGACAAATTCAACATATTTATAATTTGTCAAAATTTGAAATTTATCAAGCATTTCGTATTCTGTGTCTGAAATAAAAAGCTCTTTTCTTTATAAGTTGTTAAGATGTCAAATGCTCTTGACAGTGCTCGTTATGAATTAAATATCTGTTTGTGCATCTTGTTGTGAAAATGGATGTTATTCTTGTTAAACGAAGATGAAAATGGTGAGAATAGGAATCGCGCGAGTTATGTGTACACTATCATCCCAACCAGACACCACACAACAAAATATTATAAATTGGACAAAATAAAAGATTAAAGAAAAACAAGTAAACATTACAAAAAATATAAGATAACAAGTAGAGATAAAGAACATAATGCAAATGCATACAAACATGTTTTGGTCCTTATGTTTGACTATAATGATAACCCAAACATTATCGGGTAAACCCCACAGTCATGTTTGTTTGCATTCAATAGAAAATAAGATTACATTTTACAAATATTGTATTCATAATGCAAATGCAAACAAACATGTTTTAGTCCTTATGTTTGACTGTAATGATAACCCAAACATTATCGGGTAAACCCCACAGTCATGTTTGTTTGCACTCAATAGAAAATAAGATTACATTTTACAAATATTGTATTTCATAAGAAAATAAACAAAACAAAGAAATAGATTAAGAAAATTGTAATCACTTTAGTAGTTATATAAGCAGAACATAACTTGAAACATGAGAGAATAAAATATAATGTCATAGAAATAACATCATTGGCATTTTTATTCCTCCGCTCGAACAAACCTAAAACTGGCGCAGTCGGTAAAAACAAACTGCAAAGTTGAGCGATACTAAAAACTGAAGTTTTTAAGTTTCGTAAGCTTTAGCAACGGGAAGCAAATCTTAAGATTAGCTCCCATTTTAAAAAGATCTCTTATATATACAAATATATAAGTCGGTCGGCACAGATAGCCAAGTTTAAGAAATTTAAGTTTCTACACAAGTTATCTGGAACGTCGGAGAGCGACTCCGAGGACTACAATTTGTGAAGGCGAAGAATAGCTTCATTCCGCCCATCAACATTACCAGGAAGAGTGGGATTAAAGATTAATGCCCCACACACAGAAGACGCAGAAAGAGCGAAGTGCACCATACAAAGCAACAACAACAAGTTCAGTTGTAATAAAAGAGGATACATCAGCAATGAATCCAGGCGAGCAGCAACCACTTCAGATGACAGGATCGCAAATTTTGAAGGAAGCTTCAAGAATCATGGACTTTGACGGCAGAGATTTATCATCATTCATCAGGGAAGTTGACATGATCCTTCCTTTATTCAACCCCAACCCATCAATGTTGGAATTTGTAACGCAGCGACACGTCAAAACAAAAATTAAAGGAGAAGCAGCAAGTGTCATCCGGCCTTTGGGACCTACACCAACATGGCAGCAAATGAGAGAAGAACTCATAAAGAATTTTGGAGTAAAGGAGTCGTACCACACCCTTTACAATCAGGCGATTGTACTACGAAACTATAACGTAAGTCAATATTTCCAAAATTTAAAAGATATTTTAGATAAACTAAATTTAAAACATGAATTCGATAGGATAAAGCCTATAGAATTTTCCCCAATTAACAACGAAAGTTTAATTCTAAAAACATTTTTAAATGGGATACACCCCAACTTAAGCAGTGTAGTGATTAGTAGAAATATAAGCACCATTAGAGAGGCTTTTAGCGTTCTTCAAGAGACAGGTTTGCTAATACAATTTGATAAAAGACAAAACAATTATAAAAGAAATAATTATAGAAATTTTTCAAATAGAAATTCTTTGTCTCACAATTTTGGCAATTTCAATAATAACCAGTATATGCAAAATTCCAATAATTTTCAATTTGGACAAAATCAGCCGAGAGAATTTCGTAACAATTCTAACCAAAATGACAATTATCAACAATTTAGCTTTGGACAAAGTAGGCAAAATAATTCACAACAATCTAGAAGATATAATTCAGTCCAAAGGAGACAAAACCCCCCCGAACCGATGGAAATAGATCACGTTCAAGAACAAGCAAATTTTCGGTTGCCAGCCCAAAACAATCGTTACCGATAATAGAAGTGACCATAAAAAATTCCAAAATTAAATGTCTTATTGACACAGGGTCTACAACATCATTATTGAAATATAATGTGTTAAAAGATTATGAATGCATTGAGCTTGATAAACCAATACACTTTAGCACCATTAAGGAAAATTTTTCCCTAAATAAAGAGTTAGTCACCCCAACCCCAAACGAATTCAATGAAAAAAGTTATATACATTGGAAACTAACCAACATAAAAAATAAAAACTTTGATGCAATAATAGGACAAAATATTTTAAAACCTATTAAAGCAATAATTAACTTAGAAAAGGAGTATGTAGAAATAAACGGCAATAAAATTAAATTTATAAACTCATGCCCTTACAATTACGAAGATATTAATATACTTACAGAATGTAAAGAGAATTTGCTAGATATTTTATCAAATAGTGACATGAATGAAGAAGAAAAGCAAAAATTAGAATACATTCTAAAAGCAAATAGCGATTTATTTTTCCAAGAAGGTAAAAACCTTTCTCATACTCATGAAATTCAGCATGAAATAGTTACAAAAACAAGTAGACCAACTTATAATAAAATTTATAGATATCCCCAAATTCATGAAGAAGAAATTATTAGACAGATGAACGAGATGTTGCGCCAAGGTATAATTAAAGAAAGTAATTCCCCGTACAACTCGCCTCTTTGGATTGTACCGAAAAAGCAAGACAATTCAATGAAGAAAAAATGGAGAATAGTTATTGACTACAGGAAGCTAAACGAAGTCACTATAGATGACAAATTTCCAATACCCCATATAGAAACAATACTCAGCAAACTTGGAAGAGCTCAGTATTTTACAACATTAGATCTTGCAAAAGGCTTTCATCAAGTATTAATAAAAGAAGAAGATAGACCAAAAACAGCTTTCTCTACACCCCAAGGACACTTTGAATTTATAAGAATGCCTTTCGGACTAAAGAATGCACCAGCAACTTTCCAACGTTTAATGAATTCAGTTCTTAGGGAATATATCAACAAGATATGTGTAGTTTATTTAGACGACATCTTAATTTTTAGTTCAAGTATTGAAGAACATACCCAAAATATCACCAAAATATTTTCAGCATTAAGAAAACATAATTTAAAGATTCAGGTAGATAAATGCAAATTTTTCGCGAAAACAACTGAATTTCTAGGTCACACTTTAACAACAGAAGGGATACAACCAAATTTAAGCAAAATCGAAAACATACAAAAACTAAAGTTGCCTACTACATCAAAGCAAATTAAATCATTCCTAGGTATAACAGGTTATTATAGAAAATTTGTAAGAGATTACGCTAAAGTAGCACATGGTTTAACAAAATATTTAAAAAAGGATATTAAAATAAACACTCGCGATCCTCAGTACATATCATCCTTTGAAAAACTTAAAAATCTATTAGTAAGCCCACCAATATTGAAATATCCAGACTTTAACAAAAAATTTGGCATTTCAACTGATGCAAGTGACTTTGCAATTGGCGCAGTATTAACCCAGGACAGTCATCCTATAAGCTATGCTAGTCGAACACTTAACAAACACGAAAGAAGTTATTCCACTACAGAAAAAGAACTACTAGCTATTGTCTGGGCAGTGACATATTATAGACCATACATTTATGGCAGAGCATTCGATCTCTTAACCGATCACCAACCACTTAAGTGGCTCCAAATAAAAAACAAGGGAAGAGACATTAACCCAAGATTGCAAAGATGGTTAATTAAACTAGGTGAATACAATATTAATATAAATTACGTGAAAGGAAAGGAAAATAACGTAGCCGATTTTCTAAGTAGAATAGATAGTAACACAGGCGAGATTCATTCATTGGAAGAAGACAACATAAGCACAAATGCTACAATCCACTCTCAAGAGGAGGAACTAAATGATCATTTTCCAATTTTACACACTATTGTAAATCGCTTCAATACACAAATCATTTTAACAAACAAGAAAATTATGGAATCTGAAGAACTAGGCAACACGAAGAAAATTTTTATTAGCGCAGAAGATATAAAAAATAATAATTTCATAGATCTTTGTCGTAAGCACATAAATAGTGGAAAAGTAGGTATTTTTTCTTATTTAACCGATAATCAGTACAATATAGTTCAGCAAAAGCTTATTCAAATATTTAATAGACATGTAAAGTTTTTTAGATGTGAATTCCATGCTAAAGATATGAAAAATGAAGAACAAGTTTATAAACAAATTGCTCAATATCATAAAAATGAAACAGGCCATGCAGGTATTAACGAAAATTATGAAAAATTGAAAAAACTAATATACTGGAAAAATTTGAAAGTTTTGATTCAAAAATATATAAATAATTGCGACGTTTGCAATAGAGCAAAATATGATAGAAAACCTTTAAAACCAAAATTTCAATTAACGAAAACACCATCAGATATAAATGAAATAGTTCACGCGGATATATACATAAATAAAAAATGTTACTTCCTTACTTTTATAGACAAATTTGCGAAATTTGCTATGGCATTTCAGCTAGAAGATAGAAACAGTATAACTATTATAGAAAAGCTTAGATTATTCTTTTCTATCAAAGGTAGACCCAGAATGTTAATATTAGATAATGAATTCAACTCAATTAACATAAAAGATTTTTTTAGGAAAGAAGAAATAGAAGTTCATTTTACAAAACCAAACAGTCATACTGGGAATTCAGATATCGAAAGATTTCATAATACTCTATCCGAAAGAATTAGAGTCCTAGAAATTGAAAAACCAAGCCTTTCGACAGCGGAAAAAAGTATTTCAAAGCATAGAATGGTATAACAAATCTTATCATTCTACAATTAAAGCCACACCTCTTGAGGTTATAAATGGAAAAACTGATAAGAATTTGATTAAAGACACTATTCAGAAGACTAAAGAAAAATGCATAGGAAAACTAAATAGAAATAGAGAAGAGTTTAATAACACTCAAAAAGAAGGTTACGTAAAAAATTATAAAGCAGTTCGGCACAAATACGAACCAAGGTATAGAAAATTACCATTAGATAATATTCACCCGACAAATATTAAACGTCCAAACAAATTTTTAGGTCAAATACATCTTCAAAATAACATTGATGATAGCAATTGTAATAATTAGCAATGCAGCCAAACTGGAAGTACATGAAATACATACCGACAATGGATACGCAGAAATTATCACCAACACTAAACAGATTGTTACATCATCTGACCTCGTAATTCACATAATTGACCCTCGCGAAATTCTTTACATACTAAATAATATAACAAAAATCTCGCAAACATATTCACATTTACATTACTACACCCTATCTAATGAAATTGAAATCTTGAGAGGTAAAATCAAAACATTAATCCCAAGAAAAGAAGTTAGTAGAAAAAAGAGAGGGTTAATTAACGGTATAGGTTCTGTACATAAATTTCTATTTGGAACGATGGATGATGGAGATAGAATAGATATTGAAAATCACCTTAAGAAAGTAGATGAAAATTTACATAATTCAATTACAGCTCTCGACCACCAAATAAAAATTAATAATTTCTTTTCGAACACGTTTACAAAATTAAAACAAATTATTGAAGACGAAAGAAATAATTCTTTAGTGTATCAAGAGAGAACAGACAAAATATTGATTCTTCATGAACAAACAATAAAGATAAACATTCTCAAAGACGCAGTAAACCAGATTCAGGAAAACATTATTTCAGCAAAAAATGGTATTTTTCACCCAAGCATTTTAACAAATGAAGAAATTTATAATTACAACATAGACCTCAACAAACTTCAATATATAAAATTATGCGCCTTGGAATATAAAGAAAATTTGTTAATGTTCGTAGTCAAAATCCCAAAAGAATTTCAATCGGTACAATTAAAAACTATTATTCCTATACCAAACACAGCAGGTAAAGAAATAACAGCAGAAATCGAAAATGTTTTTGAATACAAAAATGTCACTTATAAATTCGAAGAAGCTAAAACACTCAATGAACTACAAATTTCTAAACATTGCATCTACTTATTAAATTGTGAACTTATCAAAAATAGCATTACAGAAATTTTACAAATTGATGAAGAAACTATTTTAATAAAAAATGCAAATGGCATAGAACTAAACCAGAACTGCGACAACAGAAAAATTAAGTTGAAAAACACTACATTGATTCATTATAATAACTGCACTATTAAGACCCTATACCAAACATTCTCAAATACTAAAATTTCATACAATCAGAGATTCTATTATCCAAACTATGATACTCACAATTTCACTAACAAAATTACAATTAACGACCTTGTATTTAAAAACGAAGAAAATTTAAAAGAAATTAATGAATTAAAATATCACAAAAATATCTCTCATATTGGAATATCAATTTTAAGTATTATTGTGATTATAATAATAATTTTAATATCTTGTAAAATTAAAAAAATGAAAAACAATACTATTCAAACTCAGGAGAGTTTTCCATTAAGGGAGGGAGGAGTTATGTGTACACTATCATCCCAACCAGACACCACACAACAAAATATTATAAATTGGACAAAATAAAAGATTAAAGAAAAACAAGTAAACATTACAAAAAATATAAGATAACAAGTAGAGATAAAGAACATAATGCAAATGCATACAAACATGTTTTGGTCCTTATGTTTGACTATAATGATAACCCAAACATTATCGGGTAAACCCCACAGTCATGTTTGTTTGCATTCAATAGAAAATAAGATTACATTTTACAAATATTGTATTCATAATGCAAATGCATACAAACATGTTTTGGTCCTTATGTTTGACTGTAATGATAACCCAAACATTATCGGGTAAACCCCACAGTCATGTTTGTTTGCACTCAATAGAAAATAAGATTACATTTTACAAATATTGTATTTCATAAGAAAATAAACAAAACAAAGAAATAGATTAAGAAAATTGTAATCACTTTAGTAGTTATATAAGCAGAACATAACTTGAAACATGAGAGAATAAAATATAATGTCATAGAAATAACATCATTGGCATTTTTATTCCTCCGCTCGAACAAACCTAAAACTCGCGCGGCATTTGAAATGCTTACGCGAGGATAGTAATCCATTTTCTTTGAGGGAGAATAACTTTGCACAAAATTTTCGATTAACTCCTGAAATTTATTGTCGCCTGATTGATGATCTAGCCCCACACGATATAAAAACGTCACTACCTTTAACTGTAAAAGTTCTAGCAGCTTTGAACTCCTTTGGACACGGCTCATACCAGTAATGTGTAGGTAACAAGGCAAATTGACGTGCCCATGAGTCAATAGTCCACTTCGAGAAGTGTGCGGGTTGTAGCAAAACTTATTGTGAAAGTGAAGAAAGGAGAAATAAAGTTACCCAGTTCAACAGAGGAAGAAAATTTTATAAAAACGGGCCAAGTATTAATAATATAATAATTTAAACAAATTTATATGAAATATATTCAAGATTTTTTAGAAAATTTGGAATAAAAAGCATTATAGGAGCAATTGACTGCACGCATATTGCTATCAATACAATTTGAATAGAAATCAGCTGTTGCTATTTACATTATTTTGTTCACCACACGTGTGGGGAAAAGCTTTTACTTTTTTTACAGAATACCAAAATATTTCTCGCTTGATAAATATTTGAGTTAACTGTCAATATTTTATTAATTTGTCAAATGCACAGAATAGAGGTGTATGTATCTGACCTTCTTTGAAGTTGGTCGCCTTGTCGTGGAGAAGGGGCTTAAGTAAGAGTAAAGTGTGAATCCCAAAGGAAACGCACTCTAATCTTACGAACTAAGAGGGACACCTCATAATTCTCACAATAGTGATATGGATGAATAAACCCTAGGTTTTACGCCCATCTCTTATTGTGGAAGTATGAGGATACCCGCACCAACACCACCCTAAGCCAAAGTGTCGAGATACCCGTGCCAAGGGCTGAATGGTCAGCGGGGGGTAATAAATAGCTGGTCGCGAACGGTCCCCTCCGATGCCCGGGCGAGGTCGGAGGAATAAAAGCCTTCTCGCCACATACTGGAATGACCAACCCTTTCCGGTTTACTCGTGGGTCCAAAGATGAACAATACAACAGCAACAACAACAACAACTACCAAACTGACGACAACAGCGACGACTGAGGACATGTACAGGAATCCCATTACGTACTCCGAAGAGGACGAATTACTCGCCTCCAGCCAGGAGACGAGTAGGAGTACTACCGGACATACCAACTAAAGTATACCGGTAGATACAGCAGTGAAAACCTCAGATATAAGGGAGGAAGCGTCCGCCTCCAAAGCTGCCATGATCACCAACCAAAGTAAACTGGCGGCTAAAGGAGAGAGCAAAAAGAAGCGCAAGAAATCCCAGAATCAGCTGAGGAAAAACCGGTACCAGAGGCAGTCTTCTTACTGGGGAAGATAGCCAAAGACCAGGTAGCTGGTACCCCCGTTGATGAGGCTGAAACAAAGCGCCTCAAAACTATCGTAGAGGAATATGAAAGCTACCTGAAAAGGAAGCAATCACAACCTAAAGAAGAGAGCAAACAAGAGAGCACTTCTCTGAAAAGAAATCGCTCCATCACAGAAGTACCCGGAACTCTGCCCAAAAAACCGAGGCGGAGTGAAGGTGAACACAGCAGCACAACAACAGCAAGGCATTTCTGCGATGTAGCCAGGGATAGCCTGCAGGTGGCCATCATAGATGGAAATTCCTCCTCTCCGAGCACTATACAGGAGAGATGGGTGGAGATCGACGTCAGACTGCCGAGTATGGTGCTAAGCTATGTACTCGACAATCCTGCGGGTCCTCAGCCGGAGTTTGACTCCTCTGAGCCCTCAGGGGCTACAGGGTCATCAAATGCGCGGACCAAGCCTCGCTAGATTTCCTGACGGGTAGTGTTGCTAAAATTAGCAACGCCTTTGTAGGCCTCCAATTGAGGCTTATACCCGCCAGGGACATTCCGAGGAGACCTCTTGTTCGCATTTGGCTACCCCCTCTAGAGGAGCCAGGCGAAAAACTCCTGAGGTGCATTAAGCTGCCGAACAAATATATACCTGGTATAGATGAGCGGCTGCTAATCAAGGAGGAAAGACCGAATAAAGCAAGCAAGCCAATACTAGTGGCCATTTGCGAAGAGTCCATTGAGGCTTTGAAGAAGACTGATTACAAAATCAGCTTCGGAATCCGCAAGGCCAGACTGAATATCTTCCAAGGCGACAAAGCAGCTGACGAAGACGACACGGAAGAGGACGACGCCAACCAGTTGCTAAGGAATGTGGGAGTCGAAGAAACCCGAGATGCCCGATAACATAACATGCGTACAGATAAACCTGCAGCACACTAAGAGTGCTACAGCGAATCTGACAACCCTCATGAACGAGGGGGGCATCGATATCAGCCCAGTACAGGAGCCCTGGGTCAAAGAAAATATCATTAAAGGACTAAACAGCAGCAACTATAACCTGTTATATACACGGAACAAAGGTAGTCCTAGGGTATGCATTCTTACCAATAAAGGTATAAATGCATTTCTTTGTCCTAATTACAGCACAGCAGATATCACAGTGGTAAAAGTGGAACAGAAGGAAAAGCCCTTCTTCTTGGTCTCAGCCTACTTGGCCCATGACGAAGACATACCACCGGCCCCGCTCACCAGACTAGTAGAGGAAAACAGGAAGGAAGATATCCTAATAGGGTGTGATTCAAACGCAAGGCACACCGTATGGGGTAGCTCCAGCATAAACACCAGATGTGAGCCACTCTTGCAATATATTCTTAATAGTAACCTAAGTAAAGGCGATAAGCCAACTTTTATTTTCCCAAGCTCTGATAGGTTTCCGGGGTGGGAGGAAGTGCTTGACCTCACGCTATCAACAGACACAGACAGTCTCGTTGTGGATAACTGCAGGGTAACATGTCGGATCACTCCTGTATACTCTTCAGCATCCGCGAGAAGTACAGTGCGCCTCTCAGATACCGGAACCCAAGAAGAACAGCATGGGAAAAATTTACCAGTATAGCAACAAAATGTCTCGAAAAGGGAGACAATAAGAGTATCAGAAATCCTCAGGAACTAGATTCAGAAGTAGAGAAGTTGGAAAAAATCTTAACCACAACTTTCAATAAATCTACTCCGCTAACAGTTTTAAAAAAGAGAAAGTCTCTTCCTTGGTGGAACAGTGAACTCAAGAATTTGAGAACAAAACTAAGGAAAGCTTTCAATGGGAGCTTTAGAACCAAAATCTGGCAGCCATATAAAGATATTATGAAAAGAATCAAAAAAGCAGTTCGGAAAGCTATAAACGACTCATGGAGATCTTTCTGCACATCTATAGAAAGTTGCAGAGAAACCGCCAGGCTGAGCAAAATGCTATCCAAAGATCATATACTGCCTACATTAGGGCGGAGGGAAGTGATTGGACCTTCTCGACAAAAGAGTCTCTGGAGGTACTAGTTACAACACACTTCCCCGGGAGTCAGCAAACACCACAACGAGGGTTCAATCAGAACCACCTTTGAACGCAGCTGATTATCAAAGCCAAATAGTAGACAAAGCAAAATCAAATATGCCATAAATAGTTTTGCACCATTTTAGGCAGCAGGTCCAGACGGGATTATGTCCATAACGTTGCAAAAACTGGTAGAACCAATGGTTCAAAAGCTTGACAATATATACAAAGCGAGCATTCAACTATCTTACATTCCAATAAGTAGGAAAAGAAGAAAAGTTGTGTTCCTTCCAAAACCAGGCAGAAGAACACACGAGAATGCCAAGGATTTTTGTCCTATGTATAAGCCTTACCTCCTTTATGCTGAAGGTACTGGAAAGGCTAATAGATCTACATGTAAGAACAATAATGGCGGAGAAGTTATCGAAGTCCTAACATGCGTACATAAAGGGCCGATCAACCGTAACTGCCCTTCACGAGGCGATAATGTAATTGAAAAATCACTACACCACAAACAATACACCATGGCTGCTTTTCTAGACATAGATGGCGCTTTCAATAACATAGAAGTAAATGCGATAATTAATTCTGGCGCATGGTGGCATAGATGACACTGTGTGCAGATGGATTCTATCTATGCTTGAGAATAGGAAGATTATAACTTAAAACGGAGCTGCTACACAAACAAGTTATGTGAGTAGGGGGACGTTTCAAGGGGTGGTCCTCTCTCCGCTTCTATGGGTTGTAACGCTGAACTCCAACTAAACGGTGGAGGAGTGAAAGCAGTAGCGTACGCAGACGATATAGTGTTGTTGGTATCAGACATGTTTCCTTCAACAGTCAGCGAGATTATGGAAAGAGCACTTAGAAGGTTAAACCTATGGGCTAAAAACAATGGACTAGGAGTTAACCCGAACAAAACAGAACTGATGCTATTCACAAGCAGAACCAAGATACCTCGATTTCAACTTCCGGTACTAAACGGTACAACACTAACTCTATCCCCACTGCTAAATACTTGGGGGAGGAGATTGACACCAAACTGTCCTGGAAAATAAATAAAGTAAAAAGAATAAACAAAGCATACATGGCCTACTATTCTTGTAAAAGAATCGTCAGCAAGATTTGGGGCCTCAAACCAAGTATAATCATGTGGATGTATACGGCTGTCATAAGACCTATACTTGCATATGGAGCTCTGGTATGGTAGCCAGCGCTAAACAAACAATACAACATTGAAAATTAAATGTTATACAAAGAACAGCATGTGCAGGTATTACTAGTGCAATCAGATCATGTCCGACTGATGCGCTCAATGTGATCCTGCATCAACTACCATTGGACATTTGTATTCACAAAACAGCAGCTGTTGCGGCGATAAGAATAAAAGAATTGGTAGGTTGGAATCAGCAGAACTACGCACATAGTGTTATCCTAAACAAGCTCACCATTATTAAATCAGACTACATTCACCCAAAGCTGGGCTTCAATAGACATTTCCAGGTGAGGATACCATCTAAATGAGAATGGAGAAGATGTTTAATAGGAGAGGAGGATACCATCTTAGTCTATACCGACGGCTCCAAAATGGACTGCGGAGTAGGCACGGGGTATTCTCCGCTGATCTAGGCATATCTCTCTCTATACGTCTACCGAACTCGGCTAGCATCTTCCAAGCAGAAGTACTAGACATAGAAAAAGCCTGCGAAGCTATATTAGAAAACCACGGGAATATAAATAAAGCAACTATTGTTTAGGCCAGTGCCTAATTTCTTTTTACCAACCCTAGTGAGTAGATAACAAACCATTGCCAGTTAGCTGTTAATAACTTTCACTCAACTGTCAATAGTTTCGTTAAAAACTTCCGCTAGATTTGACTCAATGGCTTAGCAAGCGATTCCAGTCACCTTTATTAACTTTTCCTGAAGACCTGAGAGAATCAAGACGACGTTCACCGGCCATCATAACTAGCATCACCATTATCACAAACGAGGTAATATATAACAACTTAATATTCAATAGAGCGCCAAACGTTGTTTTATATTTTATATTAAACACAAAACTTGGTGGTTTTCTTTTATTAACATATTTCCTTTTTTGTTTCCTATTCTCAACCATCGACGCATCGTCCTCGAGTGACTCGTCGAGAGTTCGAGAATAATCAACTATATTTACGGATAGCCAGACGGCGCTCCTGGCCTTGTCTGACAAATTCTAGAGTGGTTCACAACTGCAAGAGAGCACTAAGCTCAATAAAAGACAAGCTACAACTAAACTTGATCTGGGTTCCCGGCCACAGGAACATTTTCGGTTACGAAAAAGCAGACGAGTTGGCAAAGGCAGGTGCTTTCCTCAACGAATCCCAGGCGGAGCTAATACCAAGCCCGCTGGGATCGATCAAAGGAGAGATCAATAGGCAATTTTAACAAGTTGCAAATAACAGGTGGAAAAACATTACAAAATGTGTCATAACTACTTCAACAATTATGGCCAACATATGACAGGAAAAGAACCAATGACTTATTAAACAGGTCAAGAAAAAGTATTTACAGAGTAACAGCTACCACAAAAGGGCACTGGCCATTTGGGGAACACGCATCCAAAATGGGTATGCCCTACAACGACATCTGCCGGGGCTGCGGAGTGCAGGGTACAAGGAAACAATCTTCCACTTTCTCTGGGAATGCCCAGCTCTAGCATATATCCGACACAAAACACTCGGAGTCCATCAAATACCAAACCTTGAATGGATTTCCACTAAAAGCATATGGGTAAAAACACGTCAAGTGGACCCCCCATTTTCCACTTGGTCATCGAATTTGAATGTGAGTATTTTTTCATAAAGTAGTCACCATGAACAAATAATCCCCCTCCCAGTTTTTTTAAATTTAAATTTTAACAACCTTTTTTTTTAATTGAAAATTGTTACTACTTTTTTTTTAAATTAATAATTAAAAAGCTATTGGTGATTTTTTGATACAATTTTCAGGAGTTATAGTTCAATACTTGTACTTTCAGAAAATATGCATGAATTTTAATTATTTTTATTTTTTCATATTGTTTATTAACTTTTAAGTTAACAAATGAACATTTTAATGACTTCTCCCTCAAAAAATAAAAATTTTTTTTTCAGTATTTTGCAATAAATATTCAAGTAACGAAATCCGCGAAAAAATTTGATTGATCGCAATTAGATTAAGCAAAAAAAATTTTTTTAAGACGGGCGGTCAGCGCTGCCGGTATATAATTGCGTGTTCAATAACAGCGCGTGCACGAGAATCCAAGTTGTTCGTTCAACGGAACTCTTCTATTGCGCAATATGCATGAATTACTGAAACTAAGAGAGTTTGAATATTTCGTTACCAGTCGATACATATGTAAGTATGTATCTCTATTTTTTCTTCTTCTTCTTCTTCTTAATTGGCGTAGACACCGCTTATGCGATTATAGCCGAGTCAACAACAGCGCGCCAGTCGTTTCTTCTTTTCGCTACGTGGCGCCAATTGGATATTCCAAGCGAGGCCAGGTCCTTCTCCACTTGGTCCTTCCAACGGAGTGGAGGTCTTCCTCTTCCTCTGCTTCCCGCGGCGGGTACTGCGTCGAATACTTTCAGAGCTGGAGTGTTTTCGTCCATCCGGACAACATGACCTAGCCAGCGTAGCCGCTGTCTTTTAATTCGCTGAACTATGTCAATGTCGTCGTATATCTCGTACAGCTCATCGTTCCATCGAATGCGATATTCGCCGTGGCCAACGCGCAAAGGACCATAAATCTTTCGCAGAACTTTTCTCTCGAAAACTCGCAACGTCGACTCATCTGTTGTTGACATCGTCCAGGCCTCTGCACCATATAGCAGGACGGGAATTATGAGTGACTTATAGAGTTTGGTTTTTGTTCGTCGAGAGAGGACTTTACTTTTCAATTGCCTACTCAGTCCGAAGTAGCACCTGTTGGCAAGAGTAATCCTGCGTTGGATTTCTAGGCTGACATTGTTGGTGGTGTTAATGCTGGTTCCTAAATAGACGAAATTATCTACAACTTCAAAGTTATGACTGTCAACAGTGACGTGAGTGCCAAGTCGCGAGTGCGACGACTGTTTGTTTGATGACAGGAGATATTTCGTCTTGCCCTCGTTCACTGCCAGACCCATTTGCGTTGCTTCCTTGTTCAGTCTGGAGAAAGCAGAACTAACGGCGCGGGTGTTGAGACCGATGATATCAATATCATCGGCATACGCCAGCAGCTGTACACTCTTATAAAAGATTGTACCTGCTCGATTCAGTTCTGCAGCTCGAATAATTTTCTCCAGCAGCAGATTGAAAAAGTCGCACGATAGGGAGTCGCCTTGTCTGAAACCTCGTTTGGTATCGAACGGCTCGGAGAGGTCCTTCCCGATCCTGACGGAGCTTTTCGTGTTGCTCAACGTCAGTTTACACAGCCGTATTAGTTTTGCGGGGATACCAAATTCAGACATCGCGGCATAAATGCAGCTCCTTTTCGTGCTGTCGAAAGCAGCTTTGAAATCGACAAATAGGTGATGAGTGTCGATTCTCCTTTCACGGGTCTTTCCAAGATTTGGCGCATGGTGAATATCTGGTCGGTTGTTGATTTACCAGGTCTGAAGCCACACTGATAAGGTCCAATCAGTTTGTTGACGGTGGGCTTTAATCTTTCACACAATACGCTCGACAGAACCTTATATGCGATATTGAGGAGGCTTATCCCACGGTAGTTGGCGCAGATTGTGGGGTCTCCTTTTTTATGGATTGGGCATAGCACACTTAAATTCCAATCGTTGGGCATGCTTTCGTCCGACCATATTTTACAAAGAAGTTGATGCATGCTCCTTATCAGTTCTTCGCCGCCGTGTTTGAATAGCTCGGCCGGCAATCCATCGGCCCCTGCCGCTTTGTTGTTTTTCAGGCGGGCAATTGCTATTCGAACTTCTTCATGGCCGGGTAATGGAACGTCTGCTCCATCGTCATCGATTGGGGAATCGGGTTCGCCTTCTCCAGGTGTTATGCTCTCATTGCCATTCAGCAGGTTGGAGAAGTGTTTCCTCCATAATTTAAGTATGCTCTGGGCATCGGTAACTAGATCACCTTGGGGGGTTCTACAGGAGTATGCTCCGGTCTTGAAACCTTCTGTAAGCCGCCGCATCTTTTCGTAGAATTTTCGAGCATTACCCCTGTCGGCCAGCTTATCCAGCTGTTCGTACTCACGCATTTCGGCCTCTTTCTTCTTCTGTCTGCAAATGCGTCTCGCTTCCCTCTTCAACTCTCGGTATCTATCCCATCCCGCACGTGTTGTGGTCGATCGTAACGTTGCGAGGTAGGCAGCCTGTTTTCTCTCCGCTGCGACACGGCACTCCTCATCGTACCAGCTGTTTTTTTTGCATTTTCCAAAAACCAATGGTTTCTGTTACAGCTGTATGTGAGGATCTTGAAATGCCGTCCCACATTTCCTTTATACCGAGTTGTTGATGAGTGCTCTCAGAGAGCAGGAGTGCAAGCCGAGTAGAGAATCGTTCGGCTGTCTGTTGTGATTGCAGCTTCTCGACGTCGAACCTTCCTTGTGTTTGTTGGCGTGCGTTTTTGGCTGCACAGAGGCGGGTGCGAATTTTGGCTGCAACAATATAGTGGTCCGAGTCGATGTTAGGACCTCGGAGCGCACGCACATCTAAAACACTGGAGACGTGCCTTCCGTCTATCACAACATGATCGATCTGGTTGGTGGTTTTTCGATCCGGAGACAGCCAGGTAGCTTGATGGATCTTCTTATGCTGGAATCTAGTACTACAGATAACCATATTTCGGGCCCCGGCGAAGTCGATCAGCCCCAACCCATTTGGGGATGTTTCGTCGTGGAGGCTGAATTTACCGACCGTAGTACCAAAGATACCTTCTTTGCCCACCCTGGCGTTGAAGTCGCCAAGCACGATTTTGACATCGTGGCGGGGGCATCTCTCATAAGTGCGCTCCAAGCACTCATAAAAGGCATCTTCATCAAATCAGCGATATGTTGAAGAACCTCCCTTTGATGCGGATTGTGGCTAGACGTTCATTCACCGCAGTGAATGATAGTACTCGGCGACGGAGTCTCTCTCCCACCACGAATCCCACACCAAACCTGCGCTCCTTTATATGGCCACTGTAGTAAATGTCACAAGGACCTACTCGTCTCTGTCCTTGTCCCGTCCATCGCATTTCTTGGACGGCGGTGATGTCAGCCTTTGTTTTCACGAGGACATCAACCAGCTGGGCAGTGGCACCTTCCCAGTTAAGGGACCGGACATTCCAGGTGCATGCCCTCAATTCGTAGTCCTTATTTCGTTTGCCATGGTCGTCATCAAAAGGGGGGTCTCTCATCCGAGGCTGGTTCTGACTATTCACTGGGGGTATTTTTTTTACGTGGCGGGTCCCAAACCCAGCGCACAACCCTATGCAGGGGATGCTTCGCCTTCTCACGTTAGCTCGCCTTCAAACGGATGTTCTTAGGCTACCCAGAGGATACTTGGTCAAAGACCGGAAGTCGTGAGCTGCTTGAGTCACATGTAAAAGAATCGTTTCTGGCCACTCCCAAGTGAATGGCAATCAGAGAACTTTCCTCACTTGCGTGAACTTCTACACATGACTCCATCCTCCATTTTCTCTATTTTCTACCCTTCTCTATTTTTTTACCCTTTTTAAATCGAAATAAAAGTACCGGGTACACTTGAGTTTATAATGACAATGTAATTTATTAAGAAAATCTCTTGTTTCGTATAATGTTATTTTAAAGTTAAATCTTCAATGTTAATGTTAACTGATAAGTTAAATGTTTTTAAAAATTAATATTCCAATTATTAGATTGTGAGGTTCACAGTGGTAACTGCAGCGCGCGAGATTGGTGTGCAAACACGATGTTATTGGGATGTTGATGCTCGAACTGATTGTGACGACTTGAGCCTGCTTTCCCGTTACCCATCCGTTTTGTTGAGTGGGTTGGGGTACAGATGTGTTGAGTTGTGTTGTAGTGTCATCAGCTGTGGTGAATTACGATGTAGCATTAGGATGTGTCAGTTTTAATCAGTAGAGGGGGTGGATGCTTAACTCATTTAACATCCTGGGCCCCCTAGGCGAAGATTTTGCCTAGTTTTATATATATGTATAATCTGTTGCATGTAATTCGGCTTACTGGTGGAGTAACCGAGGCCGCGGAATATTAGCTGTAAGAAGCGATTTTGGTTTTAATAACCAATTGTATTTTGTGTAAATATTGGTGCTTGAGGTAATAATTGATTTTGCGTGCTTGGACGACTTTTTGTATTATTATACCAAAAAAGTTGTTTGCTTTTATTAATTTTAGTTTATTATATGCCTTTTGTGTATTATCGGCAATGTTTTGACTTTATTTATTCTCGGCTGTTGTTGTTGTTTTAACGGATATGCTAATCCCCGTTAGGGTGGTAAGGGTCATCTGTGTTGTCGTCGAGGTCATCTAACGGTAGGCCCAGGAAACGCGCTGTTTCGACGGGGTCGGACCAAAGGGAGGAAGGTGTTAGATGAGTTGGGTTTGTTGGGGCATGCAAAGAGGTGGCCAGTGTCATGCGGAGACTCGTTGCATGCAGGACATATATTGGATATGTCGGGGTCGATTCTGGATAAGTAGGAGTTTAACCTGCTACAATACCCAGAACGAAGTTGCGCTAGGGTCACTCGCGTTTCTCGCGGCAACTGGAGCTCTTCATCTGCAATAGGTGGTGCTTTGACTCCAAGAACGCCATTCACGGGAAGGGAGTCGGTGAAGGTGTTAATGGCTCCACTGTGAATGGCGGTCAGTACCTGTCTGAAGTCTGTAGCGTCCGAAGTTCGGTCGGCGTACTGTACGACGTCGTCGACGTAGTCGAGGAATGACCTCTTGATGCTCCTAGGAGGCGGCTCCGCTCCAAGCAGATGGCTGCAAGGGTGATTCCTACGGAAACACCCCAGCAGGAACTGCCTGGAGAGAAGTTCATTATGCTCCTTTGCATCAAGAGACATCCGTCGTAGTCCGGAGTGCTGTGTTCTGGCAGGTCTGTAGTTTCCTCATCTGCGTGCCACTGCATCCAGGCGACCATATCGGTGCTGCGTAGTTGAGGCCGATTGCCTTGTAAGTTGCCAACAACGTTTCTTTGTCTTTTCCCCGTGTGCTGCCGGTTAGCGACTTAAGGATTTTTATGCAGCTCTGTACCTTGGCGATAATCGCGAGGAGTGAAGGAGCATAGGCTATCAAAAGTTACACCTAAAATCTCAGGGTTATTGACAGTCGGTTTCTTGACGCCATCGACGGCAATATCAAGCTCAAGTCTATACTCCTTCGTCCAGTTTGTAAATATAGTCGCTGTGGATTTGGTGGGGGAAAGTTGGAGATTCCGTGCAGTGAGGAAACGAGAAAGGTCGGAGAGGTAGCTGTTCACTTTCGAACACATGCCATCGATTCCATTGCCCGACGTCAATATCGTGCAGTCATCAGCGTACGAGGTTATGGAGACCCCCTCTGGTGGTTGTGGGAGTTTCGAGATATAGAAGTTAAACAGTAGTGGGGAGAGGACACCACCCTGCGGAACCCCCTGTTTAATTCTTCTCAGTTTAGATGTTTCGCCTCGAAATAGTACGGATGACTGGCGACCACTCAGGTAGTTCATGGTCCACCTCTTTAACCCTGGAGGAAGCGTTGTTTTTTCTATGTCCTGCAATAGCGTTGTGTGGTTGACTGTGTCAAAGGCTTTTGACAAGTCCAACGCTACGAGGATCGTTCTCTCACAGGGTGGCTTCTGGTTGAGGCCACGAACTATCTGGGTGTTTATGACGCTAAGTGCTGTGGTGGTGCTGTGCACTTTTCGGAATCCATGCTGGTGGCTGGCTAGGCTCAGGTGGTGAGTGAAAGTCGGGAGTAGCAGGGCCTCAAGTGTCTTCACTACTGGGGAGAGGAGATTTAATTCCCACGACAGCCGGTTCTACGCACCGGAATTGACTCGGATTTTATCCGACCAAGGGCTGTCCTTTCGGCGATCTAACCCCGTTTGGATCGGTAAGCATTTATTCTCGGCTTATGAAGGATAGTAACTCCACGCCTGGCCAGAATGGGTACTCCTTAGCTCTGGAGTTAGGCCTGTGACAATAGAGGGATCTTGTGAGAGAATTCTTCATAATTAATTTGATGCTTTTGTGTAGCTAATTCTCATAACCTCAGAGCGACCTTTGCCTTTTGTAAGTGTAGGTGCGTCACTGTATCGCATTGGGAGTATGGTGATCCCTTAACTTCCTTTGGAGATTTTATTTATTTTTGAAAATTTCTGAACGGTGTCGATTTTTCGACTTTTTGATACAACTATCGTATATTATATTTAATGTTTTAGTGCGCGTGCACTAATTTGGCGTTTAGTAGCCCGCCACCGCTCAAAGATTTGTTCAGAATTGTTTTTTTTTTCCATTATTGGCGAAAGCCATCCTGCGGGCCGAAAAGTTGTAAGTGCTTTTAATAATTTGGAATGTCAGAGGTAACTCTGACTTTGTTTTTTATACCTAGTGGTAGTCGTACGACGTACCGGCCATTATTTGATTGAGTAGTTATGGGGGGAAGTTTCCTTAACTTTTGACATTTCCTTAATTGTGAATTAAGGTATTAGATTTTATTATCTCAACTTGAGTTGGTATGGTGGTGACCAGTTCTGTAACTAGTCCAATTTGTGTTTCGCTGTACAGCGTTTGAGATTTTTGTGCCTTTGAGGCAGCATGGTGTCTCTTGGAGATTTTTAGTATTTTGGCTTTCGGGATTTGCTGTAATTAATTAAACCCGTGCTTGTTTTTGTATATGCATTCCTTTGAGTTGAGATGGGATATGTTGCTGTAATGAAGCATTGTATGATGTATTTTATGACAATATAAGCAATTAAATTTGCTTTTACAATTTTAAGATTATGTGTATGGGACAAGCAGTTTGTACAGAGTCCTTTTGATCTGACAAAGTTGTTTCTTCTTTCGTTAATGTTTAATTTGTTTAAACTTCTCGCAAGTTTTAAAGTTTATATGCCCTCTTTTACATAGTTTCGCATGACGTTTGCTTTTTCTGTTCGGATATAAACGATTGCATTATGTGAAAGCGTGTTTAAATTGTTTTGCTTTTGTGTTTAATGTTCTTAGTTTTGATTATATTTTCTTCTAACGTTTCCGGCAATTTCATATTGGGTGGTGAGAAAACTTTCATTTGTTGCCACGTTGGGTGATGAGAGCGATTGCTCCCATAGAAGTAACGACTTTTCTGTTAATGCGGCGGTGCAAATGTTTACCAGAATTGGGTCCCAGTTGTCTGTGGGAATATTTTGTGTCGACAGAATCGACAAACAATTAGAAACAGTGGATTGTAGTCTTACAAATTCTTCACTTCTTTCTTTCTTGATTTTGGGAAAGTTTAATAGTGTCGTTACTTGCTTATCGACCAGTATTCTTTCGTTTTCATATCTCGCTTTTAGAGCCTTCCAATCGTCAAATTGAAATTATCGTCATTAAGAGCGAACTGTTTTACTATGACGCCTGCTTGACCTTTTGTCTTGTATCAGAGATGATACAATTTTTGTGCTTTTGATAGGATGGTTGATGTAAATAGCTGTGTCACATGCGGGCGCCTCGAGGTGGATGCCTGAACTTGCCTCTTGACTGTCTATTTGTGGCAGCTCTACCCTACTGTGGAGAGTAGGTGCAGTTGCTTTAATTAGCTTTAATTGATCAGAGATCAAAGCTTTTGTTTCTTCTGTATACTGGTCTAAGTAGATTTTCGTATATTGCGCAAGCCTACGATTTAAAATTTTGAGGTCCGAAAATTTTTAAGATAATTGGCTTTTTATTTCTAATAACGATTCAGAGTTTTCGTGAATCGGTGAAGAGGCAAATCTAGTGCAGTATCTTGTTTAAACTGACAATTTCTGAAATAAATCTAGCAACCTGTTTTGAACGTGTAGCTCCAGGTGTACTTTGATTTTTGTTATTGTTCATTATTTTGGTTGTATGTAGAAATATTTTTTTAAAATGAATTAAAGGTTTCTCAGTGTGAACTGAATGCTTTTTTTAAGTATATATACTTTTTTTTTTGTAAAAGACGGGTTATTTTCTTTTTTTTTTAATTTTATTTTTATTTTTATATGCTTTTGCTTTCAACCTGCAATATTATTTTAAGTATTATATTTTCTTTATCGGTTATATAGGTACACCCTAATGATTGGGTTGCATGTACTTATTTTTGTGTAATTGAGAGCGCGTCGAAGAGATCAATATGCTATGTACATGGACGAAGTGTTTGTGCTAATGGTTTTTAATGCTTATGTTTTGTGTTTTTTTAAGGGGCACACCTAGTGTGAAATTTTCAAAAAATCGGTTTTTTAATTTTTTTCATATTTCGATAGGTTATACCTTTCAAAATAACATACTAAAATTTCAATATCTGAAACAGTTTCTTTCTGAGTTACAGCCATTTAGAAGAGTAGCCGCTCGGCAGTTAGATAAAGAGCATTTTATCTTTAAACAACGCGTTTTCTCGAAACAGCATTTTCCGAATTTGCTGCAGTGATTACTCAAAAACAAAAAGATCCGATCACTATCGAATTTTTTTTACATCTTCTATATATAGTTCTCCCGTACAATGACCTATCGATTTTTGATCTGATCAAAAAATCGAATTTTGGCAAGGCCAAAAACGACCAAAATTTTGGGTAAAATTTCGACTATTTTTTTTTTAAACGCCGCCATATTGTCAATTTTTGATTTTTTTTTTATCGTAGGTCATTGCACAGACAATATTAATCTAGTTTAAGCAAATTTTTTTTTTTTTAGATTTCATCCACGGAGAAGGCCGGAATCACTGCAGCAGTTGAAAGGAAAAAACTCTCACTGTATATTCCTTGAAACATGTATAAATATACTCTTAAAATTTTGAAATAATTGATAAAGTATTTTTTTTAATAAAAATTCCTTTTTTTAAGGCCATTACACTAGGTGTTGCCCCTTAAGCAATTGAGCGCCCGTTAAGAGATAATAGACACACATATATGTCTGTTTAATTTTTGTTTTTTTTTTTGTGCAATCTTGCTTGTTTTTGGTTTAAGAAAGAACAAGAAGGTATTGGGAACCAATGTGTGCTTTGAATATATATGTACATATGTATGTGGTTATGTATAGGAATGTACGGGCTATTGTAAATGCACCAATAATATATTTATGTGTATATAGTGTTCATAAATTTAATTAATAATGTAAATAAATTTACAGGCAGATTCTATGCTATTCTATATGTACAAATATATGTACATATTGTTACAAAAGTAGTATTAAGTTATATTTGTATTGCTATATGCATCTCTTATTATGAACAATAGCTGTAGGTATATGGAAATAGCATTTGTCTTGTTGTAGACATCTGGCGCCGCACTGTCTGCCTTGTCTACTTCAACAATTGCTGAGTCTGGCGCCGGCGGCTGTCTGCTTGCGTCTGGCGCCGTATAGCATTATTGTTCTGGATTATGTTTCCAGACGCAATATTCCTAGAAGGACACGTCGGGCATCAGCGAGAAGTGCGTGGCTATATAAGCCGTGGCAGCGCCAACGTAATCAATCAGTGCTTAAGAGTAAACTGTTATAGTATAGACGAGTTGTGAAATAAAGAGTTGTTGAATTAAATTAAACCAGTTTTGGTTTTATTTGTCAATCTAGAGATACGAACCTAACAAAGTGAACTAGCAAGCAGTAAAAATCGTAACAATTGGTGTCAGAAGTGGGATTGTTAAATAATCCAAGTTCAAGATGGTTAAATTCGGAGAATTGAGAATTCAGCAATTAAAAAAGGAAATGGAGTAGCGTAATTTGGCCGATAAGCGGGCAAAAGGCGGATCTGCAGGCACGATTACGTGAAGCAATGGAAACGGATGGAATTAATGTGGACGAGTTCGAATTTGTTGGGCCAGAAACTTCTACAAAGGTAGAAGAAAAAGTAGAAGAACAACGAACATCATCAAGTGTGGACATGAACACGTTGTTAGTGGCTATTAGGCAAATGGCAGAAAATGTAGTGCAAACAGAAAATCGTCTGGCACAGCAACATGGCAGAAAATGCAGTGGCAAACAGAAAAATCGTCCTGGCACAGCACGCAAATAGCTGAAAATACATCGCAGTTAAAGTCTTGCCTTACACAACAAATGACTGAAAATAATACGCAGTTAGAAAAGCGTTTGGTACAACAGATTACAGAAAATAATACACAAGTGCAAGAGAAATTTTCAAAATTTGAAAGACGAATTAAGCACGTTAAAAAATGGACGAAGAAAATTTAAGATCAGAATTTCTTCAATTAAGTAATCGTATGGCGAGAACTGCAACTACATGGCCCTGCACCATCAACAAATACTTAATCAAAGATTGAAGGCACCCACATTCAGATGGAAGTATTCCATTTCAAATTTTCAAACTTCAGTTTGAAAATTACAGCAATGGCCAAATAACTGGAATGGCAGCGGACAAAGTGACGTCCTTGTTTGTATCATTGAAGGGCCTGCGGCAGAAATCCTTCAGACTATTCCAGACTGTGAAACGGGACAACTATGAGGCATTGATGAGTGCGGATAGAAAGACGATATGGTAGTGAGCACCGGAAACAAATATACCAGATCGAACTGCAAAATAGGGGTCAGAAGATGAACGAGTCATTGCAAGAGTTCGCAACTGAAATAGAACGAACTGGCTCATTTGGCAAATGCAGATGCACCTGTGAATTACATTGAGAGGGTAAAAAATTCAATGTTTCATAAATGGAATTCGAGATGTGGACACACAACGCGCCACATATGGCATTGCCAAAAAGAACATTTGCTGAAACGGTTTTTCGCATGCCCTCACACAGGAAACAGCGTCCCTACTAAGTAAACCAGCACACAAAGTACAAAGGGTTGAAATGGAACACACCGGCGCTGATGGAAGAAATATTGAAGACTCTGAAGACAATTGCTGCAACCACCGCGAGTAAATACAACAGGCAGATGTTTCAACTGTGGAAAAGCGGGTCACTTGTTTGCCCGAAATTGCAATATAAAAGTAAACCCATCAAAACGGAAACAACCAACAGATAACGAGGAAGGAGCATCCACATCTCACAAGTCGTTAAAACTAAAACGGAACAGTTCAAAGGGGCGTGAGCTGGTTCCCACAACTATTTGCCCCGCCATCTCGATATCACAAATAGGTCGCCATGACAACAATCTTACTATCAACTGCATGGTAAATGGACGACTG